>NC_092078.1:11755391-12124141 GCF_039877785.1 Chaetodon trifascialis
TCCTTGCCCTCCCCTCTCTCTCACTGCAGGTAGTGACTTTTGGACAGACGGTGAAAAGAATCTCTTCAGTGCAGCTCTGGGAACTTACGGAAAAGAGTTCTCACTCATACAGAAAATGGTACCACTGTTATTCATGCGTTGCTTGTGATTTATGCTGCATTTTTTTAGTGGTTACCCTCTCAGTGCTTTCCCTCTCTGACCTGTGTGTGTCCTGGTGTGAAAATGACATGTATGTACACACATGAATCATCTCTAGCTGTTTCTGCAGCTATTTCTTTTTATATTGTGGTGGATTTTATTGTCAGTTAATTGAAATAATACAGAGTAGCATTCAACCATATAGCCACGGTTGACAACTGTGCTAAACCAGTTGTATTCTGCTAATGGAGGTGCCAAGAAACCAGAGTATGTTTCACCGCCTTCTGTCATCCGCATTAGCTAGAATGAGCGATGGCCCTCCCTGTCAGCTCATTGACTCCCTTTACAGTCACCTGAAGGTAACAGTTACTGTATATCTTGCATCTGTAGTCTATAATTTCATTGACTGCACTTGCAAGCTGTCATTAAACACCACATCTGCTGGTTGCCTTGATTCAATCTTACGCATTTATGAGATTACCAAGAGTGCACCGCCCTGCCCACAGCACCCTGTGTACAGGTTTTGAGTATTCACTGTGTTTGTGTGTGTGCATTTTGCAGGTGAGGACTAAAACTGTGTGCCAGTGTGTTGAATTTTTCTACCTGAGTAAGAAGCTCCAGGACAAGCAGAAGAAACAGAAGGAGGAAGAGAGCAGGCATGGAGAGATGGAGGAGCAGAAAAATGTAAGAAAGACCCAAGAGAAGCAGTCTGGGATTCAGTGTTAAGATCTTTTTGCCTCTTGTCATGATGTCCCAGCTGACTCTAGCAGCCCACTGGTGCTTCTTTTAGTTTGTGTTTTATCAATATCAGCCTTTTGGCTTTCTTTCTCATCCTCTTTCTGACTGTCTCTCTTTTCCTGTGGTGATTTGTCTATTCCCATGACACTCTGTGGATTCCACTGTGTCATGCATTCTGATCCTCACGATAGAAACAAACACAACAGAGTACTGTTCTTGGCATCAGAAAGAATATAGAGTTTGGTGTGGAAGCTTACAATTGGCCCTGTTTTCATAGACAACACCCACCTGTCAGCCAGTGAACAGACAGTTTGGACTGGAGGAGGCGCTTCCTGTGCCCTCATTGGCCAGTTTCTTCCCCTGCAAGCTGTGTGGCAAGTAAGTACAACCAGTAATAATAGAAGGAGCCCCAACAGGAACTGTCTCTGTGTTTGGCTTCAGGGCGAGCCAACAGATGGTTTCGATTTCCAAGTCTTCATTTTCAGTCCCGTCTTTCCTCTGTCCTTGCTCCAGAATGTTCTACAAAATCAAGTCCCGCAATGCTCACATGAAGATCCATCGGCAGCCTCAAGAGGATTGGACCGACAGGAGGCTGCAGCACCAGCTCCTCACCCAGCGTCTGGCTCTCAGTCGTCCCACCAACCTCATGCCCAGCACAGGCAGCAATCTGCTCCAGCTCCAGGCTCCAGCTCGGACCTTTTCTTCCTCTGGCCTCCCGGGAATGCCAAGCAACAACAGCAAAGTAGACAATGTCCTCAACTCTGTAACCAATAGCAACACCATCTCTCCCAGCAATGCCACTGTCCTAGATCCCAGCACTGTGGTGACATATAGCAACATCTCTGCATCAAATTCTCATGTAATCACTAATATTGATGGTGCAGGCTTAAATCAAAGAGAGCCCACCACTATCTTACCTTTCCACCAATCATGGGGCTCATTTGGACATGGCCCCGACCCTGTGACCTACTACTGCAACACAGATGGGAAAGACGATGTGGGAGCTGGAACTGTGGGGGGAAAAGAGCCAATCAACTGGCAGTAATGTTTAACTCTCCCAAAAGCATTACTACCACTGAGGTCGAAGACTCCTCCAAACTGTTAATCCAAACCAAATTTCAATTCAAACTTCAGTACTTTTTCAAACTATATTCGGAAAAAAAAAATCATTTTTGTACTTTTTGTTGTAAATTATGTAATTAAATGTGTTACATATTTAAATGTTTCTCATGCATTTGACATTTGAATAAAATTTGTAACCTTAAGGTCGTTTTTCTGTTTTTGACCAAGCTAGCTGTTTCCCCTTGTTTACAGTCTTTGCGCTAAGCTAAGCTAAGCTGCTAACTATCTTCCAGGCTGTAGCTTTATATCTAACAGACAGACATGAAAGAAATATCAATCCTCTCATTAAATTTTCAAAAGAAACCGAGTACGTGTGTTATCCAAATTATCAAACTATTCCTGTAGCAAACATTCAACTTGGTCTTCACAAACGCAGACATACATGAACAAACACAAAGACAGAGACACACTCAGCTTGTTGAAAGGTTTTCATATAACACCATAATGGGCTAATATTGACCTTGGTAGACCATCTCCTCTCTTACAGCTGTCTGGGTACTTGGGTGCCCAGAATTGACCTGTTGATGGTTAACTACAGTGTCCTGGAAGATGCCTGGAAAGAGCCATTATGAACGCATGTGTGTGGGCAGCGTGCGCACTGTTTGTGTGAGAGAGTAGGTCCACTAAAATGAAGCAAATACACACATGAAAGGATGATCTGTAATGACAAAAATCCAAAGACAAACAACTAAAATCTATGCATAAACAGCATCAGTGTTCATCTATATTTTGCTCATTCAAATTTAGTGTCTTCAGGTTTATTTTCATATTGCTTGCAGAGGATATGTCATCTCTATCATTGTGTTTACCTACAATTCACCTCTACTGATCAGTTAGAAACTTATTTCTCAGGTGCATTTCTCAAGGCAGTGAGTATTCTTTGGTCCTTCATGAGTGTTACTGCCACCACGACAGTGATAACAGTGTTTGCATGGGTGTGTGTACGGTCTATATATAATGGTCCATATATCCCTCTGTGTACCCTTGTTAAAGAAGGTCCTCAAGTGTATGAGTGCATGGATATGTGCTTGACTTTGATTTCATGCATCTCTGTATCGTATATGCATGTATTTAAGAGCATCATGTGTTCAGTGGTTCCTCCTCTCTGGCAAAAGTCCACCATGTCTAGCACAGCTTGTCCACCCATTTTTCCAGATTCCTTCTCGCACTCCACCTCCCACTTCTGTGATGTGTGTTTTGACTTCGTAAATGTCCTTCAGCTGTTGTCAGATTTGTCCTCTTCTCTTCATGTCCTCCTGTATAAAGAGTTTTAACTTCTTCAGCACTCTGATGGTTGTGCATTGTCAGACATTTTGTTCTCTTGTTTGCTGAGAAATCAGAGTAGGGGTAGTGGCAGCCAGCAGCACTCCTGACTATTGGCCATTTTCAGAGAGAGAGAGAAACAGAGAGAGAACAAGGACGTAGATTAAGGGGGAGAGGGAGACCAGACCAATGGGCTGAGAGCAGGGGGAAATGGGGAGGTAGTAAAGAGAGAAGCAGCAGCCATTCACCTATTCATGGTGAGCAGCTCTTTGCCAGTTGACTGCGCTCAGCCCCCTAACCACAACCCAACCCCACTTTCACTCATTTGCAGATTTTTTTTTTTTTTTTTCTTAGGCCAGAGTGAGAAACAAAAGCAGCCTTTTCAGGACTGTTGTGACAAGGTTATAGTGCATAAGAATGCCTTACCAACAAAACAACAGCACTGTCATCCTCACAAGAAATAACCATTACAGCTCAAAGATGAAGGCATGAGCAAAAGGAGAGCAACAAGAGACAACATGATCGATCTAGTTTATATTTCCTGTCAAGACATCCTCATGTTTAAAATATTTTAATAGTTACATTAAAGAGTGATAACATATACTGAGTAAAATCAAATAATATATGTTGCCAGCATATATTTGACCGAGTGTTTGCAGAGTCTACTATCTTTTATGCATAATATGTTTTAGCACAGCTCCTGCACATTCTCATCTTACTCCTTCCAGAAAATTCTAATTTAAGTAATGCCAGGCTGCATGTATGTACATGTAACATGGCTGGCAACACAACATGTCTTTATCTCACTGAGTGGTAAGACTATGCAAAGGCTGCTCAGAATGCTAACAAGCCATCATGTAGGGACACAAAAGAATGGCTGAACTTGGACAAGAAAGCGGTTCATACTGACATCAGATGCCTGTGACATGTGACGTAACGGGTCACTGGCTCTCTTACTTTTATAGGATAAGACTAGTTAAAGCAAACATATGTACTTCTCTTCCTCATCCCCTGAAGTGAGATATTGCACATGGAGGCCGACTGCTGTCATTGACACAGTTGGAGGTTGAGCTCTGTTATGTCATACTTGGCACAGGTGCACTATTCTGGAAAAAACTGAAACTTTAACATTTTATCCAACATTCCCTCTCTGCTGACACTTGATATCACATGGTAGGCAGTAGCCCCCATAGAAATGTTCTCAGTTGACTTATTTACATACCAGGCACTGATAAACATTTGATCGTTGTGTCTTACTTTCAGATAGTGGCTTGTTTTGACCACAGCAAACATGTTGAGATCTTTTTTCATCCACAGTCAGCGAAATTAAATTAGCACACAATCAGTGCGATCGGTGCACACTGTGCCGCTGGCCTCTCAGAGGGTGAAAGGCCACTTGGATGATAAATATTGACTCCCACCAAATGAACTCTGACATTTGTGCACTCTTTTGCGTGCACAAAATGACAACAGAATTGATAGTCACAGTCTGTTCTGCAGGGAAGGAGTCCCATAAAAATTCTTTTAGCTGGGCCCAGATCTGCCCTAGCTACAACAGGAGAGGTGATGCAACACTTTGGCATGTGGTTGGCCCACTTGGCGTGTCTGAGATGACTCTCTTTACTTCTAAAAGAGGTGTGTGAGAAATTATGAGAATAATCAGGACCTTTAAAAGACCATCTGGGGATAGAAAGGCTGAGTGTACACAGGAGGAGGAAGAACAGTTTGATTAAAGTTCAGCAGGAGAGACAGTAATAAGAAAGAACAGGTCATTTAAACTGACCAGGAATCCCAAAAGTTTAGGTTTGTGTCTCTATATTGTTCCTTATTGACTAACTAACCCCTTTGAACATATTGTCACATAAATTTTTGCTGATGCCGTATAGCTGGTTGGTTTTGAGTCTGTCCTCTCAGGAATGTCATTGACACAGACTCCGTTATCTGGCACCGATAAGAGAACACACAAGAGTTGAGAAACAATCATGTATGAGTGAACCTGGGTCAAATCTCCGTGTTTGATTATGTCTGTGTGTGTTACTGAACTTCTGTCCTTGCGTCACTACATGCAAACCTGGATAGATGCCATATGTATATATGTAATCTAGGGTGTGTATCCCCTCCAAATGAGGGTAGGATCAAGTGCTAAGAAATTACAGGTAAGGATTAGAGTTAGAAAAAGGAGATCATGAATGAATTGCTTCAATGCAATGTCCTCAAAAAGTGTGTATTGTGTGGTTCTTGAGATAAAAGCATAGCAGTCTATTGTCCTCTGTACAAAGCAGGGCTACAAAGAACCATTTTAAGAGCTTGTAATCAAATCCTGTCCTTTTGAGCTGTTTCCTGAGTTTTTTTCTTTCTTTCATGATGAGGGTCTGATCTGACATTAATGTTCAGGATCAAATTCATCTAAGTTATTCTGGTAACGATGTTGATTAAAAATGTAGAGAAGAAATCAATTTTCTGAACATACAGAACAATTGACAGCAAATACGTATAATAAAAGCAAATCAAATTGGTATGTTTAACTATATTTCAAAGGGTATGTAAATGTGAATATAAAAATATATATCCAGCTAGCACATCCATGCTTTCACTTATAAGCATGATCATTTTTTTTGCTTTTATTTTGAGTTCTGAGGCAGAACTTTCAAGTCGATATGCTGAATTTGTCAGCAAATAGCTGCCTATTTACATATCCAGCAAATATGGAACAACATTAGGATTAATTTGGACTTGTGTTTCCACCCACCTGATAAATTTAAGTTGGTAGCACCTGTCCGGCAGGTAGCACTTGAACAGAACAGAGCTATTGTTAAGTTCTTATTGTGTGTTATCAGTGTTAAAATGAGAAATAACACGTAATAGGTCTATAAAGCTTTGCACCAATGAGGGAAATTGTCCTTCTTGTCCTTAGTTTCTTCCTCTTCATAACACTTTTATGGCGCATATTACACACACACACAGGACGTGCGTGATGCTACGGAGGGTTGACCTTTGTCTCGAGCTCTTTAAATGGTGCCGCTCTCTGCGTGCGTTCATGCCGTCTTCTGTGATTGGTTGAGAGCCAAGGGGGAGTGCCTGGTTGCGTCATGTCACAGAGAGAGGGATGGAAGCTTATGGAGGGAGGGAGGAGAGAGAGAGAGAGAGAGAGAGAGAGAGAGAGAGAGAGAGAGAGAGAGAGAGAGAGAGAGAGAGAGATTAACAAGGAGTAGGAGGCAGGCGCAGTAGCAGACTCCTATATCCGCCAGACGGAGACGAACGGTGCCAGCTGCTAGCTAAGTTAGCTATAGTAGACAGTTAGCAACTAGCTTCAGAGTCCTAGCGCCTTTACTACATATGAGGGACTGAGCAAGTGTGTGCGCGGGTGCGTGTGTGCGTGTGTGACAGCTTGCGTGTCGACGCATTAAACGCCAGCTCGGCCGTCCCGAAGTCACTCCGCGTGTACCTGTGTGTGTATGTGTGCGCGCGCGAGAGTGTGTGTATAAGCCCCCCATATCTCATTCCTCTTCCGACCAGCAGTGTATCTGTGATTGTGCGCGTGAGGTTAGCAAGCAAAGAAGCAAACGCACCCACATAAACACAACCTTGATAGTCGACTGTTTACACTCGGTGTCCGGTTACCTGACAGCGGATTCACAGCATTTACTGACACCGACAGAGCACCAGCATGTGAGTACTGATGGGTAACGCGTGTGCCCGAGTATGAATGAGTCTTGTGTGCTTGTGACTGGCACTGAGTGTACTTGACCTAAACCATTTCCCTTTTCAGTGTCTGAACGTGTGAACCGTCCTTGGCATGTGTCTTCCTGTCAACGTGGTAACAGATGTTTCAAATGTAGCGAGTCCGACAGTCTTAACTGCACAGTTGCTTCATGTACAACTTGTCCCCCTGAAGTAAACTGTGTATTGAAAACTTGTTCAGAGAGTAAATACTGCCTTCTGTACTTTACAAGCACTCATGGCTGACGTTTTTTAAGCCGAAATGTGCACACGGAAACTTCAACTCCTCGTACCGGCTGCTAGCAAAGTGGCATCAAAGTGCTCCGTGGCTGCTGCTAGACTCTCGCTAAATTGGGAGCTTTTTCAATGGAGTTTTGTAATAGCGTGAGTTGACAACATGACAAAACGTGCAGCGAGGGCTTTTATTGCCAAAGGTATTGCCGCTTTTACTTTGTCATCTGCAGAATGGGTGGTGAGGTAAACTGAAATACTGTGGTGGGGCTCCTTTACCGGATGGAGGTATTTATATGGGAATCTAGGATTTTAAAGACCAGGAAACGTCGCAGCAGGGACTACATGTCTCCATGTGCCCACAGTGTGTTAGAAGGGAATAAATATTTACATGTTGGAACTTGTAGATTGCATAACACGCTTGTTTTCTTCTTTCTTCACATGAGAGCTTGTAATTGTGTGTGTGTGTGTGTGTGTGTGTGTGTGTGTGTGTGTGTGTGTGTGTGTGTGTGTGTGTGTGTGTGATGGCCTCATTTTTCCTCACTGAATTTCTGTGTTGCAGACATTTGCTGTCTGCTCTCTCACCTTTGAACCCGTACACGTGTATGGGATGTGTCAGAATCATTTCAGGAAAGCAGCCGTTAATTGGTTTCAAACAGAGGTACATGCGGGACAGCTGCCCCCATCGCAGATCTCCGGAAAGCACAGTGGGAGCTGTGCAGTGATCAGACGGTTATCTTTACGAGTCATGAGCTGAACCTGCAGTAAATCCTCTAGCAGGAATGTGATCAGATATGCTTTTCAGCCTGTTTTTGTCTTTGTTCGCCTCAGGTGACTGTAGTGGCTTTGTGTGTTTGATGGACATGTGCCTTTCACTCAGTCACCTTGATGTTTCACTTGTCGCAGTAATGCCAAGGTAATAGGCTGAAAATGTTCAAGGCGACTGGGACGCATAGTTTTTTTTTGACAATGACACACACTCCAACATGCAAATCTCTAAAGAAGACGTTTGTAGTTTTAGTCAAAATTAAATAACTGAATGCTTTGGGCACTTTTAGATGCAGATGAGGGGAGGCCAGGGATAGTCAGAGGATAGTTTTTCTCCACAAGCAAGGATTTTTGTAAGCAAGCCTTTTAAACCTTATTTCTTGAAAGTTTCAAAGTCATTTTGCATGATTTTTAGGACGAATTAAGTTGGTTGTTGGAGGACTGCAGATGCCGAACACTCAAGTTCAAAGTGTTTTGCATCAAAAGTGGTACAGCGTGTCTCTCAGCGTGTGCCACAGCCTCTTAAGTCTGCACTTACAAAATGCAGGCGTCTATCTGACTGTGTCTGTGCTTCTAGTTTGGGTTGTTTTGCTTTTCAAAGCAAATTTTTCTTTTATAATGTCAAGAGAGTTTCAGTGTGTTTTAACAATAACATTGTCTTAACAACGCATGCTAATGGTGACATATGTTTCCCCGAACTAGACAGCAGCTGCTTTGAAAATACAATAAATTGAAAAGTCTGCAGCTTGAGCTGGTGCAAACTTGCCTCAGCAGCTTTTGATCATTGCTGCCAACTAATTGGAGTCATGACCTGTTGTTAGGGTTCTGAGAGAAAGAAAGAAAGAAAGAAAGAAAGAAAGAAAGAAAGAAAGAAAGAAAGAAAGAAAATTTATTTTATAACACACGCTACATGCACAGGACATGCACACGCCATGCTTCGTGAAATTATTTCTCCGCATTTGACCCATCCATCGTCCGTCCTTCCTCCGCGGCATACTTGGAGCGGTGGGCTGCCAGCTGACAGCGGCGCCCGGGTACCCAGTTCTTTCTCTGTCACCATTGGTCAGGTGGTCTTGCATGTTTTTAGCGGGGGTATATTTTATGGAGGATACCCCAGGTGAACACAGGGAGAACATGCAAACTCCACACAGAAAGGCAACTTTCCTGGTATGGTGGAGGACACGCCCCCCCGTGCCCACAGCAGGAATCGAACCCGGGACCTTCTAGCTGTGAGGCTGCAGTGTTGCCACTGCTCCACCAAAGAATGACAAAGTAGCATATTTGTGCTTCCTGGGAATTCTGAACCTTTTGACTCTACCAGGGCACCATCCAGCAAATAGCTGAGACGTGTGGTGAAGGACTGAGAGTGGGATCTGTCAGACCGGGAGGCAAGTAGTGAATGAAGACAGGGCTGCCTGTGGTGAGAATAAACGAGCAGAGTCCCACGCACCCTTATTTGACAAACAACCCTCTGAAGGTGATGACATAAAGATTATTTTGGTCTACTTTGTCACACCTTTGCTGAAGTTCTTGATGGTCTTTAGGTGTCTGTCTTGAGCAGTTCCACCTTGTTGTGCTTGGAGGTATAAATAAAACTTCTCACCTATTAAAGCAGCCAATGAAATGTTCAACTAAGCGGCTCCTCTACTCCACCCATCACTTAAAACATTCCTTTCTCCTCCAACTTCTAGTATATTCTTTTGGTTTACGCTGGACCCTCAACGCGTTGTGTCCCATCTCGTTGTCTCTTTGAACAGGAAATGCATCAGATTTAGGAGGTGTTCCTTCACTGGGCCTCAAAGCACTGACTGATGATATGGTTCATGAAAGACTGATCCAGCTGTGATTAGCGGGAGCTCAGCAGAATCGTGACACCATGCATGCTATGTTCAGCGTCAGCAGTATCTGGAATCTGCTTCTTCCCTCGAGGTCAAAGAGGGTCTAGTAAAGCTTAGCACCATGTCGCTTATGAAGCTTTCATGCTCTCCTCATCCACATTTGCACACAAGATGTTTTAGTCTTTGGTCACTACGCAGAACCTCTCTTGCTAATCTGTGGTTGTAAAGAGAGCAAAGTTTTTATAAACAGGTTCTTATGAAGTATCTAGTAGATATTTCCTCAGGGGAACCTCAAGTTCAAGTTGAAAAAATGTCCTTGATGGTCTGTGATGATATAACCCAAGATAATCGGTTAAATAATTATCTGCTATATTGCAATTACACATGCACTTTTTATTCAAGAATTATGCAAGAAGTCTGTTTTTCCGACATATTATCTCCTAAAGGAGCAGCCTGTAGCAGCAGGAGGCTGGAGCATCTTGTTGACACAGCTGGTAAAGAGGCTGACAGTGAACGGCGAGAGCGAAATGTTGCAGCCTCCTCTGGCTCTAATAATCCTGTCAATGCAGCACAAACTGTGTGTTATCATCTGCTAATGCAACTAGTTTTCTGTTTGTTGACATTTAGATCTTGCTCAAGGGTCCTCTTCCAGGTCCTGCTCAAGGGTAGAGAATTACTTGTTACTGTCTTATTTCCCCGGACTCGTGATCTGCCTCTCCTCAAGCCAAATATTCTAACCTTTCTGCCACCGTTACCCACTTTTTAGTCCAGTCACAAGCATCTGTTATGTCTACTCGCAGCCAGCCTCAGTAACCTTGTTCCTGCTGTTGAAGCACACGTTGCTGTTGATAATTGGGACCTTTATAAACCTCATCCTTAACTGTCGCTTGCTGCTCTGACGCAGCTGATCTTACACGTTAATTTCTTTGCAACCTAAATCTCCTTCCTGCATGAATTTCAGCGAGGATGATAGTTTTGTGGTAGCCAACAGTCCGACTCCTGCTGTTCTCTCAGCCTATGATTGCATGGTCACGCTGAATAGGAGCCTTACGAGCTGATCTTTGACCTCTGCCATTAGCAGTCGAGCTTCCTCCTCGGTCTGTTTACATTTAGATTAAGGAATAAACCATTACGAAGATATGACATGCTCTTGTGTTTGAAGAGCCCTGATCTATTTGCACGCACACGTGGAGTCATCCATTCCACCTATCAGCCCAGGGACAGGTAGGGCAGAGGAGGAGACTGCTGAGGTGGAAGGAAGGAGGGAGGAAGTGAGTGTGGATGAATGCACACTCATTTTCCATTCACTCGCTTTCCCTCCACATCTAATGACAAACGACTTTTTCAGGCATTATTTGGATGCTTGTACGTTAAACAATTAAGCAACCGCTCTGACATAAAAGGTCTGTGTGTGCGTGATTCAGCGCGAGTGAATGTTTGTCAGGCGGTCTTCAGTTTAAATGTGTCGAGGCTTGAGGTCTGTGTCATGTTACATGCTCAGACCAGTCTTAATAAGCAGTGATAGAGAACATTATGTTATAAAGGTTGAAACTCCTGTAGCTATATATAACTAGAAGCATCTGTGGATCTTCTTTTCTACATTAGTAAGCTGCAGACCTTCACTGGATTCATTTCATCAGCTTAACCCTGCCCATCCCACCACTGGGCTCGTGTTACAGACGCATTGTGCTGCTCAGTCTTGACTAAACCCACAGAATTTGATTATCAAAATCAGCTTAGGCTCCAAGGTTTCTGAAAGTATAGAATAAGTCGTGCTGAACTATTGGGAAAAGTCTGTAAAGTGATAAATGGTGATCTATAGTAGGGTGGGAAAAAATCGATTATGATTTATAAATTTGTAATCAATATTTCTTGAATTGATAAAACAATGGCATATGATTATTACATCACCATTAATTACCAATACAGGAAATTAGCATCTTGTTAATATTTTCTTAACAAACGATCGACTCTATGTGTGCTCATACTTACAGGCATATATTATATTATATTATATTATATTATATTATATTATATTATATTATATTATATTATATCATATTATATTATAATAGCTGCTGACTTCACACTGCTAACTCAGTCTGCTATTCTGCAGCTCGATCCTGTAGTTTGCTTGTATTTACGCCTTTAATTAGACGTATGCTGTAAAGGATGAAAGGCTGGATTATCAGTTATTGCACAACTGCTGCAAGATAACCATGTGTATGTATTTGCCTGACAGTCGTTCAATTAGGGCAAAGTTAATGCTAGTGATGCGTGTTTGTGTGTCACAATATCACGGGCTGCGTGCGTCAAAACACAACAGAACTTTGGTCTCAGAGAAGTTAATGTGTGAACCCGAAATCCCCTCAGTACTTTTAAGCTGCCAAGCGCACGCTGGCTGTTCTCAGGACTCTGCAACCTTTAACTTTGGACAGAGGAGTGATGCGTTCGTGCTGTAGCACGTGTTTGTCACGATTTAGCGGTGGGGTCAGACAGTTTTGGTTATTCAGAAACTTTGCGGTGAGGACGCTTGTGCTTGTTTGTGCCCCTGTGTGTTTGTGTGTGACTTGGAGAGAGGACAACAGCGAGAGAGAGAGAGAGAGAGAGAGAGAGAGAGAGAGAGAGAGAGAGAGAGAGAGAGAGAGAGAGAGAGAGAGAGAGAGAGAGAGAGAGAGAGAGAGAGAGAGAGAGAGAGAGAGAGAGAGAGAGAGAGAGAGAGAGAGAGAGAGAGAGAGAGAGAGAGAGAGAGAGAGAGAGAGAGAGAGAGAGAGAGGAGGTCACGGAGTGCATTTGGCCAAAAACATCCACATTCCAGTTTGGCTCTCCAACTGTAATTTAATTTTGTTTTGCGGCTGTTTTGAAACTGATGTTAGCGTTCAGGGCTGAGGTGGGGAAGAGGTTGTACGGTAAAGTCTTATTGAACTATTTCAGCCACGCCCTGGACAGACAGGGTGATGAAGTCATTGAACAGGACGACAGACATTCAAAGCTTCATTTGAAAACCTCAATAGAAGCCTAAAAAAATGCTATTCAGTACAGCCCTGACGTCAAGAGATGTACATATTAATGGCCGAAGATAAGCTAATATCATTAAATGGGCCTTAACTACCAAAATACAGTATCTTGTGATGTGTTTTGCCCATCTGAGTTGACACTACAAACCTTTTGTCTCCACTGAACTGTAAGTTTTTTGTACAGAGTAACAGAGTAAACAAAGGTTCATACTTAAACTTTGGCGAAAATGAGGGGGTCTCCTGCAGGTTTGGAGCCTCCAGACTAAATGCTGTCGCTGCACCTCAGCTCGGTTTCTGCACCCTGGTTTGAGTTGTGCCAGATGCCTGGGAAGCGCTCATAAAGATGTTTCAGTATCTCATGGTCTCACATGAAAGCAATTACAGATTGAACGCGCTGGTTTGAAGTGGGTTGGATTGTTCGTATGTGAAACAAGGAGACAACCCCACTGTCTCATTTATTTGTTCTCAGTTAAGGGCGAAGGTCACATTCTTGTGCCACTGTGGCGACCTACTGAAAGGTCTGTTAAAAAGACTAAGGGAAACCTGCTTTTACATATCAGACCCTGCATGAGTAATGGCAGCGTAACGCACTGTGAAGCATGAAAACATTTGTAGCCTGAGCCTTTCATTCATTGACAAGCTTTTTAAAATGTGTCTGGTGTCAGTCTTTCTCATGTGTAATCAATACAGTATGATTTCATGCATTGTTACACCCCGATCACATGAGTATCCTGACTTAGTTTACAGGCCTGTGGACAAAAGTGATATCAGTGTAAGCCTCGTAATCCATCTGAAAGAGATTTGTTAGAGTTCTGGAGGGGGGGTTTCTGTGGCTGACTTGGATTTTCTGTCACTGTTGATAGATGGATGGATTTTCTCTCCCCTGTTTTCCCTTGAAAATACACACATTTACAGTAACACCTACACAATTCAACGCAATCCATGCGTCCATCAAAAGCAGCGGCGTGGCTTCGGTGTCAGCGCAGTTATATCATGAGGTGTTCCTGTTTTTTTGTCCACCCTGTGTGTGTGTGTGTGTGTGTGTACCAGACAGTGACTGAAAACATACCAGCTGATAATTGACATGACTCGACCTGTTCCTCAGAGTAAACAGTCGCAGCCCGGGGCTGGAAACCGATCAGCTCGATCAGATCGCCCGTCATGATTAGAGGACATTAAGTGATCAAGCTGCTGTAGTTGGGTTTGCTATCATGAAAGCGGATAATAAGGTGGATATTGTGGCATCACTCTTTTACTTATGACTGTATGTTCAGTGTCGTGCATGATAATATGGATTCCTGCTTCATCAGAGTCACAGGGAGTAAAGCTTGATTCTGCTGTGAACCGATCATGTGCCGTAAAAACGCTTCATGCTGAAGTCGACTTAATCTAGAGCACGAGTGCTGAACTGTGAGCGCACGTTAGATTTTCCTGATGTAGCTTTTTTCACTATGCTGCAAACGATAATTCATCTCATTCTTTATGCCCAATGCTGTCAATCAGTCTCTCGTAAGCGGACACACACACTTGCTCGTGCCTTAAAGAAAACATTTCCTAAGTGTTCTTCAGATTTCAAGAGGTTTACATCTTGGTGCTTCCTCTGTGTTTTTCCTCAAACTATGAGTCAGACGCCAGAACGGACGAATGTTTTCCGCTGTGACTCCCCCTGCATGTGCCACGATGAGCAATATGTTTTCATCAGTTTTCAAAATATACTCTACTCTGTGGGGGTAGGTTATAAAGATGAAGCCCCGCTCGCAAAATCATTATTCCTTCCTTTTCCGTTTTCTGTCTTTTGTTTATTTCCTAGTCTGAGTCCTGATAAAGAACAGCTTTATCTCTGAGGCCAGAAAAAGGAGACAAACCAGCAATTTGTCATTGAGGCGCAGAACTCAGGCTGTGGCAGCACCAGGTTGTGCTGCCACAGCCTGAGTGTCAACGCCATTTCACATTCCTTTCATGCCACAGTTCAGCCTGGAGTTTGCTTCATTGCGTTTTGGTAATGCTACCGGTGAGCCACATTTTTGTTTTGGGTCCATCCGTCAGTGCAGGGAGACAGGAAGGACGGGAGGAAGAGAGTCGTGAGCTGCGCTGCAAAGCTGTGGAATAATGGTGTTGAAAAAAGAGAGATCTCGTGGAATTTTGGATGTTTTTTGGATGTTGGAAATTTTCAGCTTAGCATGTGTGTTACTGTTTCAGGTCAGGAAGTTTCCACTGCAGGCCACGGTGTCTGGTAGATTTCCATCCTTTGGGAGATTGAAGAGCATCTTCGATAACAGACCACAGCTTAAGTGAACCATCGTTAGGCTGCTGGCTAGTTATATTTTAATGTCATTTTCTGTACACAAATCAATGCACTTTGGTCTACTTTTGTCACATTTCTACACTTAAAAACTAAACTTTAAGATATTGAGAAGCTGGTACTCTTCATTTTGACACTGACCCACACGTTTGTTTGACAACTTAGCTTCCAGCTTCTCTGAGTGAAGTGTAAACAAAAACAGAACACAGTCATTTCCAAACAAACTCTGTTTACCTTCAGTGGTTTTCTGAAGTGTTCCTGAGTGCATGAAATGGTATCCTTTATATAATCATGTGTTCACAAAGTGGTGAACCTCCCTCCATCCTTGCTTGTGAACGCCAGAGTCTTTCCAGGATGCCCCTTTCATACCTGATCATGATACCTTCACCTGTTACCAGTGAACTTGTTCACCTGTGGAATGATCCAAACAGGTGTTTTTGGAGCGTTCCACATCTTTCCCAGTCTTTAGTTGCTCCTGTCCAAACTTCTTTGAAACACGCTGCTGGCATCAAATTCAGAATAAACATATATTTGCAAAAATCAATGAAGTTAATGAGGTAAAACTTTAAATATATTGTCTTTGTGCTGGTTTCAATTGAGTATGTATCACCCAAACACCTCGTTCATAATAAATATGCTCCTTGGGTAAGAAGTTGTATCGGAGAGATAAGGTTCATGCAGGACACAGATAATATTTGACCTGTTTTTGCTCGCCTGCCCGGTTCATTTGTCCTGTTCCCATCTGCCCCGCTGTTGTCTCCTTTTTGTATTCAGGACTCAGGAAACTGTATCTGTGTCATAGCGTGCTGCTGCTGCTGTTGTGTCGGCACCGTCTACTGTTTCAGCCTGAGCTTCCACTGCATGCAGACAGCCTCAAGGCGTTCATTGAGAGTCAAAAAGCATCTATTCACTGAGTTTTCATCCACTTCTTCATAGTTAATTCTTCATTGATTTGCTCATTTCTGAGGTTTATGTGACGAAATGAGTTTGATTTGTTTCATTTATTTGTGTAATTCATTCTAATTAGAGGTACGATCACAACACTTGTCTACAGTGTTGCTCTGCCTCTCACCCAGTGCATGATGGGATAGGCTGAAGACTGTCCCAGCATGTCCCAGCATGCACTGATGCAAAGTAAAGGTGAATTACTGTACTGTTAGTTAACTTTATCTGCCATCGTGTCTGTCAGTGTCATGGTTACATTCAGTGACATTGAGCAGCAGACAACACATCAGTTCAATATCTCTAAATTTACACAGGACATGCAGTAATTCACCTTAATGTGAAACCCTATAAACCAAATATATTGTTACTTATAATACGACAAATCGGTTTTGCTTCATTCTTTATTGGCATGTTCTGGGATGTCCAAAGAGTGGCACTTTGCCAGATGAGCTTCCACTGACTGCATCGCTGCTGTTTGACCACAGTGTGGCAGCAAAGGACTGCTGGTGAGGTTTAGCCTTGTAGCCAGACCAGAAGAAGAAGCTTGCTCTGTATTGTCAGGCTCATTGTCAAAGAGCTACCACCAGTAAAGCTGCCAGTTTCCCCATTGAATGAGACACTCATCGTCTAGCTGAGGAGGTAGATGTCTTCAGTACGTGTATATATGTGTGTCTTTGTGTAGTGGTGCTGTTTTCATGTCGTTGTGGATGTTCGGTCACAGGGTGCTTCAGTTCAGTATTTAAGTGTTGAGGGGATTATTGATTATAAAAGCAGCCATCAAACTGTAGTGCCACTGTTAAATGTAATTGTTTTTGTCTTTAAGCCAAATGAAACTTCATCCAAACTTCATCTTCAGTATTTAATATTAATTCAGGTACAGCAAGTCTGTGCCACTCTATCACCTTTTTTTCTGTGTGTGTGGACAACATGGCTTTGTCCACAAAGATAAATATCAACAAGTTTCCCACAATTAAATCTATGAATGGGACTAATGAGAGCCATTTGTGAATGATTTGTATTTGCACATTTCTGGCAGAGGAAAAAGATAATTTGTGCCTTTTTATTATTTTAATGTGGAGGAGGAAAAAAAAGAGAGACACCACAAACACACCAGAAACTTGTCTTTAATTAGTCACACCTGCAGCTGATTGGCGGCCGGGAGGAACAGCAGCTGACTCGTGCCTTCCTTTTATGGAAAGCCAGTGCCTCTGACTGGGAAGATGGGAGATGAATGAGACTTACAAAGATTTATTTTAGGGCTAAAATCACCTTGTAGCAGTGAGACCACTCTAATGACAGTAAGATAGGAAGATATTTTCTCTAACAGGGTAACATCTCTTCTCTCCAGTCTGACATCAACCCACGGTGTTTGATTCCTCAGCCGGCTTTTCAGAAGCCAAGGTCACAGGTCTCAAATTATTTAGACATAATCCATCTTTTTCTTCTTGATCACTGGGATAAGTTTGCTGCTACGTATCAGTACAAAACCAATTAAAATGTTCTGAGAAAATACCACACAAGTTGAAAGGCACATACAGCCCACAGCAGCGACTTAATAGGGTCTGCTGTTTTAGTGGATTTATCTCCCTGAAATCTCTTGTTTAATCATTTTCAAAGCGTTATCAGCCTCTTATCATGAAAGCATCTTTTTTCACCTGCGAAACTGAACTTCAGAGACAGTTACTCTCTAGGTATTGTAAGAAAACATGAGTTGCTGTTGTGTATGTTGAACGTTTGGTGTCCTCTTCTCTCAGGATGTTGCAGTACGTTGTGGTCCGAGGCGGCCTCGGCCTGTTGGCTGTGAAGAGGGCGTGTCTCCTCTCCCGCCTCGCCCACTCAGCCCCGCGGACTAACCAATACCGACCAATCAAGAAAGTCATGGTGGCCAATAGAGGTAAGAGCCCATCCACTGAAGAAGACAAGCAATTCGGATAGCGGCATTAAATCAAACACAGTGCTGTTTCATTTATAATGTAAGGAAAAAAGTTGTGACATTTCGAATGTTCCCCAGGCAAAAGAACAGACTCTTAATATTTAATAGGCAACATTTAGTTTGCCTTAGTGCATGCTAATATTTAAACACACATTGTCTGGGCGGCTGTATGAGCTAGCTTTGTTTTCTTCAATCCAGAAGCACCAGACGTTTTAACACACTGGGAAAAGAGGTGCAATCATTGTCAACACTGCGCACGAGGAATTCAGAATGCTTGAGTTGGTTCAGCGTTTTCCTGATTTCAGATCTTTCTGGATGGATGGTTAGAAATAGATTGGACCCACCAAATATGGGCAAAAGCATTCATTTGTTCCTTCCCATGCTTTCCTATGCTGCTGTACGTGAAGCCTATATTACTGGGATTGAGATCTCAGTGGAAATATAATTATAGTGTAAACATCACCGACCTGCACTGGTAATACTGGTAATCACCGGACCTGTGCTGTTAATGCTAATGCAGTCCAGAGAGGCCCTCAGTGTGCACTCATGGTGAATGTCAGGTAACATGCAGGAAGTAAGTGACAAATAAATGCTCTCATGCTTTTATTCAAATGCTTCCCGTTCTATTCATTCCTGCGGACGCATTTAAAGTGCTTGATTTGCTTCAGTGTTTTCATAAATTCCAATTGATCGGTGCGTTGGGTTCCGAGTTCAATTTCAATTCTGGACACACGTCGTGCTCTGCAGGCCTCCTACTGCACATAAGTCTGTACTGAGCGTAAGCATGCATACATTCATGTCTACCCTCCCATAAAGACTCTATTTAACTGCTTTAATCCATCAACTTGATTCAAATAGATTGTGGTCTCTGCCACACATCCGCACGCACACACTCGCACACATTGCAGGGCTTTCCGTCAATCTCTCTCCTCGGCATCGGCGTGGCGCGATATCAACACTGCATTAGATCGCATTCATCACAGCGCGGTGCACCGGACCGTGCTCGGCTTCACTGTGTGTATGTGATGAAGAGAGAGACCGGACCCTCCTATCATATCAACCCAGATTCCACTTCACCAAGCACATCTCCTCTTTTCTGTTGCTTCTCTGCTCCTTCGCTAATTTTCTCCTTTCCTCTCTGCTCTCCTCTACCCCTAGTACCTCCTCTCCTCTCCTCTCCTCTCCTCTCCTCTCCTCTCCTCTCCTCTCTTTGCACTCCCTGTGTTTTTCAGCACTTGTCAAATGTGATTTCCTCTGAGCCACTTGCTGTCTTCCTTTTTGCCCCATGTGACTTTGCTCCTTTTCACGCTGTCTTTTCATTCCGTATTTCATTTCCCTCCTTTCCCCCCTCCACTGCTTTTCTTGTCTCCTCTCCACTTATTTGTCACTTATACTTAAACTTGCCAAACTGTGTTTCTTTGGTACCTTTATGACCTCCTTCTTGGTCATGTCCATTTTCACTTCTTTCACTCTCTAGATTTATTTGTGAAATCCACTACATTTCATCTGTCAGGCTTTCCGTACCACCTCGTCCTCTTCTCTCTGTCCTCTGTCATATTTTCATCCATTTTCATGTTCCCACTGTTGTCGTTCTCAAAATTCACTTTATTTCTTGCTTGTTTTTTCTCTCTCTTCATCTTTTTTTAATGCTCCTCAAATGTTTGGACGCTGTCCTCCCCTTCCAGCAAGAACAACTCATCTTGCTAGTTTTCAGTGACTAAACTTTTTTTTTTTTCCCTCCCATAAAAAGTGTGTTGCTTGAAAAACAAGCATTTGGCTCCAGTGACAGCAAGATTAAAGGCAGGGAGTGTTTTGGTTGTCTGAAGCTGAGATTTTACTGTGTTTTTCAGAACAGTAGACTTGTAGCGTCTGGACATTTTTGCACAATGTGATGAAGTATGCTGGTTAGATTTGCTTTGTTTTCACATCTTATTTATGGTCTGAAAAATTCAAATTTATTTCATTCTCTCATCCCAAAATAGTGCCAATGCTACAAGTTTCTGATAATCATTTTAAGTGTGTGCTTATGAAAAATAAACAACTACAACCTCCCTGTACGTTCACATTTGAATAATAAAGAGAATAAAAGTGACGGAGAGCAGGAGCAGCATTTAGAAAGGCAAAATGTAGCAGAGCAGAACGCAAACAATGTGGCTGATATTTTGGTAAAATAACCACCTCCTGCACATTCGTCCCTCACATCTCCCTCTTGTCTTCCAGGTGAGATCGCCATCCGTGTGTTCAGAGCCTGCACCGAACTGGGGATTCGAACGGTGGCCGTCTACTCTGAGCAAGACACTGGACAGATGCACAGGTACTAACGTCTGCTGCATTAGAGCCGAATGGGTCCACACAGGTTTAAATAAAGAAAGCGTAACCGACAGATGTCTGAGTGAACTGCCGGGCTGCCACTGCTGGGTATCGACCATGAAATGCTCACAGTTGATTAGAGCCAACAGCAATTAAAGGAAGCTTTGGAGCATTTTTCTTCTCTCTAGCGCTTTGGGCCAGCTCTTTGTTTTGCGATTGGTATCAAGTAGGGACATAAGTATAATTGTATTGACATAACAAACATTCGGGTAATCACGCTGCTTAGTTTCCATGCACAAACATCCTAATTTGCCTCACTGTGAGCTTTTCTGTTCCCCTCTATTTTTTTTAACACAACTTGCTGTATGACTGTACTTTCACCTGATTCTCTCTGTCCTAACGGCTGACTGGATGACTAATCTGAGTTATTACAGTGGGCTTTAGTTGAGTAAATACTGGTGCCTACTCTTTACTCAGAGTTTGGATATGCTGCCATGAATCTATAATGGCTTTTACACACCTGTGTATTTTGTATGCTTTGGCTGTCGCCCTTTCACCCCCCTCACATAAATCCTTTACCCTTGTCTTCACAGGCAGAAGGCAGATGAGGCTTACCTGATTGGAAAAGGCCTGCCACCTGTTGCTGCTTACCTGCACATTCCTGACATTATCAAAGTAGCTAAGGTAAGGAGCGTTTACAGCACGATGGTGTTAAGGTTTTTGTATGTAGGTTTTTATGTCGTTATATTCCATTTGATCCTAAACAATAACCCTACTAACCGTCCTTAGGTTGGACAGTCTTAGTGAGGCTGACAAGTGACTCAATCTATATTTAGCTTGGTTCAAAGGAAGGAAGTGGACATGGCTTGACTTCCTTTCCTCCTCTACCATTTCCCTCCTTTCTACTATCATTCTCAATCTCTCTTCCTCTTCCCTCTGCACTTATCTGTGTTAGATCAGATCTGTTCTGTGTTACGTCCTCTCCCTCCCTCCCTCCCTCCCTCCCTCCCTCCCTCCTTCCCTCCAGGACATGCTGCCAGTTGTTCATTATCATTTTTCTGATCAATCTCGCACGGGTTATAATTTTCTGCGTGGGCATGTGGTCAGCCAGCCAAGTCGGGGAGCCGCCGCCGTCCAACTCATTTCTCAAAATCCGTCTGCCTATCTGGGAGCCTATCCACCCCATGCCAGCAAAGTAGTGTGTGTGCGCAGCGTGTGTGTCTCCTTTCTCTTTCACATTCAGTCTATGTTTATTTCTTCTTCACACTGCGCATCGCTCTATTACTGTGTGACCGAAATAACCATCCGTCTCTGTCCCAGCACCTTCTGAGCGTGGCTTTTTAGCTCTGTGAAAACTTGTGTGTCGGCTTACAACTGTGAAAGCACGAGCGTATGATCTCGCTCGCATGAATGTGTGTAGCCGCAGGGTGTTGCGTTAGCCTGTGTGTGTGTGTCTGTGTGCGTGAATCATCATCCAATGTCCATGCCTCTTTGCATTCATGTCCGTGTGTGTGTGTGTGTGTGTGAGTTGTACCTGCTTGCGTGCGCACACTTTTATGTGTGTGGCTCCATGCCTCTCCTGGCCTGCCAGTAACAGCTCCCTTAACAACAGGACAGCCCATAATTATAGTCCGCCTCGTATCCAAGAGCAGATGGCACATACTGATCGAGAGATGGCTCTATCTGTCAAGCTCTGCAGCTACTGTATCTGTGTGTGTGTGTGTGTGTGTGTGTGTGTGTGTGTGTGTGTGTGTGTGTGTGTGTGTGTGTGTGTGTGTGTGTGTGTGTGTCAGTACCTTCCCCCTGACCCTCAAATTATGCGTGCCTGTCGACTTACTCAGGCTCCTACTGATGTCCATTGACTAGATGATGATTAAGGCAATTGCAACTAAAACAGTGAGAGCAAAACATGTCATTAGCCCACTCTGCCTTTGCCGTAAGTGATATGTACATCTTTTTTTCTTTTTTCACGCCAGTGCGTGGTGAAGCATGCAGGTTAGGGTGTGCAATGGCTCTTTATTTCCCTCGCCCATAAGTCAGCCAAGTGTTAACCGCGGCCCAGCAGTGGCTCCCTATTTAGCAGAACTCCCGTTGCCCAGCTGGACTGTGCTTCCTTTCTGTGGATTTCACTGGCAAATATTTTAGCCCCAACTTAAAAAGAAATGTGAAGCGCTTTCTTTTTCTTTTCGTGGGATGTGTCTTCAAAGGTACAACAGGTACAATGCTCCTTTTAACCCTCTCTCACTTCTTAGGACAACGGCGTGGATGCTATCCACCCAGGCTACGGCTTCCTCTCCGAGCGGTCAGACTTCGCCCAGGCCTGCGCAGACGCAGGGGTGATGTTTATAGGGCCGTCCCCAGAAACGGTCCGCAAGATGGGAGACAAAGTGGAGGCCCGTTCCCTGGCCATCAGTGCAGGTATGGAAGTGGATGACTGGACGTGAGGAGGCGTAGATTCAGAGACAAGCAAAATATGAATAGCTGCTGTCATGTGTGTGTTCTTGTTAAGAGGTTTTTAGTATCTGATGCCTGTAGTATTATTGGTGATAGTGTTTCTCCTGTTTGCTTGTTATTGTGATGACTCACTCCCCCTCCTCCCTCCACCTTTTGCCTTGGCATCGCTCTGCTAGCATTTGCTTTGGCTTTTACTCTCCAAGCATTAATTTTGTCTTTACTGTGGGAGACGAACATTTTTTGAACATTTTCCAGCCTTTAACTTGCTCCATCTGCCACTGCAAGAAACTGTGAAAGATGAAGGTCTATTGATTTGGATTTAACAGCGTCCTCCTCCTATTTTGCACCATAAAGCAGTATCTTTCTGCTGTAAAACAAAATTTGACCTTGCGAGACTCAAATGCAGTGTGAAGTTAATAGTACCTGGCAGTCTTCAGTGATTTTTTTTTTTTTGCCATAAAATACAGCTTTTGGATTCCTAAAGCAAAGCATTTCTCACTAGTGTATCCTTTTGCTCAACCCCCACCCCATGTTTTAGGTGTACCTGTGGTCCCAGGAACAGATTCCCCCATCTCCAGCCTGCAGGAGGCGCAGGTGTTTGCCCAAACATACGGCTTCCCCATCATCTTCAAAGCGGCTTACGGCGGAGGCGGTCGTGGCATGAGGGTGGTCAGAGAGTACGAGGTGAGCCCGTCAGCTGCCGCTCGACATGATCGCTTCTGTGAGAGGTGGAATTTAACAGCTTAAATCTTGTCCGGCAAAGAGAAAACAAACCCAACTTGATGGCCCGCCGGCCTCATGACAGATTTTGGTTTTCATACTCATCAATTTTCCATTTGTGTGGAATCAAATGGAAATATCTTGGAAATTATAACCCGATCATTTATCATTTGTCTCTCTGGCTGCCGGTCGCACTGTGACACCATGAAATCCATGCAATGATCATACCTCAACATGCAAAATACATTAATAAAAGAGAAAAGAGTAATATTTTCCTTAAGGGAATGTCTTGAGTTGCTTGATATGACCTGAAACTGGCCATGTTTTGTGCATCCCTTTGCGGATTTCCATCCACGAATCTGTCGCAACCATCCTCACCTTCCTCCTCTCGGCCATGTTAAGAGTTCCATCACCCAGACAGCAGTGATGGGCTGTCACAGCGGTGACCACGCAGCAGTTTGACGGAGAGAAGTGAGGACCAAAACTGGACTTTTTAGGTCATGTTAGCATGCTCTGAAGTCTCGTTAACAATTTTGTTTCGCTGTTTAGATGATGCTCATATGAAATCTTCATTGTTAGTCTTTAGTTTTCACGTTTTTTGCTTATTCCAGTTTGTTTATGTTGGTATTTGTCTTGGTTATGAAATGTTTGGTTTCCACTCAAAGTCCCTCAAAGGAATAGCATTTTCATTAGCGCCTGTCAAAGCATGTGTGACCCTTAACTTTCAGATTGTAGGCTGCCTCTACTTCAAACAAAGCAAAGGGTAAAAACACGCTCGCTTTCCTTTCTTATACGTACTTCAGCTTCATAATGCAACAACAAATGCACAAAGTCCAGAAAACTAAGAACAGAGAGGCTCCCTTATACATAATGCACAACATTTTCACAATATACCAGTGCGGTGCTCGTCTGCGAATGCACTGCTTCTGTTTGTTTGGTCTGTGTTGAATATTCTCTGTGTTTAATACATAATCACACTGCTTACAGACAGTTAAATGAGTCCAGAGTTTAAAATATAGTCATAAGGCTTTCCAGCGTGGACAGCCAACAGCTGCTCACTCACTGTAAGTGCTGTTTTGGGAGATGCTTGTGAAAAATGCCGAATGAGTTTTGACCCCCAAGAAAAACACTCTTAACCTCAGTTGATTGTTATTGCAAAGCGAGCCAAGCAGGGCCAATAATACTGTTTCTACAATGATAGTGTAGTTTGGATTTTTTTTCTTTTTGTTCTCTATTTTTTTTATTACAAAGTGTCCTACATTATTAATGGTGGAGTTTCCCCGGGAGTTTAATATATAAGAAGGGCTTTATTGTCCTTTTGTTCATGATTTTATCCAAAATATGTGTCTCAAAGGGAAAATGAACTCCTTAAGGCCCATAGACACCAGAAAGTGGTTCATCGTCACCCCTGTTTATTTCAGTGCAGGCCTGGCGGCAGCTTTGCTCCAGAGCAGTGGCTGGGGGGGGCACTGGTTGTTGGCCATGTGAACGTGCACAGCCACCCCCCCCACCCCCCATTTCTGCCTCCTAAGTTTGACCGTGTCTGACTTTTTTCAGTGAGCAGCTGGTTTTTGTCTAATCAGATAGACGAGGGCAGAGATCAGTGGTGAATCACAGCTGCACAGAGCATTGCCACCTCCTCATCCTTCATGGCTGCTAGCATTTACTGTTCTTTATTTCTTTGCTTTGGCTTTAAAAAAAAACAAAAAACCTAAGTCACATTCAATTATGTCATGTAGATTTCCTCCCAGAAATACCACATTCATGTAAAATCTTCTTTGTATCCTCTTTCGCCTTCACTTTCAGACTTTTGCTTTTCAATATGTGCAAATTGAGACGCTTCAGTTATCAGTTTTTACTGTTGTATAGGGGGGTCCCTCTGGCTGTGACATTCAGCACAGCCCTGACTCAGACAAACCCATCACATTTGATGACCGTGTTCAGTGTCAGCCATAGTGGTTCCACAGCCTCACTCACTGATCTATGCAAGTGTGTTTTGTACTGTAGTCATTGAGCCTCTCAAGTCAGCAATCCAATGGAAAGTATGACCTTTTCTGAGTTGTACCCCAATCTAATTAATTAGTTGTTGACATTTCTAGTTCTTCAGTCGAGTCACAGGGGCCTTAGCAGCTCCAGCTGATATGATGTGAGGAAATTGTAAAGAGGTTTCTCTGTACTGTTGGGACCCCCAAGCAACAATGCGTAGGTTGACTCTTTATTCCATTAAGGCCAGCTCGTGGGTCATTTGTATGCTGAATCGACCGGGAGAGCCTAACTGTTCTCAACATACTGTAGGATGAGATGTGTATGTTTACTGATAAGCAGGGCAGAATTAAATCAGCAGCTTTTTTGCTCCGCGTTCGACGTGGTGTGCTTCCCCAAACAGTGGGAGAAGAGGAGAACGGCACGTATCAAAGCTCCGGTGGCCAGAGCTGACAGACGGACTGAACTGATGTGGAAGGAGTACAAATGGAATCCGGCTAACTTTGAGTCTTTCAAAAGTCTTTTCTGTCATTTGCAAAAATAGAGGTGCAGCAATGATTTGACAGCTTGGCGAGGTGTGCGACTCCAAATTCCTTTCCCCGCCGCTTGTAATTCAGCGCGAGTTGTGCGTATTCTATTGAGGGGCTTCTTATGTTTTTACGAATGCCCTGTTTGTTATATGGCAGATTTATTTCTCTTAAGGTAGAATTCATTATTTCCATAAACTGAGAACTGCAGACACATTGTGGAAGATAAGCGCAGATTAAAGTAATTAGAATTTCATTATTGATTTATCGATAAATCACTTTGTAAAATGTTAGAAAACACTTGCAAAAGCTCAGGCCCGTTTCTGGTGACGCCGACGACATCTGCCTCTGCACTCGGCACCTGGCCGCTCTACCTCCGAGAGCGTCTTTTCTCAAGGCTCTGAGATGACAGCTGAGGATTCGCTCCAGTATCCTCTCCTGAGACACAGGGGAAAAAAGGGGGCATGATGGGTGACTCAGTGTTTCCCCAAAAGAGGAGCCTGGACGGGGCCAGCGGCACGTCACAGGCTGCCAAACACAGATTGAGTCATGACCTTCAGCATGCTCGGTCGCGACCTCCCACAGCCTCGTCTCAGATGTGGTGAAGAATCTGGCTCCCTCTGGACGTGTTTGTGTCAAAAGAGAGGGTGAAAAACAAAACTGCACCCCATCACGCGTGAATGACAGAAGAGGGGAAAGAGAAATAAAGTGGATTACAACAGGAAATCCAAGTTACACTGAATACGACTAGCTGAGCTGATTCTGTTAAGGATGTATAGTCTGTGCAGCAGAACTCCTTGAAAAAAACGCTTCACTGTGACTCACTCGCTTCTTGGATAGCCGCACTAACTCAGACACGTATGGATTTTTCTTGTCTGTTTGTCAGGAACTTGAGGAGAATTACCAGCGGGCCTACTCTGAAGCCCTGACGGCTTTTGGGAACGGAGCCCTGTTTGTTGAGAAGTTTATTGAAAAGCCGAGACACATTGAAGTACAGATCCTTGGTAAGTGCACTCTGCGACCTCCTTTGTGCTTGCCTTTAACTGTGTGTCCGTTTTTTGTTTATGTGGATTGATCAGAGTTCATTAAGTAGCATAGAGGTCCTTGAACTCCGTCGCAGTGCTGGGGGAGGAAGAGAGACGGATGAACAATGAGACTGAAGGAGATTTATTGGCCTGCAGAGAATTCAGCAGCCATTATTTCTTATTATAGCGAATGTAACTCTGCTACCACTCAATATTATGGAACTGAAATCCAACACCAACACTTACAGGAAGCACGTCTGCACTGTGAGCATGTCTGTGTGTGTTTGTGTGTGCATGTTTGCCTGGTGGAGGTGCTTGTGTTATCGGGTATATGTCTGTCTTGGCACCAGTGTGTTGCTGTGTTTACATGTGTGCATGCTTCATCATTTACCGTAGTGTTGTTCTGTGTGTGTGTGTGGGATCATTGTGATTAATTACTGTCTTTAGGGCATGCAGAGATTTTGTGAATTACCTCTTAAAAGCCATGTCTTTGCTAGCCCTCTGTTTTTCTGCCCTCCCTCTCCCCCTCCTTTATTTTCAGTGTAATGTTTCCCCAGCCACTGTCTCATTCAGTTCCCTCTGTCTATGTTTTCTCTCAGATTTCTCTCATCCTTACTCCTTTTCAGGCTCTTAAACACTGCACAATAACGGCGATCTTGCAGGTCGTACTGTGTGAGATGGGTGTAATACACTCTCGGTCGCAGTCTGTGCTGGACTGAAGGGTAACAATTTCGAGGCATGTCAGATTGTCCCATTAACATGTGGTTAATTGTGTCACGACACAATGAAGGGAAAAACTGTCATATTCAAAAACGTAGCACAAACATCAAGTGAAATGCTCTCATGGCCAAGCTAGCTCTGACTAGTGAGTAACATGTTTACAGCCAGCCGACCACTAGTGCCCGTGGGAGATTTTACAGCTGCAACGATTAATCAGCCAATCAACAGACAGTTAATCTGCAACCAAATACGATTGTAAATTGTACATTTTTGGGTTTTGGACTATTGGACAAAGACATTTGAAGAGATCACATTGAATTGTCTTCACTATTTGATTATGTTTTAAAGACTCAACAGTTAATAAATTAATAAAAACAATTATTGATAGACTCGTAAATACAGTTGGTTGCACCCCACAATGTTATTTTATTCAGATGAGTTTTTTTGTTTTCTAATTATTACTGCTCTCTGTCAAATGATGGAAAATATAAAGACGTTTTTGGGGATATACTTTTTTCATTATCAGACATGTCTCTGGCCAGTCTTCTAATATTAACTGAAATTGTAAAGACATTTAAGTGGGCTGTCAGAGACCCTTACCCATGGTTTTCAGAAGAAAAAATGAGCTTACTGATGCCTTCAGCTGCCACCGTCTGTCACATGACCGTCGCCTCACAGGCCGTAGCTGTCCTTTTAGAATCTGCCTTCTCTCCGTGGGCGCTCAGAACGTCAGTGTGTTCAATGCGGGACAACGTCACAATTTGTTTTTGACACTGTCAATCACAATGTGGGACAACGCCACAATTTGCGGGACATGTCAAAAGTAATGGAAATGCGTGAATGTCTCACACAAAGCGGGACATCTGGTCACCCTAGTTGTAGCAGCAGTCACATTGTGAGAATTTGGTCTTGAAGACAGCCGACATCAAAATTGTCACAAAGATGGACGTCCCTCATGGTTTATCTAGGACCAACAAATGTTTCTATCACTCTTCCTTCACTTGAATTGAACTGCTTCTTTTCTTCTTACCCCTGATTACCTGATAATTTTCTTTGTCCTTCCTCACCGACTCCTCTCTTGGTCCCCTTTTCTCTCCCCAGGCGATAAATATGGTAATGTCATCCACCTCTACGAGAGAGACTGCTCCATTCAGCGGAGGCACCAAAAGGTGAAGTCCTCATTTTAAAATTCATCTTACCCAACTTAATGCTTGAATTTATTTAAGATTATCTTCGTGGCATTTCTGCTGTATTACATAGATTAGCATGAAGTGGATGATGATGGTGAGTGGGCTTGAAACAAAGGTCATAAGCAGGAATCACACCTGCGAGCACTGCAGTCTGCTGAATCTACAAAGAGCTGCAGTGCTTTATTTCCCTTTTATGTGGGCAAACAGGCCAATTAAGCAACATATTAACAAATATAAGGTGATTATAGTCCTGATTACAGCGATGATTATTATGGTGCTGGTGGCTCTGGGTGTCAGTGTCCCGAGCAGCAGGGGGTAAGAGGATTATATGCCCATAAAAATTAGCCACTGCTAATGCTACTTGAGTGGGAGTCTTGGCAACAAGACAACAAAGCAGATGCATAATTCACCACATCAACCTGGGTCAACAAGAACAGTTTTTTTAAGAATATATAGCTTTGAATTGACTGTCATTCATTAGTCAAGGCGATTTTTTTCCCCCACATTTCTTTGCTGTTATTGGAAAGAAATGAGGTATGACAGCATCAACTGATTAAAAAAAAAAAAAACAAAAAGTCTGAATGCCACATGAAAGAGAAAATGGAAACTGTCATCTAATCGTCACTCAATATAACAATGCTTTCATCAGAGGAAGCTGATTAACATGTGTAATATTTCATTACTAATTGTCACCTCAAAGCAGTTTCAATCGTGTGTTTTCATCACTTTCTTCCCTTTAATCAAATTATAGATTATAATCATATTAGCGGCTCTGTTCATTCCGGAGCTGCTGCTCTTTGATTCTGCGAGACTTAATCTGCCTTTGCCCTTAATCTAAGATCTTTTTGAATCTCAGAAACAAAATAGTCGCTTGTTGAAATAGATTAGGGATGGTAGAGTGCTGCTCGGGTATTTTTAGCTTTTCTCTGTGTCTTGGAAGTGCTATTCATACTTGGAGAGGGTTTTTTTTCTTCCTCCCTGGATGAGATTTGATAAGAATTTAAATTGAGTTCTCGTGGTTTTTATTTTTCAACATCAGACATGGGTCACGTCGGTTTGATCTGGATTCAATTATTTCTTTTGGACGGGTTGACTTGTTTGACACGGTGGAACGAAACCGATCAGCCTCCAACATGGCGAACCCCGCCCACCCGGCAGCCTTCGCAAGACCAAATGAAAAGCTGAAAGCGACTACACATGATTCACTCCATCTGTTTCGCTCAAGCTTGAGTGACACGCGCTGCATCAAACTGATGGCTACTGTACGAATAATGACAACACATTATGGTATTTACTAAATATTAGTAGGCAACTCGCTCTCAGACTGTGGTACTTTTACTATCTTAAGAATCAGTTGAGAACGGGGAGACAGTTTGGGAATTTGGGGGCTTTATTCAGTGCTATAGCAAAGTCGGGGACCACGTCTTTAAAGCTGCACCAATTGACACTTTCATATCAACAATGGCTCAGGTGACGGTGAGTTTGTTGTTAAAGTGTTGAACTAACAGAGAATGATCACCTGACTCTTCACTCCCCTTTTAGCTACTTTCAGCTCATCGTTCTGGTTTCATGCCCCATAACTTCACACACTACGTTTACATGCAGTCAAATAACCCTTTCATAACCGGAATATCAGCAACCCGGTTGCGCACAGCCATGTAAACACCAATAACCCTTTTGAAAAACGCCTGCTCGGTTACGCCTTTTCTAACCCGAATATTTGGTAATGTATACGCCGGAATATCCCCATCGAACGGAACGTTAACTTGTGTTCTGCGCATGTTCTATTCGCAATGAATCTTGGTCTTTTGAGTGCAGGTAGCATGGATATGGATGGCACAGCTCCGGCTCCATTTCCTGTTTCTTCACATTCTCGCCTTCCATTAATGCAGAAAGAAAGACAGAATAGTGGCAAGTACTGGTGGTGGGTCAGTACCAGCACCAAAGCGCAAACGATTATCCACCGTGCTGTTGTTGTTGTTGTTGTTTTTGGATACAGGAAGAAGAAGCTGAAATGCGTCATGACGTTGTCCGTGCGTCGCTGTTTTGATCGGGATATCCCAATTGATTACCCCCGTTTGCTCACGCATGTAAACAGGTTATTCCGAATGTTTCAGAAACCGGAATATTGACCATTACCCGAATATTGACTGCATGTAAACGTAGTGACTGTTATTACAGTTACTCTCACTGCTGTCATCAAACCTGCACACACCACCACCAAATGACAGGTGAACATAATGGATAATGATCTGCAGTGGAAAAAAACCATCACACTCAGAGGCCACTTTCCAAATTTTGGTTCTGTCACTGACGTAGGGAGCCCTCAAATAATGTAAAAGCCTCTAAATGAGAGTGATGCAGGAAAGCACAGCATGGTGATAACACTATATCTTTAAATGCTGCCTATGAATTGAAAATGTTGAACTATATAAATGTTCGTAGTTGCTTGTTGTTATGATGACATTGTCTGCTTGCTGCCTCTTCTGCTCTGACATTGTTTTCGTCACTGGCATTATCAATAAAATCCCGTTGTTTTGAAGGTTGTGGAGATCGCGCCGGCTTTCCAACTGGACCCTCATCTAAGAGACCGACTTCACGCTGATGCTGTCAACCTCGCCAAACAGGTGCGTCTGTGTGCGCCGTGTTGAAGCTCTCATGATTTCTGCTGTCTCTTGCCACACTTTTCTTTTATGTCAATGTCATGTTGGCATTTCCCCAAGCTTCAGGTTAACTTGACCATTTTATTATGGGGGACAGGCACCTGAATGAATGGAAAGGAAAAGAAACCCTACTTAATTGTTTTTTTAGTCATTCAGCATCCAACATTAGCAAGTGAATATTCATGTTGCTGTGGCCTGATGTTCAGGGAGCTTATCCACCAGGAGGCAGGAAATGTCAAGACAGGTGTCAGCAGGCTGAATGTGCAGTTTTACAGAGTTTTGACCGCTTGTTAAGAAAGTTGGCAGACTTGAGAAGTGGCTCACTGAAACTTAAAGAGCTTTTCAGGTGAGGAAGCTCAAACATTGAGATGTATTTCGGAAGTCTGAGCAAATTCCCAGAGCTGTTCATTTTTCTGTCTATAATTGGTCTGCAAAACAACTGGAATCTCCCCAGGAATTTTAATGGGCTATTTACCTGTGATTCAAATGAGGAGGACATTAGTGTGTCGGCCAAACTGCGAAAATGAAATTTGAAAACGGGTGGAAATAGATGTCAGCAGTGCAAACAGTAAATGAAATCCTGGAAATGAATGTTTGAATAGTTTTTGAGTGCCTTTCTCGAGAACAAATTCTGCCATTATTGTCACCGGTTATGCACTCCGATTAGGCACAACATGCGAAAACCTTGTACTTAGCCTTTATCGAATCATTTCTGTCACAGTTGTCTGGCGTCAGTGTCGCCGAAAAGTTGGCTCAACTATGACAGCATCACTTAAAAGTCAAGCCTCATCTCTCACAAGAGATTTCAAGTAATGGCCTTTTCAGGTAATGGCCCAGTTGAGGAATGGATAGAAGTGAAGAGCGGAGCGGGAGAGGGGGATGGAGACAAGGATGATGATTTGCTAAAGAAATGACCTTGAACGATACTGATGGAGAAATTGTTATATAAGAGAGAGAGAGATAGAAACTTTATATTAGACTCATGATATGACCTTGCTCCTGTAAAGATTTTTTTTTTTCTGCAGCGCTCAAATCACCCAGCATATCTGCTTAACGTGACAAACCTTATCTCCTCGTACGTGTTTAGCAGCAGCTGTGGCGAGCTTTTGTCCGTGACTTTTCTCTGCTTTTTTTTTTTTTTTTTTTTTTTATCATTTGAAACTTAAGAGTGATGTCGCTCCTCAAACAACAACACACGGATGATGGGCACCAACAACAGCACCGCACGCATACGCACTCAAGCACACAACCGTTCACTGTTCTTGAGAGGACCACGATTGGCTCGGTGCAAGGACGTGTTTCAGCTCCATCACGCCACTGCGACGTGCTCAGAGAGCCTTCGCTGTCGCTGTTGGAAGATTTTCTCTGGTGACCAAACCTTGAATTCAAGACTGAATCGAGCTCTGTTTGCACTTTCAGTGTTAACCTCACAGCTCCGATGAAGAAAACGAGGCATAATTGCCTGTACCAGTAACATTTTCATCCCTGCTTGTCAAGGCAGAGTGCGCAATGTAGAGACAAGAGGAAGCTCCTTGTATGCCAATATTAAAACAACTTTTAATGCCTCCACATAAGCAAAAGGCAAGGGGATCATTATCAGAGGTTCAGGATTGTAGCATGTTTGAAGCTCAGTGCTCCTACTGCTCCTCCATGACCAAGATGTCCACCTAACAGCCCCTTTACAGCTCACTAATAAACAAATCCTCTATGTTTAAGTGTAAAAACAAGCTGTGCTTTTATGGGAGGGTTGAGTGCTGCAGTGGTGTCTTTTCATCTCTCATCAAGAAGGTGAATTAAGATATAAAGTTCCATATAAAATGTCCACTATTAAAGCATTTAGTGCCAGATCAGGGATTTGTAGATATGAGTATCAGATTTTAAGAAATGACAGGAACAGACAATGTGTCCAATAGAGCGACAGACTCAGTCAGGCTGTCTCTCCTGGAAGAGCTCTTGCACAGGATAAATCCCAGTAATACAGATGTGTGGAAGAAGTCGCACACGCAGCTGAAGGATCAAACCTGCAGCATTTGCAGATTATCACCAGGGGTCTCACTTTCTCTCTGCCTCATCCTCCATTCATCTTGTTCCAAACACCCCTCTCCTCCTCCCTCCTCCTCCTCCTCCTCCCTCCCTGTCGCTGCATTTCCCTGCTATGTGTTGTGATTGCATTTCACATTGTGCCAGTCCCCACAGTGAAGGCTTCCACTTCTGAGCTGAGCCCGGCTCTCACCGCAGGTATTGAAACCTGCTCCCTAAGCAACACGAGGCTGAACTTTGATGCTTTGCTGGGTATTTTATTAGTACATTTATTTTTAATGTGTTCTGTGGCCCTCTGTAGAATAGGAAGTGATGGAGATGGGACATATGTGCAGCACATTTGTGATGACATTATAGCGCTATTACTGTCTGTACACAAACACACACATTAGCAGATACATGTGCTTGTCTCAGGTGGCCTGTTTTTTTTAGATATTTGGTCTCCAATTCTTTCAGTGCTACACTCAGAGGTAGCTACTCAGACACCTGAATGCCTCCAGTCCAATGTGCAGTGTAATTAGAGCCTTTTCATTTTCATCTGCAGCTCACTGGAGTGTAATGGCACGGTGTTCAGGACATTAAACTGCACACATGCAGTTTGTCCTGCTTTTGCTTGCACCTACACACCAGGTCACACCACGAAAAGTCTCCCACTCCTGCAACAACAGACTTGGTATGCATATGGAAAGATATTCTGTATAAACAGATACACTGCATGAGATACCGTCCCCACCCATGGTTCTGTATGCTCACACACTCTTGTTCGCTCATTTTTCTCCTACTCCTGCACACACACACCTGCTATTTCTCAGCTCTTATCTGGTCTTAATGGCGGCTCCACAGAGCTGGCGCTCTGTCCCCCTTCATCTCACCGTCTGTCCCTATCGCCCATCTTCCATTATCAGCAGCCTCCATCTGAGTCTTTCAGAGGACTGGCGCAGTCTTTGAACTCGCCGCAGGCCGCAGTGTTTCCTGATAGAATGTCCTAGAGAACAAAGTTGCCAGGCAACACTGACGGCCGCAGGAAGTGACTTCAGCTCTCGGTAGAAAGGGTTTGGGCTCAGAGTGGATATCAAGCCAAACCTCACAAGAGAATCAGAGATCCTGTCAAACGGCCCGTTAAGCTGCTATGTGTTATCTGCTGCTCAAACAGCTGATTTTGTTTGCTTGTTTTCTAAATGTTTTTTCCCGCTGTCTCTCCTCAGCCCTCTGTCTGGCTGCCATGCTTTGTTGTCTTTGTGCTTTCAGGGGCAGGACCGCGGCCGACATTTCATTTAGCCAACACAACACACAACACCCAGCCAGTCCTGATTGGTTTTATTAATGATGCATCTCACTACAGCAGTGTGAGGTTTTCCTAATCACAGTGATTGGCCCACTGATTGGGCGCTTCATTGCTTGCTCATTCATCCATGTGCTGCACGCGATAATATCTGCGTCTTTGAATACCTCTTTGATATCTGTGTCGCAGTGCAGCAGCTGTATTGGGTGTTTTTGCGTTTGCAGTGGGTTGAGAAGGTTTTAATGCACCAGCCTGCAGTAGATGTAGCAGCTGGGACCCTCTCAGCATCAGTTTTGATGACAGGAAGTGAGGTCAAAATACCTGCATTTTGGCATAAACTCCCCTTTCTCAGCTAAGTTATACGTGCTGTCTGTGAGACATGCAACATCTGCGCACAAATGGGCTGTGGTTTTCCCACCCAAAGCATATGCTGCACCATCCTGTGATAGACGACAACCACACAGACATAAAAGAGACACTTGAAACTTAAACTTGACAGCGTTTATTACACGTACAGAGTTGCATTGACTGCCCCGAGATGGTTGTGTCATAACATGTGAAAAGTGGTGCATTTGTTTGCTGCTGACTGGCTATCTGGGCAGCTGCATAATTCATTAGGAAGACACTGTTAGATGACAACAGATTAGCCACCGTTTCTTGTTGCTGGACTGCTGGATAGCTAAAAACATTTAATGTCCTTTCCTCAAGGGGGAGTCTTGTGGAACTTTGTAAGAACGGTGCAGTGTCACTTAAGCACCTAAGGTCATGGGGTCAAAGACTTCAGCTCCCCACAGTGTTCCCACAAGCACTCGCCTGCTCGTGTTTCTTTTCATATTCTTTCCTGTCAACACTGTACGTTGTCTTTTTTCATGTTGGTTTTGTCATCAGGGATTATTTCTTCCCTCTATCCATTGCAAACTACCTCTCTTTCAGCACTGGTTGAAACATGGATAGCCTCAAACTGAGACATTGGTTTTCTGTGGCTGACTCGTCAATGAGTGAAATCCAGCGTAGAGCAGCAGGAAGTTTAGATGGGCCAGCTTGTCCAGGTCTTGGCTACACGTAGCCACCAGACTAGTTCTGCCTGTGGTCACTTGTTTTCCTACTTTTGAACTTGCCTGTTTGCCTTCAGCACAGTCTTTCCACTGTTCATTGCCTTTAATGCTCATTTTGTGTGCGTAAAATTGAAGGGGCTGCATTATAATGTAGCATTAGCTCGTTTGGTTGTTTATTCAGCCTTCTGTAGTAATTAGACATACTGTATAATGGCAGCAGATTATGCAGAAGCCCTTTTCTTGCCAAACAAATGGGTTCGTAGAAGTGCTACATCTGTTTCTGTCATTATGGTGGTATGATGATGTCTTTTACTTGCTTGGTTCTGGAGGCTTCCTTTGCTTTGACGTTTCTGTGTATCTACAACTCACCATTTCTCTCCACTTTTCTTCCTGCTCTGTGCTGCACTGTCTACCTACACTTTGGACTTCTTCTCTCTTTTTCCAGTGAGTCTTAGAGCTGTCTTTATGTTGCAGTCTGGCAGCAAGTTTCTGCACTCTTTCCACACCTCTATACTGTGATTTGGCAGAACTAGCTGCTGTGGAGGAGCTTCAGCAGAACAGAAAACGGGAGTCTCTGATCCCAAAATGATTAAGCTTTTTGAGCCGCTATAATGAATTTTGTTCTTTTAATATCAGCTAATTATACAGTTTGAATCTGCTCAAAGCCACGCAGGAGCAATGGCTCTTACACACATCAGTGGCAATTAGTGTTTTAGTATGCACGTAAGCTCACCTTAGATGTCTGTGGGCAACCCGGCTATCAGTCTAATTAGCTAAGTGTTTGTCTGTGTTTGTGTGTGTGTGTGAGAGAGGGAGAGAAAGCAAGCAGGTGAGTGTTTGTGGGGGACTTTAATGTCAGAAGGCCTCACCGTCTTTGTTTCATGGCATGTTTATTAGTTTAACCTTAAGACAAGCAGGAGGCAGAGTTGCTGTCAGATACTTTGTGCAGTGTAATTAGGAATTCAGTCCTGGTGCTCGTATGGGGGAGGAGTGTTGACAATTGAGACTTTGTTTCACTTTGTGCCGTATATGATGTAGCCTCACCCACTCAGATCTGTTAGCGGTTTTTGGGTGGCGAGGAGAGGGGTGAACGGAGCGAGCGGAGTGGAAGAGGGCAGGATATTCTAATTTGCCGCTGGGCTTTAAGCGAGACAGAGATTTGAAATATGATAGTTTGAAGGGAAGCTTCATTTGCGGTTGAGTGTTTTAGATAACAGGGGAGAAATAATTTGTTGTTTGTGTTCAGTATTTTGCTTTTGTCTGCCTGCCTGTTCTCCCTGTACCCCCCGAGAGAACCGCTACTCAAAGGCACAAATATGTTGGCAACTCATCAGCGCTCGCAACAAAGCAGCTGTGTACGTGTCTGTGCGAGTGGGATAGCACAGCTGTACGGGCTAACCTAAACAGTCTGTAGTTTTTGGTCCCTCGTGTTAGAACTACATGCTGTAAATGTTTCATTTTTCTCGAGAAATGAAAGATCAAAATCAACAATGTGTTTGTGTCAGTACTTTTCATCTTCCCTAATCTCTCCGCGGCACTCATCCACAAGCCACTTCACCCTCACTGAAGACGTAAATCTTTAAAAATAGGTCACAAACATATGGTCCGGTTTCCAAAAGCAGCGGGGCACCAGTAGTTTTTAGCAAATAGAGACTCGGAGAGGAGTAGATTTGGAATTCGTGAAGGATTATTTTCAGCCACAGATTATACACATCTGGCGCTTTAGTGGACATTTACAACAGCAGGATGATACACAGTGTGTGTGGGACGGACAGCATGTGCATGAGGGACGTGTCACCCAGTGTGACTCATTGATGTTTTAATTATTTTAGTTTGGTACTTAGATAAAACCATCTGCTGTCAAGTTTGAAAACTGTTCAGTACTAAAAACTTTAGTAATCAATCTTTAGCTTGTTAAGATAATAACGACATTGAAATGGATAGATTTATTGTATTTGTGCAGTGTTTAACTTAAACCACAGGGCATCAGGTGTGAATGTAAATAGATAATAGCACTTCCTGTGTTCGGCGTTCAAGCCGAGCTCGTGTTTGTGGCCTAAAACGCTGCTTTCAGAGGGGCTACCTGTCTGTGCCACCATCTTGTGAAGTGTTTCAGGCCTCTGTAAGCTCTGATTTTGTGCACACACGCGCCCGTCAATCTGCAGAGGGTGTTAAACGTGGAATTAGTTCTGCTGTCAATCACCATGGTGACGATGAGTGAAGAGATGACACGCTCTTGCTCAGGCGAGTTGTGTACCCAGTAGACACACACACACACACACACACACACACACACACACACACACACACATACACACACACACACACACACACACAGAGGGCGCTCAGAAACTCAGAGTGACACTTGGTCCCAGGAGGCGGTCAGTGTACTGTAAACATTATTACTGCTTACAGATCTATAAACACCCCGCCTGCATGTGTGTGTCTCTGTGTGTTCGGTCCCATTTTGACTTCAGGACTACCAGCACTTTTTGCCCTGAAAGCATATTTTAATATTCCATCAGGAAAAAAATGGGGTAGATGAAAAATGCTCCACTCTTTTTTTCCCAGTGAACTCATGCATCAGTCACTTTTCTTCTTTCTCTAATTTACTTATTTATGTTGTTGCTCTCATGCTTTTCGGTCTTCCTCTATTTATCTTTGGTGTCTTTGTCTTTATCTTCATCTCACTTTTCCTTCTGTGCTTCTTTGCACTGTCAGTCCTCTCTTTCATTTCCATGTCTCTAGTGTTTATATCTGCAAATTAGCTTCTTTTGTCTTTGTCTTCTGTTGCCGCTCAGCTTATTAGCTCTCATTCATTCTCTGTTTTGCTTGCCCTGTTGTAGTTGCAGTGAATGTAGGAAGGTCCAATTAAAAATCTTCATCTACGACTTAAAAAAAAAACAAAAACTGATTAGTCATGATGATCCAATATTATTTCTTAAAATCCAAAGATTATATTCATAGGGAAATGGTGATCCACCTGTTGCACCGTTGGTCCTTTTATTCTCTGATTGATTTGAGAGTTTTTAGAGGCCAGAAGAGGTAAATCCAACGTTTTTCTTAATAGAAAATGAAAAATGTGGTTAGAAAATTAATAATTTGTGAAGCAAAAGCATATTTTCCCCCCCAATTTCTAGTTCTTGCGCTAAATGCTACATTAACGCACAGCACACACAAAAACATTATCTTCAGCCCAGAAGTAACACACGTCAGCTTTGTGTATGTGGAATAAACAGTCAGCCGGTCATGAAAGCAGCAGTGTCTGGAAACTCGTAGAAAGACACAAAGAACACAACATTGCAGCATTGCTGGCATAATTGCATTGAAGTGGTCTGAAGGAAGTAGAAAGACAACAGCACTGACAAAAACAGCAAATGATGAAATATATAAGATGACGACCCTGACCACGAGATAACACTGACTCGATATGACCACGTAATAATACGCAACAAACTCTCGCTTTCTTCCCTTTTCTGTGTGTGCGTTGTGCTGCATTGTGTGCAGCCAGCAAAGGCGGATTCGGCTGTGCTGCGTGTGTGATACATGATGCATAAAATAGTGCAGCAGTCTTACAGTCGATGTCGGCCACATTGGCACTTGTGATTGGATGGGTGCTATTTTGAGCATCCCTGGCTTGTATCCTCATGCCTGAAGACTCCTGGTGCCTGTGTGTGCTGCATGTATTTGTGAATTCAAGCCCAGGAGTGCCAGTGCTTTTCTTATTGCTGATTATGAGCGGGTTTGTGTGGCTTTTTGGGAGCGTGAGACTGTTTGGAAAGGAGGTAAAGATGGGAGGGGGTTGAAGGGGTGGAGGTCTAGAAGGAGGGAGAGGAGGTAACAGACAGTAAAGCATAAAGCAGGGGGAGATGGATATGGATGGAGGGAGGAGGATAACAGTAAGGATGAGGAAGAAGACAAACCGGCTGTTACTGAAAAGAAGAGACAGAGTATCCAGAAACCAAGTGAGGTGGTCAGAGGATGCAGGGACTGAGAGAAGAGGAAGTGAGGGAAAGACAAAAGAGGGGAGATATTGATTCTTTCTGCCAGCTGGGGGGGAACTCAAGCCAACTGTGCTTTTCTGAAATTAGAGCCAAGGGAAAGGTAGAAGGATGGCGTTTGGAGCATGGAGGAGAAAATAGTGGGAGAGAGCAGCAAGCAAGCTTTGGCACCATTTGTATCACAATGTGCAGTAATAACACTAAAGAACAGTGAAGAGTGCATGCTTATGAATAATAAATGGTCACAGGAGTGGCTGGTACACGAGCAGGATAACTGTGCTGCTCATTGCGTCGAGTCAGAGCGTTGGAGCAAAGTGATTTCGAAATGGTGATAAAAGAAAAGGAGATGCAGATAATTCATGCAGGTGAGATCAACGCCAGCAATCAAAACATCTTGCCTACAAAAAGACCATCTAAATGACCAGAACCCATCAGATGCCAAACAGAGACGCAAATTATATATATAACGGTGTTTAAATTACCCACAAAATTACAAAATTGAAAGCGAAAGGCAATCGCGGGTCAAGTGATTGTGGTTAACGGGAGAGGGAGTGTATGGGTAAGTGCTGCAAACTCAGACAACAAAACACGCTGAATGCTTTAAACAGCGAAGGCTTGTGTTCTGCACTCCCTCACTTATAGTCCCTTTTCATTGCAGACATTTTGACGGATCAGGAAAAGCACAGGTGTCGTTAATAAGCGTGACAATGGCTGCACTGAAGCCACCTCCAGGGTCCTGGTATTGTGAATGCTGCCACACTGGTGTGGCTGACCGGGACACTATACTCTGAAGTATACCTGTGCTTTTAACGCAAAGATTGATTGTTGACACTGTTGCAGAGAGGAGATACTGCCTGTATGACTGCAGTGACTACAAGGACAGTGACAGAGCAAGCATTCAGTCTGAAGCTGTATAATTCACAATTTATGAAATGCTGCCGTTAGCCTGCAAGCCATGGTAGCGCCTTTTACTTTATTTACAACCCGACCTAACCCACACGCATTCAGCTACACAACACAAGAGGAACTTTCGCTTAGCAAAATCTGCTCTGATCACACCTTTTAGACATGGACATGGTTAGTTTGAATACCTGAATGTATTTATGTAATAAATAAATCCAAAGCAGTAGGTGCCTCAAACATGCAGAAGTGAAAGAATTCTTCGCATGATATTGATCTGCACAACACTGCGGCAAAAGGTGGTCCAGGCTCTTGTCGTCTCGCCTGTAGACCACTGCAGCTCCCGTCTGGCTGGACCGCCCGTCTGTGCCGTCAGGCCCCAGCAACTCATGCAGCAGCGGTCTTCAACTTACCCAAAGACCCCCACACTACACCACTCCCCTGCTCGCTCCTGCTGCTGGCACTTGCCTGCCATGCTGCAAATGCCTCCGTCATCATCCAAACATTCTACTACTCATACTACTACTACCACTACTAGTACTACATACTACTACTACTCTGTCACCACGGCGGGGGACCAGCTACCGACTGTTTGTTTCCCTGCCTGTCCAGTGGTGGATGAGTTCCCTGCTGACACGAAGACAGCAGAAACCCTACACCCCTGGTGCTGTCAACTGAAATCTCACCTGTTCAGACAGCATCTTAGCCCGTGGATAGCCGTGTCAGCTGAATGAATGTCGTGTAACAGACTACTGGTGGGAGAAGTTTTGGTGAATTTGTGTTTGTTTCTGCCGTTCTGTAGCTGCACTTGAGCCTCGGATTCCAGCCATAAGCATTAATTATGTATGTTTGCAGTCTAGATTAACTGACTTTTGTAAGATGAAGCACACAAAGCCGGCCCTTTTAACTACACTGTTTTACGGAATGCTTGATTTTTATCTGCTGCATGAACACATTCGGTTATTCGAACTCAGTGACCCGCAGTTTGACATTAAACTCTGCAGTCAGGAAGTCCATTTTTGTTTTTAATTGGATTAATTCGTGACACCTTCTGCCAGAAAGACATCAGTCCCCGACTGACAGGAGTGCTGGACTACTTTTTTGGCAGAATCTTGTAAATTCCACTTCAGCTTATAATGAAATCATCAGCGCGGCATCGCAGTGTTGATTCCCCGTCAGGCCTCATTTTGCCACTCTGACGAGCTCGCACCACATTACTCCTTATTTAGCATCCTAATGATGTACAGAATATCTAAAGAGGCGTCCTGCAGCACGCGGCCGTCCTGCTTCCTGCCAGCTCTGCCTTCCTGTGGACTGAAAGAAGAGACGAGGCACAAAATTTTCCAAACAAATCTTCTAAGGCAGCCAGGAGAATTGTTAGCCTTAACGTGCCGCTTCACGCAGTAAAAAGTGGAATCTCCGATGAGAGGAGATGGGAGAAAGAGCATCTGCCTACAGGGAAATTAAACTGGAAAGACGGAAAGTTTTTCCAGTCCTGACTGAACGAGCAGTACACAGGAACACTTCCCCTCTGTTCTCTCGCACACAAAGCGTGAGCATTGAGCGAATACTCTGTCAGCTATATTGACTGATATGATTGCGGCTTATAGATGCAAAAAAAAAAGGGGAGAGAAGGAAGGGAGGGATATCATTCCTCTCCCTCACCAGCACTCCTCTCCCTCACCTCTCCTTTTTAACTTGTATAAGAAAGCCAGAGCTGTTAATGAAACAGGAGTGGACGCACGCAGCATGCACTAACGGACTCACTGGCATCAGCAGTTTTCCCTATTTAGTGCAGCTCCCTGATTATGCACATGGGATAATGTGTACAAGACTTCAGTCAATTTACTTCACTGTCTTCTCTCTTCACTTCCCTCTCCTTTTCTTTCTCTTAAACCCTCTCCACCTGCTTTTGTCTGAACTGTCCTTTCCCTTATTTCTCTCCCTGAACCATCTCTCTTGCTTGTCTCTTCTGTTTCCCTCTTTTTTTCTTGATGTTGCCTTTCTTTCAAATTCTCTCAGTCTGACTAACACTGTCTGTGACAGGTGTCTCAGCGCCATCCTCATCGATGCTCCACACTTCCCTCTTGAACATGCACTGTTTTTCTTCTGTTTGGTGTTTTTTTTCTAGTGCAGAGCTGAAGCTTCGCTGCACTATTTTGGAACAATCCATCTAAATTATAAATGAAATTCGGCGTGGATTAGCAATTAATGCATTATGTTACGCCTGCAAATGTGTTCTATGCGGCATCAGGCTGTGTGTGTTTGTGTGACGGGTAATTAGCTGCGCTTCGAGATGAAAAGTTTTTGTGTGGAACATATAGGGCGTAAAATTCATGTAAACATGGAAAAGGCTTCAAATCCTGAACTATTTCATCGACTTTCTGCAGAATCGTACTGTAGTTATATTTGCACGCACAAAATTTGACTTTGGCTGAGCAAATTGTGATGAAATACGACCATTTTTTTTTCACATTTCCAAGGAATTTTGTGTGAAATAATGCACGAGTGCAACAGTCCATTGCATTAAAGCATTTTGCGTAAGTGTATTAGTTTCTGTCAGTTATAATATCATGTTATTGATTTCAGTTGTACCATCCAGCCCGAACTGAATTACACTTACCACAGCTACTTTAAAGGTGCATGAGTCAAAAACCAAGCAACCAATCACAGAACTGTAAAATATATCTGGAGCTGATTGGTATTCAGCTACTGTGAGCAGTGTTTGAAATGATGCTTTCCGTATTTTAAATCCTTTTTTATGAAGTGTTACATTATTTTGTCCACCCCCCTGCATACATGTGTCTGTGGCCATGAAAAGACTTTTAAGTTCGTTGTGCGTGTAAAACATATTTCAGGTGTGCATGGCTGTTGATGGGTTAGAAACAGTATCCAGAAACACACACAGACACACATATAAATATAAACATGTGTTCGCACCCTCAGTGATTGCATATTCATGTGTTCACCTATAGACACAACAACATGCATTCACTGTTGGATGCGAATGGACACAATGCATGCTGTAGGCCTACAAATACAGTTCCACATGCATTACGCTGTGTGCTGTGAATTGAATTTGCTGTAAGACATTCTCACATGGAAATAGACTGACACAAGGCACACACACACAGAGAGATGCACATCAAACACACATAATTAGGAACAAACACAAAATCGTCCCTTCCCCTCCAATTTTTTTGCCACTCCTGTCGTCTTTCCTCCTCTTGCGTCTCCTCCTTTCTCTCTCTTTCCACTTCCTCGCTCCCTCCGGCTGTGTCAAATGCTGCAGTGTGGGTGTCGTCGCGCAGGCTACAGCCAAATCTGACACACACGCGCACACACACGCCAAACAGTGCGCAGACACATGCACACAACTGCAGTGTCATGAAGTAAGAGAACCCATTTCTGCCCTGACTACCTTTTGGAAGGAGTGAGAGCGAGGGAGTGAAAGAGGGGAGAGACAAGGAGGGGAGGAGGAGTGAGGTGGAGGGAGGGGGAGGGATGCTTGGAGTGAGGAAGCCATGGTGAGCACAGGAGGAAGAAAAATAGCATTTGGCCTGATTTTAAGTCCAAGTTAAGCTAACAGTGCATCTCCGCTGGGAATAGATTTAAATGCGTCTGTGATTCAGGAGACACACCTCTGTGCGCGGGCAGACATTAATCTTTGTTTGCGACCGCGTAGCTTTCATTTGCGTATAGGCATGGATGTGCCCGTCTTTGTCCAGCTGTGTGTGTTGCGCAGTGCTCTTTGATCATTAGGCAGCTGTATTCACTCCTCCTTCTCATCATTTCATAGACAACAAGCTCATTATACTTCCATTAACTGCTGACAGAGCGAAGGGTGAACGAGGGCAGAACGAGAGACGGAGGGGACTGAGGGAGAGATATGTGGCAAAGTGGAAGGGGGTGGGGGGGCTGGCTGACTTATCCAAAAATGAGGAATAATGCCTTTTTATAAGAAAGATTTAGAAGAGGGATGGGCAGAGAATAGGAGAGGGTGAACGAGGTGAAGAGGCAGATATGAGATCGGGGAGGAGCGGGGGAGAAAGGGGAAGCCTTAAAATGTAGCACGGTGTGTAAGTAAGATGTGAAAAGAGGGATTTAAGGAAAGTGGGTGCAGTCAGACGGAGGGGTAATGGGAAACTTTCAGAGTAAGGCAGTCTTGACATTTTGACTGGGAGTGTGCGAGATTATTTGAATTCACCACACACTCATCACTTTATGGGATATAAAGTTTCAGCTTTTCAGCAAGTCTCAAGGCCCTCTGATGTTTCTTAGCGTCGGGCAAGAACGATCGGGAGCGATTACTTTCAGAATGTAATTTACTGCAAATTTTTTTATGGAGAGAGCAATTACAAACCTGGCCTCAGCATTCCTGAATGTTGTTGAATGTTAGATGCGAAGACACAATGAAGTGGCATCTGCGCTTCCTTAAAATGTCATTCCTGTTAAGTGTGGTTGCTGGGGAACTGCATAAACAGTGAGTAAACAAGCAGGCCTTTTAGCATGTCACAGACTTGGCCGCCCTCCCCGATCTCATATCTGCTTCTTCACCCTCTCCTATTCTCTGCTCATCCCTCTTCTAAATCTTCCATCGCACCATTATTGTTCAAACTCCCCTGGGTGCCTTTTTAAAGCAAACCTATTTAAATCTAGCTCAACAGGTTGGTTTTCATTGAAGTTCTGGTGCTCGGTTGATAAAATATCCTGATCTGCAAAGCTAAAGTTAGCAAATGTCGTTTTCAGTCTTGTCTCTTCTTGTTCAGGATTCAATAACTCAATTGAAGAGATTCAGATTATGTAGGGGGATTTAATACTGGCTCCAGATAAATAAAATGTTTTCACATCTCAACGTAATCCTAACAGAGTCCACTCTGGCTGCAAGTGGCGATTAGTGAGTTTTACAGCATTGCTGGCATAAACTTTGCTAAAGTTAGCTAACATTAGCCCCAGAGTTCATAGAGTTAAGCTAAATGCCGTTTCATTGCTTATCGTTTAAAGATGGATGTGTAGCTTCATGTATATTCTTCCTTTTAACGCCCAGCTGTGCTCACAGTTTACCAAAAGGTGTTTGTAATCCTTTTAGCGTGTGTGTCTCAATTAGGGTACCTGCAGTGAATCTGACATAAACGTATATGCAGCCTCAGACTGTGGGGGCAGCCTTAGCGGCACTTTACCTCAGGAAAATTGGTCACACCAGCATGAAAGCAGCACTCATTTAGAAATGGAGTGGTGGCAGACTGAGCCGAGGGAAGAGGACTAGATTGAGGGATAGAGGCTGAGGCCAGCAGGCAGAGATGGAGAGAAGACCTGTGCAGTAAAGTGGCAAAAAATCAGAAAGACACTTTATAAAACATTATGATGTCATATCGCAGAAGAGGAGGAAGAAAGATGGAAGGTAGACATAGTTGGTAGTTTTGAAGCTGTAAATCTTCCTTTTTTAGTTGCCTTTTGCTTATCTATGATTATATTAGCATGAAGACAAATCAGCTTGACCTTTCTGGCTCGGTTGCTGATATATGAAACTTTCAGGAGATGGAGAGAAGAAACTCAGAAGCAAAAATGATGGGAAACAGGTGGACCGGTAAAGGTAACGAGGCTAAGGAGGTAAAGGGAAAAGTAGAGAAAATAAAACAATATGTGGCACCACACGCATATATACTCTCACAGTATCGCGCTTTCCTTTATGGTGTCATAAAATGCGACAGTTCGGGTCGCCTTGCTGACAGCGAATCAGCCCACAGAAAACTTCCTCTGAAGCGTGCGGCGTCATTTTGGGATGAGTCTTCCCTCCTCTCTGCCTCTGTCCCCTCAGTGCACCTAAAGTTATGGCAGCACTTTGCACTTTGATGTCTCTTTTTTCAAATTTAATTGATAGAAAACATCATCTTTTATGACCCTCAATGCTCCGTGTCCACGCGTGGACTGTAAATTCCCGTTAGTTGTCTTCCGCGGCTGCCCTGATTTAACATCAGTCTTGTGCTGCCTTTCCTCTTTCTATCCCTCTCCATCTCTCGAGCTTCTCTCTGCACACTTTATGGCTGCATTGCTTCCAGAGTATGTACAAAACTCTTAAAACTGCTGGCTGATGGCCTTACAGCTTCCATTCAGTTCATAGGATCTCCATCATGTGAGAGAAATCGACTGATTTTTTTAAAAACGATTTCATATCCACGTCATTGCTAATGTGTCATGGCTGTGAAAGCACACTGAAACACTTTGTAGGTACTGAATGGTTTGTCTGTCACGTACAATGGAAGCTGCTGCCAGTCTTCAGGTAGAAAAAATGATCTTCCTTTGTCTGTTAAGTCGCTGTCAGACATCCTCCTTGCTGCCTAAATGCCATCTTTACATGTTAGTGTCTTATAATAAGCACTCCAGTCACTTAACTGTAATGGTCATATGTGCAGTTAGCAGATCAACACGGAGACTTGAAGGCTGTTGCATTGAGGTAAAGGCTGCAGCAACACAAAGCTACATTTGCACAAAGAGAGCTAAAATACATGTCTAGTTTGCCTTAGGTGGATATTTTTCTACCTTAATTATCTCTTAAGGATGAAGAAAATAAAATCCGATTCATAAAAAAATCCAGTGAATGTGCCAACAATCATGCCTCAAGTCAGATCAGTGAAACAGACAAGACCCCTCACATAACAATGATAATCATGTCTCCGTGCCTTCGGCCATCTGCATCCATGAAACCATGAATATCCACCACTTTGTGCACTTCTCTGCTTGGTCTCACCTTAAACTGTAGTTGGCAGAATGAAAGACATGCAGGGGATGATGGTTATGAAGGCTTACATGACAAAATATGTTTTAAATCCCATCAGTGATGCAGCGTCGCACATCGTCTGTTATTGCTCCACACTGTTATGCGTGTCTGTGGCGACATGACATCGTGTATGTATGAGTGAGTGTGCGTGCAGCTTTAAACCTTTCAACTCTGCTGCTTTTTATGGCCCTGCCTTTCATCACTCTTACATCACACGTTTCAGTTGTTACTCAACCCCAGGCTTGTTGCTTACACCCCGTTAGGTCCTCTCGCTGTAAGTCCACAGGTGCTTTGATTTTGCTTATAGCTCTTCCTCAGCAGACCCTTCTCTATTTATCGAAGTTTCTGCCTCTCAATCGTTTTGCTGCATCCAGTTTTCCTCACTTTATCACTGTTCGTTATCTAGCCATCTGCTGCAGTCACCATCTATGTTCCCTCGTCTCCTCCATCCTTTTTTCTTTCCCTCTCCCCCTCCACGCTTCGCTCTTGTGCCATCTGTCCATCTGTGACCTTTCAGCCCTGGGTCTCTCTTGACACCCGTTCTTTTTGTATTTAAAATTTCCCTCAATTTTTTTTTTTCTTTTTATTTTATTTTCTGAAGGCTTGTCAAACGTAAGGGAGAGGAAGAAGAGAGTGATGAAAGCGGAGCAAAGGACAAGTGCCACATGCGGAGAGATGGCAGTGGGGGAAAAAAAGTGTCTTTTTTTGACTTGTAGCCATGAGAGGGAAAAAAGATGAAGGGAGAAAAGGCAAAGGGAAGGATCAGAGAGCAGCGAACAGAGGGAGGGTGCAGGAGAAATGAATAGCTCTCACTTCAGAAAGAAGTGGTTTATTTGTAGAATATGGGTTTTTTACCTTTTAAGAGTAGTGGTATAGTACTGTTTTATTATTCGTCATGCTAGTAGCACAACTCTAGGAATGGCAATGGTGCTCATTCAGTCAATCTGATGAGCTTCTGCACAGATATTCATGATGTGCAGAGGATGAATCCTTATGACTTTGGTGATCCCATGACTTATTTTGAAGTACCACTACGAGGTTGACATTTTCACAAACTTTAATGGCAGTCGAGCCAAAGTTTGTCGAGATGTTTCACAAAGTAGGTATGCCTCCTCCGTTTGACCTCTGCTACACTGTGTGCTTATTGCTAATTAGCAAATGTTAGCATGCTGACACACTAATATCCTGCTCATACCTATTAAACACCCATCCATCCATCCATTGTCTATACCCGACTATCCCTTTTCGGGGTTGTGGGGGGGTTGGAGCCTATCCCAGCTGTCAGCGGGCGAGAGGTGGGGTATACCCCGAACCGGTCGCCAGTCGATCGCAGGGCCCTGTTAAACATAAGCATGCTCATTGTGAGAATTTTAGCTAGCTGGTGCTAGCATTTAGCTCAAAGCACGGTTATGTCTAAGTCCAGCCCAGCAGAGCCGTTAGCGTTGCTGTAGACTCTTCTTCATTTTTAAAGTCTTGACAGTTGTAAAGCTTAACCAGCAGAGAGAGGAGCGTGCATCCTCAGAATTTAAATATCACACGAGGCCACATTTACAAACACATTTTTAGAAACGCTTGGGTGTTCTGGTCCCAAACTAAGAACTCGTTAAGTGTGCATTATATAATACTAATGACCACGCTCAGCAAACACTTACACACTGGGTAATTTGGGCATCAATTCTGGAGGGAGTCTTAGCCCAACTCAGTAGTCTACAAAAATTAACAACATAACAAGTGAAATTTCCAAATATAGGACCCTGCTCAATAAGATATCTCCCAGGACAATAGTAATCAAGTATCACTTTATTGTTGTTTCATCCCTCCTGTTCAGATGTGCAAACGGCTTTGTCCTCCTCATTCTTCCCCTGAAGTATGTTTATTTTTTCTACTAGAAAATGTGATGACCAAACATGTTGTCCTCTTTGTGTCGAGCAAATTATTTGACATAATGATGAGGCTGCAAGTGGCAGAAAACAGGATATGGAGGAGGAGGGATGGTGACCTGAATCCTAATTCCACAGGGTGGAAATTGAGAATGTTGACAGGCATGATTGAAGGAGAGAGAAATAAGTGATGGACGTGAAGCCTGGAGAAGAGCTGGAATGAAGGGATGAATACATGAATTGGTAAATGGATGGTGGGATTCTGGTCAAGCTCCTTTCCATTACAGCTGGGATGAGTGCGTGGGTGCGTGAGGGAGTCTCTGTGTGCATGGTAGTGTGTGTGGGCGTCCACATGCTTCAACTCATTATGATCATGAGCTTTGTGTGCCTTTGGGCATGTATGTGATATGTGTGCATTCCAGTGTGTGTTTGTGCCTGTGTTTTTTTTTTGGTTGTGTGTACACTGTGTGCTCGGGTGGGTGAGCACCGCTGCTTTGGCAGCTGCCTGCAGCTAAAGGATTAGAGAGGTGGCACCGCTGAAATGGAGCTGATCTATTTGTGAGCGTGCACGCTTGTTTGTGTTATTCTGTGGTCGTATCGGCCATGAATCGGATGAGAGCAGTGTGCGTCGCAAGTTTGAAAGGGAATTGGATCAGATTACAGGATATCTCGGCGCCAGATTATCTCCAATCCCCACAAGAAAGGATAGAAATTAAAGAAAGGGAGAGAAGAGAACGGCAGTTCAAAGTGAAGAAGCAGCAGCAGTGGTATTTAGATGAGAGGATGGTGGAGTACTGTAGGAGCTGGTTATGCAATAACTGCAGGGGTAATGTGACAGTATATCTCTGAAGTTGCTGTGTGTTGCATCTTGAAACAGCTTTTTCGTTTTCAGATTGGGATACCCATGTATATTGTACAAAAAAACTATCTATACGATCAGCCTCTATTTCGTGGCAGTGATATGAGTGAAGCTGCTCAAATTGAAGGCCACTTTCACCATAAACCGCTGTCATAAGGATGACAGCTTGCCTGAAAGTTAGCTTTTTTCTGGGGCTATAAAACAATCCAGATTTTTCTTTTTGTTCATAAATCCCATGAAAACATCAAAAACCAGAAATATGTTTGTCTCTCTCTACTCACTGACCTCACCACCCTAACTGTTGCACCTGGCTCCAAGCCTGTTTGCTCCTATGCAAATATTATGCGTACACATTACAAATGTAAAGCTTCATTATTCTCTAAGCCTTTTTGAGAAACAAAAGCAAAGGAGTCCATTTGTTTGCATTAATAAACATTTGGTGCACCAGTGGGCACTTAAGGCAGTAGGAAAGTGTACGTGGGATTGAGGCAAAATAAACAACTCTTCCCATTTTTATCGCACTGAAGGAACATTTCTCACAGTGCAAAGTCTTTTCAAAAGAAAAAATAGAGTGAAATCTCGTGGGAGGGAGTGTGTGTTTTATTTCCTGTGAGACCTGCCTCACATGGAGGTACAAATGCCTCCTCACTCAGTGTCCCCACAAGTGTTTTAAAACCTGTGTTCTGAATGTCACCCTGCAGTGAACTGACAAGCCCTGCCACGCACACACACGCGCATGCACACACACTAATGTGACCAGACTATAGCCATTTAACAGGTCAGCACCATTGATTGTACGATTGATTTGTTTTGTTACCTCTGCTGCGTCATGCATTATGCCGAGGAGCGTGTACCACATTACTCTGACTGCCCCAGGACATTTCATGACCCAGGGTGCACTGCTTTCTGGCTGGTGGATGTGGGGCATTGAGAGAGATGGCAAGGGACTGGACTAATCAGGAGGCTTTACGTGTGGTGTGCAGTGAATCATCGATATTGCTGTACCTCACAGGATTTGCATGTAGTGACAACGATCTGGCAGCACCAGCAATGGGGGGAAATCATTTTCCCTTTTTAGACAGTCAGTATGTGAGTGCTGACCCATGGCCACTGAGAGGGTTTGTGGGTTTGCCTGGTGGTATTTCGGGGAGGATTTTACTCTTTTCAAAGCAGTGTTGTGGGCTCAGTTGAATTTCTGTGGAAAAAAAAAAAAAATCTTGAAAGCTTCTCTATTCCTTCTCTCCATGACTAATCCAAGGCAGGTTTCTATGTAGTTGCTTGTTTCTGTACTATGAGTTCAAAGACAAAAAGGGATTGTTATGCTTAGCGCCGAGCCTCATCTGCTAGGATTCTCTGCCTGCGTGTCCTTGCAGAAATGAAACTGCACTAGAATAAAAGCATTTCTGCACTCATGCAGACTTCATTATAAGACCTAAAATGACCCAAAATTTTGCTGGCAAGAACCAAAAAACATACATGACACAAGCGGTGGTGGGTAGACTTTTACCTGATGTGTCTTTATTTTGCACCACTGCCGACACACGCCACTCAGGCACCAGTATGCACACATCAAGGCCTGTCCCAAATTGCTGAATCAAACCTGCCGTGGCTGAAAAAACAAAAGGGATCACATGGGTAATGTTCCTACACTTACCAGTCGGCGCAAGTTAAATCCCAAGCATCACTCTGCTTAGGCAAAGGAGATAAAGATTAGACAATGTGCAGTGCCAGCAGAAAACATGACTATGCACACAAAACCCTCACGCAAACAAAAGGACCGTCAGAGCACTTCTCAAAAGTGCCGTCTTAAACCTGCTCAGGGTTACAGAAGACCGTAAAGTGCCCCTCAGCAGTGAACTTACTGCACGAACACTTGGAAACTGAAAGGCACCCTGTCCCTTTGTTTTCACAAAGACTTGTGCGTGCAGTAAGTTAAGTCACAGCGTAGATTCAACTAAAAAAAGATGCAAAGGTACAAAAGACAAATACAGGTTTCCGTGTCCAGCGATGTCCTGTTCTAACCTGCACGGCATGCACCACCAGCCGCTGTCGCTACTGCAAGGCAAGATGTTGCCGTTGCTGTCAGAAAATGCTGGAATTCCTTGACTGCTGGAAGGTCACCTCTGCAGTTTCGTGCAACCTGAAAAGTCACCAGAGGTTTTGCATTAAAATAAGCACACAAACATCTCACATCAGGGACACGCTGTTGCACGTTCCAGATGAGAGGTGCTAGGGTAAACTAAAGCTACTGAGTCATCGTGCTGTGTGATGATTATCCCCGTGGAAATAATTGCTTGACAAGTACGTGGCTATGAAGGGACACAGTGGTCAGCGGCGGCATTTCTGGCCCTAATATATTCCAAGAATACTCTCCCCACATCATCTTCCTGCTGTTGCCTTCCTTTTCTGAAGTGCTGTAAAGACTCATTTAATGTATGCCCACTTCTGACCTTGCCATCAGCAACAACAGAGGCTCCAAAAGAAGTCGTGAGATGAAGCAGAATTCTTTATTTTTCTTGAGTGACCCATTTCCTTGTGATGGCGTTCCTGCTGCAGCCTCGCCGCGTACAGGAGACATGAGTGAAATCTGTCGTGGTCTCGAGTGCAGCCGCTAAGAAGTACATCAAATTGTTTGTCCCAAAACGCGCATGCTGTATGTGTTCGCACCGCTGCACTAACCTCCACGCTTGAAGTTCGCCTTTTAGCTCCAACAAATTTTGCTGTCCTCCTCAGACATCGCAAGGTTGTTTTAGCCTCGAGGACCGCAGGCAGCATGGTGAGCACACACTCACAGTGACAGAAGGAGCAAAGATGGCTCTTTCTACCATCTCTGCTGTACTCCATCTTGCTGATAAATGATTTCACCCAACGTTTTCCCCCCAATTGTGAACTCCTTGAGAAATGTCCTGACACAGCGAGGCGCTGTGGAGCAGGCGCTGTCAAGGGTCCTCGTTGAATTTGAATTTTGACATCCTGTAACAACGTTACACACACATGATTTCAAGCTGAACTGCTTAGAGAGGGAGAAACCACGGCGAGTGACAGCCCCTCCATCACTGGAGCTCTCTGCTATTCTTCCCCTCGCTGATTGCTCCATCTAATCCACTCTTTTCACCCTGCGCTGTGCGTCCCCCCCTCACTCTCCACTCCCACTGAAAACTTTGATTCCTTGTCTCATTTGATCCATCCATCAACCTTTCTTTAACTCCCTCTCCTCCTCCATCTGTCTAAACTCACCCATTTTTCTCCCAGCACTCATGAATAGCTCTTAATGCATTTCGTGCTGTTCGCTGTGCTGTACAGTACCACCTGTCTGTCACTTCCTATTCAGAGCTGTGTACACCAGTCTGCATTCATCAGATTGTTTTAAGCATGATCTCACGCGAGCGCTGTTGTTTGTTGGAGCAGGGAGCCAAACGTGTGAATGCACACACATGATGCTTTTAAAAAAATACTGTTGAAAGTGTGTGCGCATGCGAAACACCAGTGACCTCTCCTTGTGCTATTAGATCCCATTGACTTGTCTGTCAGACCTTATAAAACAGTGACCACTCAATCTGTTACACTGGCTGCTACTCACTGACTGTGTGTTTTTGTGTGCGTGCGTGTGTGAGCGAGCGAGCGAGGGAGAGAGAGAGAGTACAATATGGTGTGACACATATTGGTATATGTGTGAATTTGTGCCTAAGTGCGTGTGCATTTATGTCCTTGTGCGCGTGAAGGCTGGAGTGTGTCTTCTGCGTCTGTTACAGTTTATCAATGAGGCCTTGGTTTACTAGCTACATGTATTTGTCATCACAGGCTTACAGGAAGTGCACACACACGCACACACACTGAAACATTTGGCTGCACTGAGAAGGTTAAGAAAAAGGTGACTCAGGCTGCAAATTAGCATTTTGCATGCGAGAGCATGTGGGTGCACAGAGGCTAGCAGCTTGTCTGGAAGCACCTACAGTCAGTGCATATATAAGGGATGTACCTTGTGTATTTGTACGTATGTTAAGTATGCGTGCATGTAGACACATAGTGTATAGCTATGTGGTACACATGGATTTGCATTTTGTGTGTGTGGGAGAGAGAGACTGTGCTTCCTGATGTCTGAGATCTGTGGGCTCTGAATTAATCATCCCAACAGCTGGGCAATAGGAGCTCAGTGACACAAAGGGATGCACCAACACTGGTTTCACACCCAAGTACATTTGAGTACTCGCTGATACTGAGTACAATGCCAGCAGGAAAGTGTTTTTTTCTGTTTTGATGACATGGGTCCTGTCAAGAGTCTGTGAAGCATCGTCACAGCAGGAATCACATCTGATGCCAAAACATCAGAGGAGCTCACTTTTCGGCTTAACTCCTCAAACCAGAGCAGAGCCCTTTCTGGAAGAGTCCACTGGTGAGCAGGAGGGCATGTGAGGGAGGGAGCTCATGTTGAGACTCAAATGTTCCCAGAGCCCACTTCTGCTCGATGAGGGACTGTAGCACATAGTATGTGCTGTCCCAGCCGGTCTGTTGACTCCTCTCATAGGCTGGTTGTGTGTGTATATGATCCCATTAAGGAGACTCTCTGATAAAACCTGCGCAGAGCTACAGATGCTGTAAATGAGACTAATTTCTCTCAGCAGAAAATTCTTGACTGCATCTGAATATTTTTACACAGATGTTTTACAAGGTTACAGTGAATATTAATACATGCGTTTCATGTGGGTGTGTGTGCTGAATTCTTGATTGGTGTCTAATTTCCTCTTGGGGTGAGTTTTCTGCACAATCATCTTAATTATACCAGTTAATTAATAAGAGGCTGACGTGCTCTGAGCAGGTGTTGTTTTAGTCGGGTGAAACATTTACTTGTGTGTAATGCATGATGGATTATTCATTGTAACTGCATCATTTTTGAACTTTCTTAGGTTGTTTTATCATTGCGTGGTTGCCAGATTCTAATAGCTGCAGTTTTAGCTTCAGGCTATCATTGCCTCTGCAACCCATCCCTCTCTTTTCCTCTGTACATTTGATTGTCTTGACAAATGTTGGAAATCAAAGCAATCCTTAAGGCACAAGGGGGGGCTTTCCAATTAAAGACTAAACATGCCTTTTTCTGTTTGAAGACAGGAGGGAAGGAATCAGTTTCGGTCATTCACTTCATCCTGGTTTGTTCGCACAGTCAACACTGAAAGAGGGAGGGACGCAACCAAAAACACAAAACGGTCTGTTCATTACAAACAGGTTCAGATTTAGATATTTTCAGACGTAGGTGGTGCTGTTGCCTCTCCGTGGGTTGTTCACATCTGTGCCTTCTGGGATAATTAGATTTGCCGTTGTGCAGCTTGTGTTTTGGACATTTGATTGCACGCAGCCGTCTAATTTCATTCTGATGTTTGGATGTTGTTTTCTTCAAATATCTCCTTCACTCAAAATGGTACATTTCATGATATGGCAAAACTTTGATTATAGGAATAATCAGTGCTGTGGCTGGATCTGAACTGAGGAACTTGAGCTGTTCTGATTGGTTAAATTGGTGAAAATGGTTGGGGCACCAATCAAATTGCTTTGCTCAAATCATCTGTGTAATTTCTGAAAACCTGCCTAGTCTGAAATGATAATGATAATAATAATAATAAACTTTATTTATATAGCATTTATATAGCAATTAGACTCTGCATGCAGCTCCCACTGGGCAAAATTAAACTGGAGCTAAGACAACCCACAGTGGAGTGGAGTGTGGAGAGGGATGAGTGTGGAAAACGCTAATGTGGGTCTGCTAGCATGCTAATTTTCCTCACTGTTATCACGTTTTCCTCTGAATGGAGGCATTTTCAGTTTCTAACAGAAAGAACAGAATAGTCCATTCAGGAGGATGCAGTCTGCAAAGCATGCTAATTACACCTGAGGATTACATGTTGATATTTCTTTTCATTTAATCTTGACAAGTTACAGCAATGCACAGGTGCTGCCTCGCATTTTAGATTGAGTCACACTCATTGATTGCATAGATATAACGTGTGTGTGTGTGTGTGTGTGTGTGTGTGTGTGTGTGTGTGTGTGTGTGTGTGTGTGTGAGTGTGTGTGAGGATGGGGTTAAACTGGACATTAAAATCTAAATGGAAATGTCCACTTACACATGATGAACATGTATAATCAAAAGTGAAAGGAAGTGAAGAAGGCATGTCTGAGGAGTGTGCCAGAGATTGGATTATGTTTTGTTATTGTCTGCTGAATGGAGAGCAAGCAATAAAAGTAGCCATTGAATTGCTTTAAAAGGTATAAACAGCAGTACATTGCATTTTAAACGCCGCATTTGCACACCACAGTGCTGATTAAAACAACATTTCTGTTCCGGAGAGAGAAAAGCATCAGACTAAATGGAAGTCCTGCATCAAAGATGCAGTTTGTACCTTTTTCAGAAGCTTCTCGTTACGTTGAATATCATGACTTACTATCATAAGCAGCAGTAACGATCCATGTGCCTCCAAAGACGTACAGTAAGCATTTTCAGGTGCTGTGTTTGCCGTCGAGAGCTTTTTCCATCGTATTTGAGTCAGCATTACTTTCTCGTGGTCCACTGAACTGGTGGCCCCGATGCATTACATCCACCACTACTCTGTATCCTGCACAGCTCCAGTGCACGCTGCTACTTGATGCTCTTCAGTATATTGCATCCCAATCTTGTAAATTCAACGAAGACCACAAGCTTTTCCCGTCCTTAACTGAGTTGCATGAACATAACCATAGAAATGTTGCTTTAGTTTAGTGGCAGAAAACAAATGAAATGCATTGACCATGAATGTTTATAGATGATCCTTTTGCATCGGCAGTGAAAAGTTTGCTCATATGAATGTGGACGTTCACCTCGTCATGTTTTTTTTTTTTTTTTTTTACGTGAACACTGTCATTGTGTTTCTTCATATTGTAATTTCACCATTGCTGCTTCTGAGGGATCCCAGCTCATTTGCTTCAGTAGAGGAGTTTTTCCTCTAATCAAGCGTCTAAAGCCCTTGAGAGCAAGTTTGTGATTATCGACAATATAAATAAAATTGACTTGATTAAGGGTTACGACTGTGAGATGCAGCCATAAGCTCCGAAAACGATGGTTAGTGTACTTAAGTTGACATTATTTTCTCAGGCGGAGTAAATGTATTCTCCTTATGCTGATTTTAAAATAAGATTCCCACAAACCTGATTTGTGCACAGTCCTGCAACTTTAGGGTTGTATGCATTGTCTGCTGAGTGGCACATGCAGTGTAGCCCTATGTCCAGTGTTAGATGCTGCTTATGTCTGGATATTGAAGGGCCTGTCTTCCTTGCACCATGTTAGCTGTGCGTGACATAGCTTCGTGGACATATTAACGTCCTGCATCGATAACACTGAGACAAATTCCTGTATACTTATTGCACCTGACGCTGATTGTGATTCTGATTGCAGTGTTGTAGCTGAAAGTGGGAGAAAATGGACTTTTATGATGATGAGCTTTCAATAAATCCCCTTTGATTAATGATCTAATTATCGCATTACAGGAAAATGATGAAAGATGCTCCTCCTCCCTCCATGCAAATAAAACATGAAGCTTATTCTTTCATTTTATGGACTCATATTTTTATGTAGAGAAGACAGGAGTTTTTTTTTTTTTTTGTTCTTTTGTTTTCATGCCTCATTAGGATGAGTGAGTGCTCCCTCTCAAGTGTTTACACAACTCACATTATTACTGTTAGTTCAGAGCTATAAAAATTGCTTTTTGTTTTGCTGCAGGTGGGCTACGAGAACGCCGGCACCGTGGAGTTCCTGGTGGACAAACACGGCAAACACTACTTCATCGAAGTCAACTCTCGACTCCAGGTTGAGCACACGGTCACCGAAGAAATCACAGAGTAAGTAGCAGATGTGCATGTGTGCGGAAGGCTTCGGGCAGCTGGTCGGTCGGGCCGGTTGTCATTTTGTGAGTTTGTTTGTTTGGTATCATCTGTCCACAGACAGGTGTGCAGCTTCAAGGTTAGATGGCTCCCACTATGGTAAAAACTGCTGAAGTAGAGAAGAGGGAAGGTTGGAGGCATGGAGGAGGTGTGGGCCCAGTCGAGAAGAGGGGAGGCGATTTTTTTTTTTCTTTTCGAAGCGTGTGAGACAAGGAGCAAGGGAAGAGAGGCGGAACAGGTGGAGTCAGCGAGGAGAAAAGCAGAAAGATGAGGTCAATGAGAGAGAGGGGGCGAGAGACAATGGGAATTAAGGAGAGAGGCGAGAAAGAGGGAGGGGATAATGAAAGAAATAAATAGCATTCCGCTCCACTGATGACCTGTGAGATTTGCTGGGCTGAAGCAACACAGATGGGTCTAAAACTAACGCACGCACAGCAAGAGCCACAACACAAAGAGCCGCACAGGTGCAGGTACATCGGCCCTTCAGTCACACCACACCCAGAAGTCTTTGCTCCAGCTACCCTCATTCATATCGGATCCCAGCATAATAAGATCAGTTAAGGAGTTAAGCTGACTGACGAACACATCAGTGCCACTCATACAGGAAGTTGTGGGCGGGGAAACGCGTTACACGTTCCTATGGCAGCCAAACATGACTGGCAGCTTCATTAGCTTCATCCTCTCACTGTGTTGATCGTTTGGCTCCTTTCAGCGCTTTGTCTTTCAGTCTTTGTCTGGTTTGCTTTCCCTCCTACACAAAGAAGCTCTCTATATTTGCTTTACACCACAGTGAGAGGAAATCAGCTCCGGATGAGTGAAAAAAATTCATCAGTAAACATTGAACTCCTGGCGATCGTCAAGTCGCCGACAGATTATTAAGTCAACTGTTTATGAATTAAAGGCCCTTGATACTCTTAGTTCACCCACACAGGTCACTTAACCTTGGCTGATTAGACATCTTCCAGGGGCTGTGTGGGCATGTGGAAACCCTCTCAGACTCTCCTGGTGCCTTTGTTTCCCGTGCTGTGGCAGGGCATACTTCACCTTTATGATTCCATTAAAGATCTATGAAGCACCTCAGCATAGCTCCACCCAACTTTAAAGCAGCCTCATAATCTGAAAACATCTGCCAGTTAAAGTTCCAGTTTGACGCTTACTTGTCAACAAAGATGCAGAAACACTCACAAAAACACACTGAGGTTTAACAAATGCACATCATTTCAACGTCTGCATGGGTTTACCTCCATGTTTACATCAGCTGTCCCTGTCTGTTCTAATCCCATGTCCTAATATGGAAATCCCTCCGTTTTATGGAGTATCTTTAAAGGAAACTGAAGCCCCTGTAGCCAGGGCAGCTGTGCGATGGGTGCTCCCAAGACAGATAATTGTTCACACCAAGTACTGCACAGCTTTAATCCACATAACACTATGTCACCTCTTCCATTTTTTTCGACTTTTCAATTATCTTTTCCGCTTTTTTTCCCCCCTCAGAATGATTCTTTGCATTTGTCTTACTGTATGAAATATTAAAATGTGCAGAGCAGTAATGTATGAAGAAGATGGGCTATTTAACTAGATCATGAATAATATATTTCATGTGCACAGATATATCTACAATGTAAACTCTCCAGAATTGCCTTTCTTTTCTATTACTGCTGTTGAATGCGCGCATGTCAAATCTAATACATTTACAAATGAAAAAGGGCTAAAACGCAGGAGAAGGGACACCGAAGAACTCCGGCAATATCATACGAATATTTTCATCTAGTCGCAGCTCACCGAGGACGTCGTGCTACATTATTTGTGAGAACAAAATGAGATGGGGAAAGACCTTGATTGCGCGCTGCACATCAATACTTTCTTTATATTCTGTGTTTGTGCCACTACCACCTCCGCCTCCCCCTCCTTTTGTTCTTTTATATCTCTCCTCCCCCCTCTTTATGCACATTTCTGTCACAGTGAGCCAGCTTTTTACCTGCTCGCACACATGCATTAACACACACACACACTCAGGCACACACTTGCCCTGCAGTGCTCTGCTCCTATCAGCGAGACAGTAAGTTGATAGAAAGTCATTCTCACATATTAGAGACCCCCCACCCCCCACCCTCTCCAGTCCTGCACCAGTTTGTCATATCCTCTTTGTCCTGCAGAGAAAACCTTATATCACAGAGGAAATTAGTCGTTTTGGGGGAATTGGGGTCATTTGAATTGGCAGGAGTGCTGTAATTACTTGAATCTGGGCAGCGTCCACTCAGCACACGCTGGAAGTTTGGGCTGTCACGAGCAACACTTTTCATTTGCACAGCTTTCATTTTCGGCTGAGGTTCAGTTCTAAGCAGCCACGGCTGAAGTATGTGGTGGCTGAAAGGGAACAGAAACTCCATCTGTATTCATCGAAATCGTAGGGGACGTGCACTCGTTAAGATCCGACAAGTGGAACATTTGACTGTGAATGACAAGAGTAAGAACTGAGGTTTTACTGTATGTGAACATCATGTCCATTAGTCTTTTCTGTTTCACTCGGCCGTGCTCCCAATCTCCGAGATGCGTGAGCACATTCGTTCTTGTTTTTGCGTGCTTGAAACCGACGGTGTTCTTAATAGACTTGTCAGCGAGGTATTATTCATTTCGAGTTGTGAAAGTCCCCTTTTAAACTTGCCGTTCGTTCCCCAGCTCTCTTCCCCACACCATCTTTCATCACTTTCATCTTGCCTGCCTAATTCCTTTTTCATCAATCATTCCCCTCATTCCCTATTCAATTTACTAACTTTCTCTGTTTCCAACCCGGCTGCAGTTGAGCCTTGGCTTCCTCCTCTTTTATCTTCATTCTCCCTGTCTTTGTCATTTTCCCTCTCGCCTCCTCCTTCCCGCAGCACAGACACCCAAATTCAAACAAGTTTTGTTGTGTATAGCTCCACCGGCTGCCATGCCAGGAAGCCCACCATTAATGTATGTGTGAGTAACTGGATTCAGTCAGCCTCTCCAGCACTTGTTATTCATTCTTCACTCCTTCCCTCTGTTTCATTCTCTTCGCCCTGCTTTATTTGTTTGAAAATCTGTCATTTGGTGTTTGTTTTTTCTCTCTCTCTCTCCCTGCCTTGCTGTGAATTTGTAGTATATTTCTTTTTCATACTCTCGTTGTTCTGTCTTTCTTTCTCACCGCTCTGTTTTTGGCCACGTCAGAGGTGTTACTCTGGGTCAGCTGGTTGGTGCACTCCTTCGGCGGTGGTGCATTCACTCATGAATGAGTATTTTTTAGAGAGCTGCTTTTAATCAAGTAAAGCATCTGAGTATTTCCCTCACCGCTGCACTTTGGTCTCGCGTGTTGAGATTTTGAATTAAACAGCATAAATTTTGGAGCAGACTTTCATTGTTCTCATAAGATGTGAGTGAAATGTCTCGACAAGGGTTGGATTGCCTTAAAAAAGCAGGTTCGGGTTTTAAGAAATGCTATTGAACCCCGGCCTCAGTTGCAGCAGTAACACCTAATCATTCAATTCAGTTCAATTTTATTTGTATAGCACCAAATCACAACAGAAGTTGTCTCAGGACACTTTCCATATACTGTAGAGCTGGTGCAGACCAAGCTCTTTTATCTACAGAGAACCAACAATTCCCCCATGAGCAAGCACTTGGCGACAGTGGCGAGGAAAAACTTCCTTTTAACAGGCAGAAACCTCGAGCAGAACCAGACTCTGGGTGGGCAGCCATCTGCCTCAACCGAATGGGTGAGGGAGGGAGGGAGGGAGGGAGGGAGGGAGGGAGACAGACAGACAGACAGACAGACAGACAGACAGACAGACAGACAGACAGACAGACAGACAGACAGAAATGCAGTCAGAGAGACAGAGAGACAGACATGCAGTCACAGTGACAGTGACAGTGCATGTAATAATAGCAGTGGCAGTTGCAGTGGATGTCAGGCAGGGCCAAGGCAGGAGACGCAGCTGCAATCCACAATCCAGATTCAGCCACTGTGGAACCTGCAAGACGACAAAGCACAGAGACTCCGGGGAAGGAGCTAAGTTAGTAACACGCCGTGGTAGGACATGAAAGCGTGCAGATGGAGAGGGACAGAAGGACAGAGGAGCTCGGTGTATCTTTGGATGTCCGCCGACAGTCTAATCCTATAGCAGCATAACTAGGGGCTGGTCCAGGACCAGCCTGAGCCAGCCCTAACTATAAGCTTTATCAAAGAGGAAAGTTTTAAGCCTACTCTTAAATGTAGAGACAGTGTCTGCCTCCCGGACAAAGACTGGAAGATGGTTCCACAGGAGAGGAGCTTGATAGCTAAATGCTCTGACTCCTGTTCTGCTTTTTGAGACATTCTGCCTGTAAAAGTAATAAAATATAAAAGTCAAATGTTTAGAATAATAATGTAACTGCTTCTGTTCATTTTCATTTTTAAATGGCAGCGTTCGGTGAGGGGTGCATTATGACTTTTTTAGGACTCAAAACTGAGAGTTGTGCAGTTTGACTTGGGACTTGTTGGTCTTGACTCTGAGAGCTGATTGAGATAACCAGAATGCTTAATTCCAGGTGTAAATGCAAAGTGCTGTGATGAGAGACCACCTGCAAATGGGCTCTTAGCCTTGTTTTCCCCTCAATTAGATGCTCTCAGGAACAGATTGCCTTTGATTTGTGTGTGTGTGTGTGTGTGTGTGTGTGTGTGTGTGTGTGTGTGTGTGTGTGTGTGTGTGTGTGTGTGTGTGTGTGTGTGTGTGTGTGTGTGTGTGTGTGTGTGTGTGTGTGTGTGTGTGTGTGTGTGTGCTTCGTATGCAGTTTGATCTAGGTGTTACTAATAGGATGCTGTCTGTAGTTAGGGTCAATGTGACACACACTGTCACACACTCAGGTATCAAAGTCCCCTCTCTCTTCTTCTCTCTCGTTAATCCATCCCGTCTTCCTTCCCACCCTTCCATCTCATCCTTCATTCCTCCCTCAGGCTCCTTCCTTCATCTGTCTGTCCCGAGCTGACTCGCCGCATCCGTCTCTCCACCTCCGTCCATCTCTCATCCTCCCCTTTCTCTCTCTCTTCCTCGCACCATTGCCTCCTCCTCTGTCTTCCTCTTCCCCTCCGCTGTCCTTTGAGCGCTGTCAGTTCCTCCCTCTGTGTGTGCGTGCTCCTCTCACCGTGTCACTCCCTCTCCTCCAGTCTCATTCCTCTCTCCTCCATCTCATCTTCGTCATCCTCTCCTCTCATTCACATTCATCCTCTCTTCTCTCCTCCTTGACATCTGCCTATACATTCATCTCTCCTCTCTCTGTCCTTTACCTCACCTTTGCCTCCACTCCCTCTCATGCCTCATGTTTTTTGTCCCTTTATAAACTTGTCCTTCTCCATCCTCGCTCCCTCCATCTGCCCTCTCTTATCCTGCTGTGTTGTCACTCTCTGCCTCCGGCTGTCTCTCTTGCTCCGTCCTGTCACGTATTTGTGCAGGTGGAAAACAAAACGAAAACAAATCCACCTACGTCAAAAACGAGGGGAACATTTGCCAACATTATGATGACACCATATTCCTAATAGAGCCTGATCGATACTGGATCAGGCTGTGACTCCAAACACAAACTGCATTTGTATAGAGGAACTGCAGTCACATGACCAAACTTACCACCTCAAACTTTACACAAACCCACCCTCACATTTATTTTTCTCTATTTTTCCCACATGTCCTCCCACCTTTCTTCCGTTTCCTCTTCCCTGCCGCTGTTCCTCACACTCCCTTCGCCGATGCTGCCTCTCCCTCGCCTGCCGCTCGTCTTCCTCCACCTTCCCTGGATATTGTTTTGATTGTTTGTTGCATCTCCCACTTTTCAAGCTCGACAAGGTGGCATCTTTTTTGACTGAGGAGGGCATCCTCTCAGGTTTCACTTCTACTTTTGCGTTTGTCTCTTTCTGTCTCAGCGGCGGTAACGATAAAGTGTCAGCGAGGAGGTGGAATACCGCAATCTATAATCAGAATGAATGGTCACACACACACACAGAAACTCATTCACAGATGTATACAAACATACGCCCCCATATTCAGAAATTTTGATGTCTAAAGGCATTGACCAATACACACTTGCATAAGGAAAAAGCATGGCACAGGAACATTATATGAGGACCTATTCACCGGACTTCCTGCACTACAGAGGCAGTTCTGTCTGATGCATGTATGCAGCAGACACAATGTAAGATACATGCAAGATAGATTTTGTCCGGGAGGCAGACCCTGTGCGCGTGAGAGGGAAACGCTTGTGTTTGAGATGCTCGTCTTTCTGAGAGGCACCGGCGCGAGTGTGTTTGTGAGACTGCCTCTGCATTCAACTCCAGCTCTGCCTTTGAACTTCTCCCCTCTCAAGGTTCAATTTGTCCATAATTTAGCTGTAAACGATCTTTCCTTTGTGTGTCGAGTGTGCGTTTGGCAGCAGCAGCGTGCATTCGGCTCGTGTGTGAGCGTGACACGCATGTTGCTGTCAGCGGATATTGCACATTTTGTTAGATTGGTGGACAGGAGTCCTTTAGATCCTAAAGTGATATAATTATACCCCCAGGCTCACGATGTGTGTGTGTGTGTGTGTGTGTGTGTGAGCGAAAAGGTGGTGAGGGATTGTGGGCTTGTTTGGATGACACAGCACGAGGCAAAGTGTTTTTGCCTTTAATGTTGAGCCATCTGTGAATGTGCACATGTGAGGGACCAGTGCGCAGCGTGTTAAGTCCAGACTTTCAGATGTGGCCCACCAGGAAATCATCACCGATAAAACGAATTCCACCAGCTCCCGGATTATTTCCCAGACTTTCTGGTTTTCTCCGGTCTCCACGGTATTTCCTCAATAGCATGGAAACAAATCTGACAAGTCAACCATGTTAACATCTAAAAAAGATTTTCTTTTCCCCAAAGTCTATTATTTTTTCAGGCAGTGCTTACAGCCAGGCAGTGCATCGCCCCATCAAGCTCCATCAATTCAAATCCCACAAACTATCTCCAAATTTACACCTAACCTGGTCTAACCTCTAATAGCTTCAACCAAGAATTTGATTTAAGGAGAATTTGAGGGACACAACCAGTAACGTGGCCAAAAAGTCCCTGAACCTTCTGTCTGCTCTGGCTACTGTAGCTGCATCGACTACTGACTAACTGCTCTCATTAATACTTAAAGTAATTACTTTGAATGCAGGCTGGTTTAATTTAATGCTTCAGATGCTGACTGTTATTTATGGATGAAGATCTTTGTCAACTGCTCACTGACAGATAAAGGTGACGTGATTGGCTCAAACCTTGAGGTGACACTGTTTCGTCAAAAGTTGAATGTTGATTATGCAACATACACTATTTTAAGCCTTATATGCGCTTTGATGGATAAAAGAAAATAGGAAAAGAATATGAGCATATTTAGAGGGTCTGATTCAGTATTGGCGCTGAATGCAGTTTTTGAAATTGATCATTGGTTGGATATTGCAAACATGGCGGTGCAACATGGCGGACTCCGTGGAAGAGGACCCGCTCCTACATACTTATGAATATTATATCCCATTTCTGTTGTATTCTGCCAGTAGATCCCCTAAATCACACACACTGGACCTTTAAGAACGCCATAGAAGCTCTTCAAGAAACCTCAGCAGCAACGTGTGTGGCAGAAATAGCCTCTACTCAGGGTCCACACATTAAACTTTCAGCTCTCACAGTCTCCATCAGTGAACCACAAAGTCGCACTAAGCCGTTGAAAAACTGTGCCACTGCTTTTGAGAACAGCTGCTGCAAAGTCAATAATTTTTGGCTGCAGTAATTAAGAAAGCAAAACAAAACTGCGAGGCTCTGGTGGAAGATTGTCAAAGGGATGGTGAGCAGACCCAGCAGACAACAAAAGCGAAGGCTCTCCCAGCTTCCTGACCAGTCCAGGAACGTAATTTGATATGGATGCCCTTTAGCACACCGAAGCACTGTGCCGTTAACACTACACGCACATATTACAGTGCAGGATTTTGTGCTGATATAGGATTTCAGACTCATGCTGAGCAGTAATAGGTTGTTGGCAACTCATGTATTATATCTGAAATGAGAGTGACATGAGGTGATTTAGCAACATTACCCTGTAGTGGATGTTTGCAGTAGTAGACTTTGACTGATGAGGGCTTTTGAGGACAGATAACTGTGTTCTGGATTGAAGCCATGATATTTTGTGCGGCATCTTTATTTCAGCGTTTTCTTGCCTGTTGGTTTCCTTTCTTGTGGGAAAGAAAGGCCTCTGAAGCAGCTTTTAACCCACAGGAAAAGACGACTCCTTCTACTGCGATATGGTGATAAATGACATAATCCTACAGACAAGCAGCACAGCATTGAAAACAGAGTCTCTAAGGTCATTAAACAAGCTGCATCAAATCCATCACAGAGACGCGGGGTGAGGGTGAGCGGTCGATGCTCGCTTTAAAACAAAGTCCAATATCATGCAGATGTTTTGCTGACTGAACTGTGATCTGCGTTCACACCTGCAGCACAATGACACAGTCCCGAAGAGCAGATAATGAACCTGGTCATGCTTGTGTTGAGTACACAGCCAGTATCGATCTTCGCTGCGATACTGTGATATTGTAATATTGATCAGCTGCATCATTTATCAGCCCCCCCCCCCCCACACACACACACACACACATTGAAAGCTAATTTTGACCTGATACAGTGGAATGACAAATGTCTGATTAGGACTGGTAATAAAAACAGCCATTATTTCAGTTTTGCTTTAGTCAAAGCAAACAAATGGCCAGAATCTGCCGCGCAGTGTTCAGTGTAAAGGAGGGGTAAAATTTGAACTTGATATTATCTAATGCTTCATGTTGAATGCTGTGATTTTTGCTGGTTAAAGGAAAAATTGCTATCATTACATCCCTTGGTATGAGGCAAATGAATAGCCATGTAATATCGCTGTTGAAATGTGCGTAAATGTATGTGGAGCTCTAAATACAGCAACGAGATGAGTCGATGAAGAGGCTGCCATAAAGTATGGTGTTTCTAGAAGTGGCACGCCACGATTATGAGTGTCTCTCAAACAGAAAACAAAAGCATCCTCATGCTTTTATTGCTTTTATTTCTACAGGCGACACCCATCGTCTTGCTGCGCGTGTGTGCACATGCATTGATAGCATCAGCACTTGAGAGAAAATGTGTGTGTCGCACCTGGTTGTTTGTCTGTTTAGGCTGCCTAATTAGTCTTAAATGACCACCCTCCATCTTCATCAAGCTGAGAAAGAGTGACAGAGAAGGGAGCGGGAGTGAGAGAGACAGAAAGAAACAATGCCTCGCGTTAATTGACCGCGGGTCAGACGAACGAGGGCTGGAAATGGAGAGAGGCGAAAGGAGCATGAGGTGAATTAAAAGAAGAGCGGAGCGACCCTGAGCTGCTGAAGGACTAAAGCGCAGCAGCCCTGCCGGACCAAAGTTTCAGGCCTGCATTGCTTTGATACGTTTGATTCTGCATGAATACATTTCACAGTGAAACCATTTGCAGCGATGCATTGTAACGCCTTTTCTCTATCCTTCAATTTGTCATTGAGCCTCTTTTCTTTCTGCTTGTCTTGTGATTTCCTCCTCCTTTTCATCCTATGCTGTCTTTAATTCTTCCCTCCTTTATCTCTTTCTGCCTTTCGCTCCCTTCTCGTCCAACGTTAAATACAGCAGCTAGCTTCTCCGGCTCCCCGCTCTCGGCTTTGATTTCCTTTTTTGAACGTGGGAGTTGGAGGAATTGGTGCCACATCAGCAATTATCCTCCCTCGCAAGTTTCCCCCACCCTCTCGCACTCGTTCGTGTTTCTTGGCACCGTAAAGTATAAAAATATATTTGAGAAAAGGTCAACTCACGATCATTATACACAACTATGAACATGCTAAAAGTAATTACGTGCTGCTTTGAAAAATGGCCACCATCCCTCTTCCTCCGCCTTGTGAGGAAATTCTCTTCATTTCATTGCTCCTGCATCCCTCTTTCATCACTTTCTTCTTCTGGCTGTCCTCTCTGAACCTTTCTCCTCCAGCTCTGTCCTCCTCTGGACTCCCCCACCCTATATTTATTTTTCTTATGGCTTGTTGAATCTGCTGTCTCACCCCCAACTCCTCTAACTCCCCCTCCCCCTCCTCCTCTCTGTATGCTCCTGTCCATTTCTGTCTTGCTCGACGCCACAAGGCAGCACACGCAGCAGTCAACAATCCACAGTGTCTCCTCAGGCCACACGCAGGGTGTCTGCGGCCGTGTCTGTCCATAAAATAACCACTGACAAGGAAATACTGCTGAGCTGCATAGATGACATGCCTGGACGCTCTGTAATGAGCAAGATAATGGTTATAATAATTGTAAGCTTGTGTGTGTTTGAGTAAATTGCGTGTGAAGTCGTGATTACCTGAATCAGCCTTTATATTACAGTATGCTTTAATGCCTGTGTACAAATTCAGATGAATGCGTGCAGTAAGCACTGCAGTCTACAACTGAATCCGGCTTTTGATATTTAGCTATTTTGTGTAGTTTGTGTGTGTGCAACAGTGCATGTGCGAGCGTTCACACTTGTGTGCGCGCGCGCACTCGGAGGAGCTTTGTTTGGTTTTGTGGGCACGTCATAAAATAATTTTAAGGTGATTATAATTGTGCAGCGAAGCGTACAGTGAGTGATTGAGAAGTAAGCAGATGAATAAGAATGAGGGTGTGTGTCTGAGTGCGGGTCTGTCCTGACAGTTTATGTGTGTGTGTTTGTATGTGTGTGGAGAGAAAGTGAGTGTTGAGGCTATTTATAATGGGCAGGATGCTTATCATGATTATAATCACAGCCGTCATTGTTTCTGGTTGAATGTGATGTTTTTTTACGCACAAGCCCGAACTTCACTCTCCTCTAACATTAAGGCCTTTTAATATGACATGTTTGACATTTACTGGACTGCACAATAAGATCCTGCATAAGGAGATAACGATAATTACTCATCGTTTATGAATGGAGATAATTGCTAGTAGCCATTAGCAGTGAAGCAATAATGAGACTTAAGAGAGGGCTGAATGCGAAGAGCTCGAGCTGTTTTTACTGGTTGAACCTTTTGAACAGTCGGCTTCTTCTGCTCAGTTTCAACCACCTTTATTTGCAGACTTGGCAGTCACTGTTTACTCTGTCGCTTGGTTTTTCAGAATACACTCAGAAATGACATCAGTTTGCTTGTGAGTGGTGTTTTGCAGGTGCAGCTTCTGTCTGTATATGAATGGATTGTGGAGAGTGCCTGTGGTCCAGGGATATACCGTAGGAAACGTGCTGGAGGGACATTTCTTTGACTTAATGATGTCAAAACAAGACCAAGAGTGTGCAGCCACGCTGCTTTTTCAGAGTTCTGGGTGCTTTGTAGAAAGCAAAGTATTGGTCAAATATGAATGTTGACTTGATTGTTGCTCCAGATGAGAAGTTAAGGATTGACAGACTGATTACGTTCATCCTGAGGGGCACATCCATGTTGACATATGTTACTATATTTCACTAAATTCTTGGTACCTTATGTTTAAAATGATGCAATCTCATTAATTATATGTTTGATAGAGGAAGTGCAGAGGCTATAACGGATCTACAATCAGATTTTAAACCCAAGTCGACACAGTTACAACAGGGATGAAAAATCAATGAAAATCAACTAATAGAAAGTAGGATTCATCCTCTGGGGACCATGAATTTGTGATAAAGCTTTCATCTAATGATTTTCTAGATTTCAAAGGTGCTGTTGTCCCTGCAAAGTGTTTCAGGAGTGTGTGTTCAGACTAGAAATAAAGGGTTGATCACCTGGAGTGTAGATTTCTGCTTTATGTACCAGAAAAACGCACTCCAGCAATGACCGGCTCACGTTCCTGTTGTTTTTTGATGCTTTCGTACGTCCACCTGCGTAGACGGTAGCATTACCTTACAGTATATTTCCTGTACCACCTCACTAGCCCCTTCACGTGTGATCCTGACAAGACTGCAAACCCCTAAAAGAGCAACACCATTTAAACCCAAGGCTGGAATTAATGAAATCCTAATTTGCATGAATTACCATGACCTAAATGATAAATTAAACTGTAATTTCCATATGTTCCGTCCAGTAATCCCCTTTGGATTCCTCCTAAGCCTTTTCTGCAGGCTCGGGGCTGCTGAGCCAGGTCGTATCAAAGACTTGACGAAAACCAGAGGATTCAGCATCAAAAAGGTGGTTGATCATGGGGAGGGCCTAGGGACGGGCATATGCATTTGGGGTTAGCAGCAGAGGGGGGATACATCAGTCTTCTACCAATCTGTGTTTTTTTCTTCCCCCCTTTCATTCAAATGTCAAGTGCGCCTCCAAAGAGCAGCAGCAGGAGCCGCTTAGATCGACCTGAAAACTCACTAATGAAGATGTCAGTTTTATTTCTGTCTTGATTGTGCAGTCATGAGCCACGAGGGAGTCATCAAGCACCGACACACTTTGCATGACACACTCTTCATCCGGCCCGCTGAAGCCTGCAAGAAGGTGCTGGAGCGTTGTCTGGTTGAACCGACCGATCGCGGGTCATGTTTATCAACATTGTTTCGTTGTCACTCCCCACACAGCAACTAGCAGACTGGATACCAGGCGCCGCTGCTTGCATTCGAATGATTCACCAGACTGTTAGTCAGAGAGCTGTGACTGGAATATAATGGGGTGAAATGACAGATGAAATCTCTCCCAGCAAGACGTAAAGGAAGCTTTGCCGCTTTGCTGGGCTGTCTGGCGCGTTGCAGGCTTACCTATCGGTATATCACGCTGGGAACCTTGTCGAGAACATCATTTTATTTAAAAAGGTGTGCTCATAAATTGTTTGGTGTGCCTCTGACTGCCTGCCTGTGTTGAGGCTTTTCTTGCATGCAAGCACAAGTGCACGTATACATTCATACATCAAAGATGCATCTGCAGTCTGCTCAGAGCTTGGGGTTTAATTAGGATGGTTTCCCGCTGGGTTCTGGTATATGGAGAGGAAGAGACCCAGTGACTCCATCCCCGCTGCACACTCATATCATTACGCCGCACGGTTCATTTGTCTAAAACCTGTAAATGAAAATTCCAGCAGCGATGATGGCTGCGGACGTCGAGTACGCGTGCACGCAGGCACAGTTCGGCGTATGCGTGTGAATTTCTCAATGCGTTTTCCCGCATGTGGGGTGAGCAGTGTGTGCAGGCATGTCTCCGTGAAGCATCCGTCCTTTTCTCTGCTAATACTTGTGCAGAATTAAGAAGAGAAACCAGCTTTGGGAGTGGAGGTCATGACGCCATCAGTACATCACAAGGATAAGGCTGTTTCAATACAGTCAAAGCCTGTTAAAGTTCATCCCTCTGTGCTGCTAACATTGACGTCCAAATTCATCTCTTTCTTACCTGTTTTGAGTGTTTCTCTCTTCTTCCCTCACTCTTGTTCTTTCTCTTCTGCCCTTCTCTGTATCTTACTTTTCTTTCTACTCACCTTGTCTTTCCCCCTCTTGTTTACTTTGGTGTATATAGTTTCATTTGTGAGGGCAAAAACATGCTCCATTGTCACGCTAATACTGTGCTCACACACTGAGCGAAGTTATCTGCAGCATGGCTGAATTGAGTTATCTCTTTGCCTATTTGCAGTCTCTGTTGTCTCTCCCTCTCGCTCTTCCTCTCCGTTAACTCGTGTCCTCACGCTTCCCTCCATATTTCTTGTTTTCTCTGCGCTGCACCCCTCATTCTTCTCTTTCATCTCGTGTTTATTGCGCGCCATTTCTTTCTCTCCCAGCTGTTCTCCTTTCTCATTGTTGCCTCCATTTTATTCCGCCGCAGCTCATATTTTACATTTATCACGTTATCTGTGCCGGGTCTGTGACTCATAGGCTAGTCTCATTACGTGTGTGTGTATGTCTGTGTGTGTTTCTGATAGCAGGCATGTTGTTTTTTTTCACATCATGTGTGCTGCTCATTGGATATCTTTCTGCAGGACGGCTGATGCATTTTTAAACGACATGTGTGTCGATGCACAAATGTGTGATTGTGTGTGTGTACGCATGCACGTGTGTGTGTGTGTGTGTGTGTGTGTGGCCTTATTTATCTGGCTTCCCTCTCTTTCTCTCTGTATTTGTGACCTCCGCTGTGCAATTTTCCGAGTGAGAGAACTTGGATTGCATTTTATCAGACCATATGGGCGTTTGCATTTTTTGGTGTGCGTGCGTGCGTCCGCTGGTGTGCATTTGCGTGTTTTGCGGAGTTGTATGTATGGATCTTCTTCCAGACATGCGCTTCATATTAACAGCGCCCTTCAAATTAAAATCTTGATTTAAATGGTGCGACCTTTTAACAGAGCTGTGGTGTACCTGACTCTCAGGGCTGTGAATAATTGATTATTTTAGAGATTCTGAATAACAGCCGCAGTTTATTTCCAGACTTTTGTTTTACTAGTTTTAGAGGCCGACAGATCCTGCAGAAGCCAAACTTTACAGTTAAATTACTAAGAAAAGTTGAAGGTTGTTCATCAGTAATGAATCAGTTATATGTTGAAGGTGTTGCAGGAAAAATAAGTCCTATGAGGGGATTTGCTCGTGTCTGTACATCTGCAGTAGATGATGCTTTCCAAGGTCACAAGAATAACACATGCATGCTGTTATATGATGGGTTTTCTGCTCTAAGTTGCAGTATGCATAGATCAGAGTGGAGCACATGGTATAGATTGATGTTCAAGACCTGTGTAGGTGTGTGGTTCTCTCAGAGTTCATGGCAGCTTGTGGGGGTTTACTGACCCAACTTCATGCCATGTTTGTGGCCACTGTAGGCTCAGGTCAGGTTTCCACTTCCACTGTACACCTCCTCACTAAAAGGACAATATGTATCATAAAGGGGACGCTATGTGTGGATTATTTCAAGGGTTATAATCAAATGAGTTCAAGAGTTTACGGTCAGGTTTCATTTCGAACGAGGCGCAGAAGCAAGAACACCAGCGCGGCCGAGTCCGTATAGATCCAAGGAGACAGACAGGTCAACTTTGATCAAGCAGCGTGGCGTCTTCAGGCGCCTCCCAGCGCATCAATTTTACACATCAGCCTTAGACCTTCTGTGGAGCGCTCACTCGTACATGTTCCCGAGAAGGCCTTGAAACATGGTGCACTTTAAAAGTTACAGGTTTAGACACAAGTCAAACGTAAGTGAGGCGTGAATCACAGATCTCTAAATTCCACGAATCCCTGTAAAGGTCGCACCTCAGGCAGCGTTATCGAATCAGGGCTTTTCCTTTGAATGTTCGAAAACACCGATACAGTGTGTGAGACCACAAATAAGACAAGAATTAGCCAGCTGCATTCCAAGATAATCTTCTCGACCCCCAAGAGCCGAATCATTATGGGATGATTTCAGCATTCACACATATGGATACACACATGTCGCTGTGTGAACATGTGGTCGTGTATTGTTTGTTTTCGTCGTGTACTGACATCACTGTCATTGGTAATACTGTCCGTATTTGCTCTGTATTAATTTTTTGTTCCCTCTCTGTCTCTTCTATGTATTTAATCCCCCCCCCCCCCCCCGTGTCTTCCTCTTATCTGCATGCACTGTCTCTCTCCTCTCGGCCTTCTCATCTCGTTGCTCGCTGCCTTCTGGACGCCGAAGTCATTTTGCATTCCTCTCCTCACTCTTCCATCTGCTTCATAACAAGGAAAGCAGGAATTAATTAATGGGCTGATAGTGAGGCCTGAAAAAATCGGGGAGAACGCGCGCTGAAAGAGAGAGGAAATCTAATCGGAAAGGATTTTCACCCCCTGCCTTGTCCTCCTCCACTTATGTCCTCAGCTTTGTTTTTTATTTTTTAATTCCTCCACCTTAAAACATCCTATTCTCTCATCTTTTCTCTCCCCTCACCTTTCCATCCTTTCTCCTCCCTCGCCACACGTTGATAGACTGTGATTAATATTTCTCCCCTCTCTTTATCCCTTTCTCCCCCCTTCCTCCCTCCATCTCCAGCCACGTTCTGTTTGCATTTGCGTATCGAACAGGCAGCATAGTTGTCTGGCTGCCAGCTAAATTGATGTCAAAATGCCATCCTCATGCCACAATGATTCAAATTTCTTATTTCCTCCTCTCTCTCATGCAGACAACTCATCCCTCCCGTCTGTCTCTCCATTTCTCACCTCCCCTCGTCGGGCTCTCGCTTTTCTTCTTCTGTTTGCTGTCGACAACCGTCTAATGAAATTCATACAAAACAAGATGGGAGGCTCGATGCGTACCTCCTCACCGTCCTCCTCCTTATTTCTCTCCATTTGCCTGCTCTTCTTCTAGGTCCCGTCCTTCCTTTTCTCTCTCTTCATTTCTACTGTCGTCTTTGTGTGTGTCCATCCTTCCTATTCATTTCCATCCACTGCTGCCGCTTTCTCCGTTGTCCTCTTGCTTTTGTACATTTCCATTCCTGCAGGCCTCACTTGAACGCACGTTTCCTGTATTTCCACTTCTTTATTTAGACGAGATTGTGTGTGTGCGTGCGTGCACACATTTGGTATAGACAAAAGTCTGCATTAGTTTTACTGAAATGAGAAATACATTTCTGCTTTGCTCTTTGCGAATTGCCCCGAAGCCTTGAAAAATTTGTGCGAACATTAATAAATCCGAAGGCTGAGGAAAAAACACACACACGCAAACACACACATACACACACACACCCCGATACAGTGCGGACTAACACTTGCCGTGCTAATGAAGTTACAAAATCAAGTGTTCACTTCAAAAGGAGTAAATGTTTTGCATTTCGAGGCCACATGTGGGAGGTTGGGAGGGGGAGCTGGAGACAATGGAAGATGAAAGGGTGAGAGGCGGGAGGAGAAAGGGAGGAAAGAACCAGAGAGGATGGAGAAGACGAGCAATGTAAAGGAAGGGGTGTTGGGATTTATATCATGCTTTTAATTTTCTGCTTCCTTGTGCCCTTTCTTCTCATGCTCACACTTCCCATCTGTTCCTGTTCTGTCAGGTCTGCTCGGCTCTCACTTCCTCCCTCACCCACCTTCCTCTCTTCCTTCCCTTCCTTCAACTTTTCCACCCCTCGCTTCCCCTATTCCACTTCTTCCATCTGTTGTGTTCAGTTTAAAAAATAATTTGACATTTTGGGAAATGGGCTCATTCGCTGTCTTGCTGAGAGATAGATGAGAAGATTGATACCTCTCTCATGTCTGAAATTACAGTCATCAGCAGCTTTGCTTAATTTAGACTCTGTTAACAAAATCCGCCTACCAGCACCTCCAAATCTCACTAATTAACAAGTTATATCTCATTTGTCTGATTTGTACAATATACAGTTAGGCTAGCTGTTCCTCCCCGCTGCCAGTCTTTATGCTAACTGAGGCTAATGGCTGTAATTACATATTCAGTGTACACACACAATACCAAACTTCCCCAGGTAAACTGTCAAAGGTATGTCCCTAAATGCCAAACCATTCCTTTAAGCTCCTCTTTCTCCCTTATACTCCTCCTTGTTATCTCCTCTCTTAATATGGCACCTTCCACCCTGAGTCGTTCCTTCTTCCTCACTCCCTCCTCAATTCGCCGCGGTCATCCCCTCACTGCTCTTGTCCCGCACTCCCACTTATCTGTCACATCCCTCCATCCCGCTCCCCCTCCAGCTCATCTCCCTCCCCTCCAGCCTCCCCCCTGCCTTCCACCTTCGCTTCCTCCCACTGCCTCTTCGCCTCGGTTCCTTTTGTCCTTTTGAGCGAGGCCAAATCCAATCTCTTCCACACTCCCACTTTTCCCACTCGCTCTTTCAGTTTTGGCATCCAGCTCTTTATCCTCTTCTGTACTCCCACTCCCTCTGCTTCCCCTCACTTCATTTTCCGCTCTCTTGCGTAGAGTTGGGGATGTAAAGCTGTCATCTTGTCTCTTATATACTTATCTCTCAATCTCCTCCGTCCGTGCGGATCTTTACCTCCCTGCCTGTTTGTCATATTTTCTCGACTGTTTCTTCATCTCTAATGCCCACAACAAGCTTGATTCCTCTCCTCACCACACTCCTTCTTCCTCTTTCTTTCCCTCCCTCTCCCCCTTTTAGTTCTGGGCGCACAGCCACCCCCTTCTCCCTTGCTAACGAGCTCTGAGTGAAACGACTGAAAATGATATGCAATTAGCACTCAGGCTTCCTGGTCTCAGCGCATGTGAGCGTGTGTGTGTGTGTGTGTGTGTGTGTGTGTGTGTGTGTGTGTGTGTGTGTGTGTGTGTGTGTGTGTGTGTGTGTGTGTGTGTGTGTGTGTGTGTGTGTGTGTGTGTGTGTGTGTGTGTGTGTGTGTGTGTGTGCGCACATGTGACAAATTGAGACACAGTTTGTGTGCTCGCTGCTGAGTGTGAACGTATGTGCCTGCTGGACTTTCAGATAGCGTGTGTGTGTGTGTGTGTGTGTGTGTGTGTGTCCTCAGGTTCTAGTGAGTTTCAGGCTAATGTACTTTCCATGTACTGTGATAATGTTGGGACGTGTCCATCGAGGCTTCTTTGTGCATGAGGCCAATACCATAAATATTTTCTCAGGTATTAGTGCATTCATATTTGTGTATACGTTTCTCTGAACATACTTGAGATTGAATGTGAAAGCGGAGGTGCACACCCCTCAGGTCAGCACATTACACATCCTCCTCTGATCTCCTCAACCCTGGCAATCCAACCCCTCTGCATACCTCTGGGAGATAATTCATTGTAATATAATTACAGTTTAATGAAAGCCTCATTGCACTCTTGACTCTGGAGATGACCTGCAGTGGTTCTACGACAGTTGTCTCTTAAAGGGAAATGTAAATTCTTGCTTTGGATGCATATCCTCCCTTTTGTCATATGGAGTCAAACTGCCTTTTTTTGATTAGCATACTGTGTCGTAAAATTAATTCGGCAGTTTCATTTTTTTCTGCAGGAATCGTGCATGTTCGTTAATTGCTTCACATATTTTTAGTGGGTTGAAGAGGCAGGCTAGCAGCATTGCTGAATAAGCTGAAGTTAGTGGCTGTCAAATAGGAAGCTCAGCTCATTTGTCAAGTGCTTGGTGGATGATTTAAACCAGTGTTTCCCAAAGACCCCATCGATGTGGCCATTGGGTGCCTGGAGGACAAAACAAGGGGCCACAATTTAGTTAATGTCCATTTTTTCCTGCTGTATTTATGAAGCATAGAATAATTAAGCAACATTTACATGAACTACATTTTGTGCATTATTAGACATACGGAAACTAAAGAAATAAGCAATAAACATAAACAAACCTCACTGATAATGCAGTTACTGCTGAGCACTGCTTGCTAACAACATGGCCGCTTATTGTTTCTGGTTGTCGTAATAACACAAAACGCTTTGTCTTTTGAGTTTCCGTTGTGATTTAAGGAAGTATTTTTTTCCCGTTAGACGCACAATTTGCAAGAATAAATGGCACTTGTGAGATTATATACTCGTGGTTTGCTCGAGAAGGGGAGCATCTCTAGATGCGATATGATTGGTACGTCTTCCTTTAAATAGCAAGAGGACATGAACCCAAATTAGGCTCAATCCAACACACTTTCTTCACCACTTCAAATATAGTTTTGTTCATAATATGACAACATACTTAAGCCTCGCTGGCATTTACAGGGCTGGATGTCTTAAGCTTCAACGGTAATATTTCACGCTATCTAACATAACACGATGAGGATAATACAATGTTAAAGTCAACCCAGTTAACATCAATGTCAAAATAGGCTGCAGCGAAATGATCTGTCAGGTTTAAGTGTGCAAGCTCAGATAAAGCATTTGCATTAGAGGATAAACAATATGTGTATGGCGTTGTGCTTTAGATTAAAGGGTTTCTCCTCATCTTTGAAGCTACTTGGAGGAAAACCTGTTTAGTTCAATCAGAGTTTAGACTCTTGCCCCGATCATGGGAGTTGATTTGAGTCGGTGTGCTTAAAGTGGTGCTTGCGTGCAGAAGTGTTGTAGAGATTTCCACCGGGGCGTTTCTCCCAGACATTTTTAAAATCATTTTTTAAGGTGCCACGAGAAAATGCGTGTTGTAAGCGGAAATATGAGACGGGGTGCAGAGGTGTGTGCACACACTTCATTCTCCAGGCTGTTGAGTTCCAGCGTCCATGATGATGTATTTTATCCATATACTGCATGTGTGGCAGTTGGACAAGGAAGGATTTACACCGCTTATTCCAAAAAAGACTTTATGCGCAGCGCTGCTGTCAAATCTGGCTAAAAGAGGACTTACGGGGATGTGACCAATGCTTTGCTGTAAATAATTTGGGCTTTCATGTGGTTCTGCAGTGTAACACCCTGACGTGTTTGGGATTGGTGATTTCATCAGAGAGCAAATGTGAGATATTTACAAGCATATCAGAAGCCTTAAGCCAGATTGTTCCACAGACAGGAGGACCGAATGCAAAATAATGTGCTTGGCTGCAAGGTAAGGCTACTGACAGGATTTCAAAGAACAGATTCAGTGAGAAGACACATGTTCTCTGACACCTGTGGGGGTTTCCATTTTTCTTTTAGATTGTCAGAGATCAAATATAAACTTAGCAGCTCTTCAGAGGCCCTGAGAAAAGGCAAAGACACAACCGGCAAACAGTCAGGCGTGCTGGGCCGGAAAAATAGACACGCAATATCGGGCTTGACATCCTAAAAGTTTTATGTATTCTTTAGTGTTGTCAAAAATAAATAAGCGCAGGCCTTTGACACATCAGAACTGCAAAGCGAGGCAACACAATGCCCGAATGTGACACATTAAAAAAGCTGAGAATAGAAGCAATATTTAGCTTTTTTTTTTTTTTTTAATGCAAAATGAGGATACTGTAGAAGTGCATTATATCAGGACCAACATTCACAAACAATACATGCAAAGTTTATTTCCATGACCTTCTTGGGCTTTTAGCATAACAGGAAATGAGTCAGATTTTCCTCTGTGTTCCATTTGTCTTGTTATAATGTGATTATTTCCTAATTTTGGAAAATAGGCACGACTAAACTATCAGTTGAAATGACGAGGGCCTAAAGGCAGGTCCTGCATTATTACCTAATGTAATTTTGGGGCCTTGTACTGTAGAGGGGCCCCAAGTGAAAGTCTTGTTTTAAGAGCTTATTATTTCAGTTTATATTGTGCTTACATGCAGCATATTCCTAAATAGATTTATTTTTAATCACATTTCCAGCAACTAATCGACACACAGCCAACCTTGGGCCAGGTAGCGTTGCAGCTCAGGAGTGGTTCTTGGTACCTGGGGCTCTTTGGCAAAATATAATTAAAATGCCATGTGCAGTCTGCTGCGTGCACGGTGCTTTTCAGGTATTTACATGAGAGGTTACTTGCATAACAGGGAGAGAGTTAAAAGAATTGGGGGTCAGCAACATTTAGATTAGATTTGAGAACAAACCGGTGGAACAGCTTTAGTTAATATTAGTTTGGGTCATGGATAAATCCAAAAGTCACTCATATTAAAAGTGAATTTACAGCAGAAAACTGGAGGATGAACCTGCTTTTTCTTTAGTGGAACAAGAACAAACATACGTACATCTGTAAAAGATGTAGAAATGCAGGAAAACTTCCTTTTGTAGTTACCATAGTCACCAATTTTCCTCTTTAATTAAAGATATTGACAGCTTGTGGTTATTAAAACCAGCACTTGTCCCCAGTCATAATGCTCGTCTGTGCCTCTGTACAGATGTTTAAGGTCACTTCTCTTTGGTTTCATCTGTGAATGGAACCAAAGAGAACTGACCCCAAACATCTGCACTTCCTCTGCGCTCTCTAACACCGAGTTCTGCCGGCAGTTTCAGCGTGTTCATCGTCGCTGCTCTCTTGTTGAGCATGTTCTAGAAGTGCGTTTTCCAACTCCTACTTTTGCTGAAGGCATCTCACCCTCATCCTCTCCCTGTGCACTTCGGCCTTATTGTGGAACTTGTTAATGATACAGGGGGCTTCTATTCTGTAACTGGCTGCACTGAGGGACAGATGTTGCTGCAGGCTCTTTAATTTTTCCCAGTCAAATTAGTATACAATGAATTTCATAAACCCTCGAGGGTCCTCATTCAATCAGTGTTGCCTTATGTTTTCAAAGTATAAGAATTATGCGAGGGGGGGAAAAAACTAGGCCAGACATGATTTATCTGTATATTTATAGTCTGTGCATGGATGCCAAGTGTTTGACTCGCGACTCAAATGTTGAGTTGTTGTTGTTTGCCACCGAAATGTGTTTATTTGCATAATATTAAAGGACTCCTGTTTCTATGACAGGGCAGCCATTAGCCATATTTTATCTTTAGTATTCTTTATTTCAGCCTGAATGTGCAAGAATGGATGACTTCATGAAGGAATTCAGGAGGATAAAGTATGAGGCTAAAAGTATGATGGAGGGATTGAGCTGTAGGATACTTTATTTTCCCGCCTTCAAGTCTTGGCTGCAGTATATTTCAAAGCATTTCTGTTCATATGCAGTGTCCTTAAAGGAGCCGACAATGTGCTGCACCCCAAGGAGGCTAGTTACTATGTGAGTCTGGTAACAGATGAGTGTCCCAATTAAGCAACAGACAAATTGAGAATCGTTTCCATAACTATTGTCATTGCTCATGAAGTGACTTTTTTTTTTGAAGATTCAACCGGGGCTGTCTAAATCAAAAAAAACACCACCATATTCATGTAACAAAAACATGATGTTAGCGCCTGTCCAAGTTATCAAGAGTGGATCTGCTTTTTCCACCAACACATTTCACACCAGGCTGATGGATAATTGTCCTTCTGTTTGGCCGGAGTGTGGATACCAGCTAATTGAGACATTAAGGAGACGGAAGCCAAGACGGGGTCCAAAATCTGAGCGTGTTTGCTAATGTGTGTGCCTTCTGTCTCTCATTCACTCTTTAAGAAGGAGAGGCTTCCCAGTTGCCCAACATGTTTGTGTTTGGCAGCCGATTGGGTGCAGGGATGCAGCCGTTTAAGAATTGTGTGTCCTCACCCTCTGCGTCCGTCCACTGCTGCGTTTAAAACTGTATTACACATTTTGGCTGTGTTTGACTGCGCGAGGTCATCAAGCTTAACCCAGCAAGTCCCGTTTAAGCGATGCTTTTAAATAAAATGCATAAAGATGGGCCAAAATTGATGTTAAGCCTTAAAACTCATTAAAATGCAAGAAAAGAACTTCTTTGTCCCTCTCATATTCTAATTATTTCTAATATTGTGTAATTACCGACTAAAAATTTGCATAATGTTCTCCAGAAAAGGCGCTTTTAGGCTGTTAATAAAACGCACTGTTAATGTAAACAGTGTGTGTGTTCGCTGGTGTGACGGCACAAGTGGGAAACCGTCTCCTTGGGAGTTTAGTGAAGTTGAATGAAGTTGTGGAATGCTCCAAAAACACCTGTTTGGAACATTCCACAGGTAAACAGGTGAGATGGTTGGGTGTGAATAGGGGCATCCTTTACACAGCGTCCAAACGTGTATGGAATCAGTGTTGTACATATAAGCAGAGACATTTTAATGGAAGCAAACCGTTACTCTTTAAGATCAAAAAACAATGATCTAGCTGCGAGCTTGCTCCCACGTATCCTGGGACCTGGTTGATTAAGATTCTTCATAGCACACCTAAGCACGCGTACTCATCTCTAGTCAAACAAAAGTTCTGTTGTTTGCCTCCCCAGGAGCAATTCTTTCAGCAACATCAAATTATAACAATTTTTCTATGTTTGGTTATTTTAATCTACTTTGTTTTTGCTATTAAGTGGTATCCACATGGGATTGTTTTCTTGTCACGCATCACAGATTCATTTGTTGGAATGAGAAGTGCTGGAAACATCCTCACATCTGCTGCAAATCCATATTCAGAGCTGAGGCCAAGAACAGCTGAAAATGTTTGCATTGAATAAACGGCCTCACTAGTGTTTTAAAGCAAGCCGGGATAAGCCATAGTGACACCAAGGGAAATTCAGGGCTGTTCACACACTTTAGTCACCTCATTGCTCTTTCTCTCACTTTAACAGCGTGGACCTGGTGCACGCCCAGCTGCACGTGTGCGAGGGCCGCAGCCTGCCGGAGCTCAACCTCAAACAAGACAAGATCAGGGTAAACGGCTGCGCCATCCAGTGCAGGGTGACGACCGAAGACCCGGCCAGAGGCTTCCAACCAGACACAGGAAGAATTGAGGTAGGCTTCATCTTAAAATGACCGGAAGACCTTTGCCATACTGACACATCACTTACAAAGTCTGCAAGGTGCACAATTTCAAATCATGTCCCAGGCTTGTGTGAATGGCCACATCATTCCAACACGCTGCTCGATTCCCGGCAAAAAGGAGCATAAACACCAAATGAAACTCATTTTCTGTATCACTGACATGGTGACAGCGATAAAACGTCTGATCCCAATTTGGCACATTAAGCTCTTTGCTTCTAAGATACATTTACGGCATAATTCTGTCTTCTGCTTATCGTGATAAATGGAGGCAGCTTTAGGTTCGTCCATATGTCATCATATTCTTGGCTTGCAGAGCAGCACCGAATCACATTTAAGTCCCCTTCCGTGCCAAATGTCAAACAAAGCCTTCATTTGACATTTAGCCTTGTGAAAGCAGCCGCTTTTGAGAGCTTAAGTTCACATGGCGTCATTAGCCATACATGGCAGCAAAATGGGAGCAATGAACAGAAAAGTGGCGAGAGCTGCTGAGTGAATTGTCGATTCTCAGTGCCATCTATGGTACGGGCATCCCTCTCACATCACAAACAGTTGTTTGATTCCCTTAATGGAGCTCAGTAATAATGAGAGATAACAGAGTGTCCAACGGCATATGTGTGATCACATGTGCGCAAAGTCACAGCTGCAGAGATTAACCAGCGTTTGAATTATAGGTCTGTCACATTGATCCATGTAGTAGCTTTCAGTGCTGCAATTAGGAACGCGCATTGCCATATGAGGTCTGCGAGTGGGATGATTTCCCTGTACGCATGTGTGTTTCTGCATGACTGACTGAGGTTGTGCTCACCTTTATCTCCCTGTGAGGAAGGTTAATAAACATGTATTTAGTTCATAAATGCTTTCATGCTTAAATGCTTGTTGATGCGTGAGTATTGAGAGCGTGTGTCCATGTGCCTTCTGTGTGAGAGGACCAGTGATTGACTTTGACACTGTTCTCTCATGAGATGGCACAAAGGTCACTATATGATCTATTTCATACATTATATGATATATAGAGTGACGCATCCGTCCGTCCACAAGCGTATATCCTGCACAGTCTATCCACCCTATACTGTATGCCATTTCTCATCGTGTCTCTCGTGCGTCTCTCTCGCTGATGAGGTCTGATCCCTGGATGCTTTTTCCTGTCAGGTCCTTTTGCCCTTCACCCTAGACTGTACACCCACCCACTCGTCTTCTCTTCCTTTTATTCCGCCTATCATCCGCCGTCCTCCCCCTTTCTTTCAGGGTTTTTCTCTTTTGGCTTTTATAGGCCTCAGCAGTGTCACAAAGCGTGCTTTACGAATAAATGGTCATGAAAGCTGTTTTGAATCAATGAAAATGGCAGATTAGAATTAAAACAAGGTTTAATGAGAATTAAACAGCCATTTATCAGAATTAAAACAAATTGAACCCTGTGTTAAAGATAATGTTGAGAGATAATGGTGATTTTGACCTTAGCTGAGCGCAGTACTTGGAAAGCCTTGAGGGCTCAGTGCTATGGCTGGGCTATGTTTGGTCTGTAGCCTAGCCTCTGCTAACTGTGGGAGGATTCTGCTTGAGGGCAATAGAAGTGAAATTAATTCTTTAACGGTGCAGAGAAGCTAAAAAATGAGTCTGCGACATGCGCTCTGTTTTCTGTCAGAAACCTGCAGCCGAGCAGTACACAGAAGCAGAGGAGGGAGGCTGATCAATGATTTTGATATTATTGTCTGCATGTCAAATTTATTGCAATTGGGAGACTATAAATTCCTGCAGCCCCATTTGGTATTATGGCACATCATGGATGCTGTGAATAAAATACTGCCTCTGCTGCCTGGTGACTCAACACAGTGGTTTTTGACTCCTTGGATGTGACTGAATTTGACTTGCACCGCTGGCTTTCCAATCAAACAAGTCATCTGTCTCCCGGTTCAGAGCGGGGGCGAGAAATAAATGGCAGTGTTGTGCACACAGATTTATTTCAATTGCATATGAGTCCATCAATTTATCACCCTGGGCTCGTTGCTTTAGTCTATTAACAGTTTGTGATCAGACTACAAGCATTCAGATGAAGCGTTTACCTGACGATTTAGGGTTCTGAGCCATATTCAAATCAGCGTCGTGCATTTCGAATTCAAACCTGGTCTGGGCATGCAGGCCAAAAAAAAAAATCTAAGCTGTTTAAATAACATCCCCATTATGTGGCATTCTCCGTTTCAGGGTGCATTACCTCTCACTGTGAAAATAGCTGCTCGCGCTGTTTAGTGCTCTTCTCAGAATCTTGTCTGAGGAGAGTAGCCACAGAATAGCTTGTGACCTTCTCACTTCAAGGACTTTCTGTTGTGTTTTCCCACCCTGTATTTTCCCTTTTCACCCCCCCACCCCCCCGCGTCGCTCCATTCTTCGCTCCCACCTAGCACTCGTCTTAAAATAATGCACGTTTTCCACATCCCCCCCTTCAAGCACCGCTTTTCCCTCCCTCTTCCACCCATTTCCATCTCACACTCCCTTCACTCATCCCTCTATCTGTCCCCCGTCTCTCTCCCCCACCCCGCTCTTTCTCTCTGTCTCTCATACGCCATTTAGCCATGCAGTTGAGCTATGAAACTTGTCAACACTGCGAGCCCGACCATTACCATGCAATATGAATGAACCAAACACAATCAACACAGGAAAGCGTGGATGGAGGATTGCCACGTTTGAGGGACAGATGAATAAATTATTACCGAAGGGATGTGACAAGGTCAGCAACTGAGTGGCGCAGTGAAAGGTGAAGAGCCAGGAGGGCGAGAAAGTCGGCACGCTATGGACTTTTGGTCACTCGAGGCACCCGAAGCAACTTGGATAATGAGCTTTGCCACGTGGAGTCACTTCTGTGCCCTTTTCAGAGCCACTACAGAAGCCCCGCAACGAGACAGGCCAAATCTTAGAGGAGCAAACGGCCGAACAGCAGAGTTTAGGATGCCGCAGTGGCGTTAAGCTTTGGACTGAAATTCATGTGGCGATAGCGCCGTTGAAAATGCTGTCACTCGCTCGGTGTGAAAAAGCTGCCGTATGTCAGCAGGAGGGGGCAGGAGTTGTACACTGTAGCAGAAAGGCTACTTCTTCCAGAAAGGCAAAAATCAGCTGTCTCACACACAGCACTGGAGTATCAAAGAAGGGAGGAAGACAGCACAGCAGAGAAGGGAAATGGGGGAGGGGGTAGGGGAGGGAAAAGAGATGAAATGCACAGAAATGGAGGAGCTCAAGGCATCAAGATAAGGAGGGGGAAGTATTTCTTTTACTGTACTTAGAGACAGCAGCCTGATAGGTGTTTGTGAACAAAACAGAAGCAAAGATCCAACAGGTCAAATCAGTAATGGTACACGCTTGTTTTACGTCTCTTTGACTTCATTTTCTGTTGTGGGGAGAAAATGGATAAAGGAAGAAAAGGCACACGGGAGCTTTCTGTCTTGTTCTCTCATCTCCTTTTAATGGAGCTTTCAGAGCAGGTGAGGACGGAGAGAGAGAAAGCAAAGAGGATACAAGAGAGCAACGGAAGCAAATGAGGGAAGATAGATAGTGTGCACTGAGAGAGGTTGAGCAGTATTAAGAACAACCACTACTCAGCTTTTTATTTGAAGGTCTGACCTGCAATTGCGGTGTCGCAGCCCGTGCTGGTGCGCCGCGCTTGCACGATGACTGGTGCTGTTCATTGCAGCGCAGGCAGTTTTCCCTCCTGTGACAGATAAATGCTCTTCAGTCAGTCCACTCTGAATGTTGAAAGCTGCACTTACAAATGAGAACTGAGCCAGCTGCAAACCGTTTCGATCCAAGATCCACGTCCTCTCTGCTGCGGAGCTTTTGACAGTATCATGTGGTCTTCTTCTGCAGTAGTAGTTGTAATTACACTACTCTGTAGAGTATATAGGCTCCAATATAGTATAGAATTGGGTAATCATTAGCATATCATTTAAATGACAGAAGGGTGGCATAATTACAAATTTGTCTGCTCCTTCAGCACCATGGACAGCGCCATGGATACATCAATACACAGCACAGTTAGGCTGCAGATGGCAGGTTAAGAAGGGGGCAAGAATCCCCGCTCACCCCCCTCAAATCACCTGCCGATTTTAAGTTATGAAAGCACACAACTTTGCAATTCTACTGCAACTCTACTTGACATGCAACCCCACTTTCTAACTGTATTTCGTATGTCCACCCGTACCTGAACGCAGCATGTTTCTGGTCTGAACGCCCGGTGAGCCACTGAGGCTGACAGCTCTGTTTCTCAGCGAATACCTGATACATCACCACATGCTGGACGTTGGTTTATATGCTGCGTTTAATATAGTTGTATAAATTTATACTAAAGAAATGTCATTAAAGGTTAGTTTATAATTGGCAGCTCTGAGTGAAAGAGCTTTGCTGCTGCTCTGGAAACAAAACGCGGTGTTGTGTAAATTATATTAAATGTCTCAGCTCATAAGTATTTTGCTTATTATTCATGTCACCTTTCAATATGTTAAAGCTGTAACAACATATAACAGAGCAAATGAAATACAGCGTATGGGCAAAGAAGACAGACAGAGAAGAGGTGCACAGAGGGGGGAAAATAATAAGACCAAGGCGCGAAGCGAGGCATCAGGGATGGAGGGGGAGACGAGGATGAGGAGTGATGGATGTCATAGCAGGAGGGTAGCGGCAGCCCTGTCGACAGAGTGACAGGGAGGGATGGACTGCGTGCTTTGGGATCAAGCGTGCGGGGAGGGAAGCAGAGGAGGCAGAGTATTAAAGCAACACCTTGACATTTTGTATTTTAATCTGTTTTTTTTTTCTTCGGCAGCCGCTCTTCACATCCTGTGTATCCACAAACCTTTCGGCACATAAGCTCTGTGATCAGTGTAGCTCGGTGAGATGTGAAGCCGATTCCAAGAAGCATGAGCGCAAAAGCCTTTTTCTCCCATAGTGCGATAAGTGGGTGATGAGACAATTTACCGAAGCCCCAAATCATGTTACTCCTGTAAAGTAAAGAGGAGGGAAATATAGCTTTGTGGTACAGTGCAGGGGGAAAACAGAAGAGAGGAGGGGGGCTGAGAGATGTTCACACTGTGCAGATGTAAAGGAGTGAACGTGATGCGTGGACAGCCGTGATCACTCTTCTTTTATCTTTCCATCTATCTGCTGATTTATCCATCGGCCTCTCACGGGTTCTTCCATGTATCTGCGGTGTATCGCTCCACCATGGCTGACCGTGCCATCCATCCTCCGTCCGTCTCTTTCCTCTGTCCTCTTTCTTCCCATGTGTCAGTCCCACCAAACCTCATGCCTTTTTCTGCTGCTCCTCATTTCTTACTACCTTGTTTGCAGATGTTTCCCTCCCTCCCTCCGTCCACTCGTCCGTTCATTGATCTTGTCTCTCCTCTCCTCTCTTCCCTCAGCCTCTTTTAACATTCCCACCGTGTCTCCACGAAAAGACAGCGAGTAATAAGGCCAAATCCTGCTGTTCCTCTCTCCTCCCCGTGTTCCTATTATTCACCTCCTCCGTTACTCTGCACCTCATTTCACTTTTTCCTCTCCCTCGCTTTGCCGTCTCTCTTTCTCTTTTTTTTTTTTTTAAACTCATGTTGCTGCAGAGGGATAGGAGCCCTCACTCTGGCAGTGTTGGAAGCCTGGAGGGAGCTTCAAGACCTCACTTCTTCATCCTCTTCCCTCCGTCTTCCATTCCTTATCAGTCTGAATTTGAATATCAGGAAAGGATTTAACTGCCATCCCATAATTCATCCCATAAATCAGTTGTCTTTCTCCACAATGTGCCAAGCAGTTACTCACATCTGTCTCTCTATTTCCACCACCCCAACATGCATCTTTCTCTTGTTTGTGTCTTTTATTGGAACACATTTGCATACGTCACTCATGCATTAATAATACATTTTACAATGCCACTGTGTGTGTGTGTGTGTGTGTGTGTGTGTGTGTGTGTGTGTGTGTGTGTGTGTGTGTGTGTGTGTGTGTGTGTGTGTGTGTGTGTGTGTTTCTGTGTATGTGTGTATGTGTGTGTGAGCGTGCTCTCTATCCTCCAAAGAACAGTTTTGAATTTGAAAATAGGTTGAGTCCTAATTAGAGGAAGTGCGTTTGTGTTGCCTCACGCGCCATCGTAAACACCTCCATTTGCACACCATAAACATCCTGCACCCCTCGCCGGCCCGCCCTGTTGTCAGTGTCACGATTTGTCACCATTATCTTTCATTTTCTTCACTGACATAAAGAAAACAGTCAGTCACCTTTGCAATTGGTGGTGAAAGAGAAAAGTTCCACCAAATTATTTCCTCAACGCTTTTTTAATGCCATCTAAACGCACCTATTTTAAGTGTTTTGGGTCTGATTTATTCTATAATTGACTGCAACAAATAAACCAATAAGCAGCAGTGAAAACACTGACGTTGTTCATTTGTGCTCTGAACCAACCAGGCGTGTGAATTTCACATGAATTCAAGAGCTAAACTATTAAATGCACAAAATCTAACAGAGCTAAAACAGAGTTACAGTGAGCTTAGCAGAAAAAAAGTGGATATAAATGAGTGATTAAGTATCTCTTCAGAAAAGGTTGATAGAAACAGGAAAATTCCAAAAAGCAAACATTTAACTCACAAGACTGTTCAGCTGTTTCTGCCGTCAAACCACCCCTGACGACATCTCTATTTTTCTATCGTAGATGTTCAAGGTTTTGTTTCTTGTACTCCTTCAAGGTTTCCAGTTCCGACCTCTGCTCACTCCAGAACTACTCTTAGCAGAGCCAAGTTTTCTCAGTCCAAACCAGTTGATGGTAATGCGTCTCATTTGCATTTTGTTTTCTTTTTCTGCAGCAGAATTTGCTTCAAATTCGCCTGAAAATTGGAAATTCTTTTCCCCTTTCTCTCGACCTAATGAACCGAACTAAAGCTCGACAAGTGAGGAGTGTCCAGAAAGGAGAAAAATAGAGATTTTTCTATAAAAATAGAGGGACGTGTGTTCACACACTGTTCACATGCCATCTTGTTAACTCCAGTAACACTCAGGACCCCTGACCAGTTGTTAGAACACCATGAACACACACCTGCAGGAGGGCAAACCACCAGCACTGCAGGTACCGACACACACGCAGCCATACCGGGTGTAATTTCCAAAGAAACAACCTTTGACCTTGAGAAGGTCATGCGTAGAGAGCCTCCGACGTGAGCTGACTTGAGTGCAGAGTGCGAGCGGGTGGTGCGCTGCTGTGTGACAGGAACACTGTCACTGTGTCCTTTTCCCGACTGCACTTCTTCTTGGATTTTTTCCATATAATCTCTGGTCAAATCTCATCAATTTTTAAGTATGTTGCCCCCCCCCCCCCCACTGCCAGCTCTTTCTCTGCCACTCATCACCATGGCAATTATGGAACCAAATTAGCCCTGTATTTTATGAAGTGACATTTCTCCCTTTCTTCCATTAGTGCACCCTCCACTCAATTCTCTGCTCATGCATTAGGTGCTATTGTCCAATTACTGTCTCACTTTCTTTTCCCCCTCTCTGCCTCACTGATGCCTTCTCCTTCCCCTTTCCTTTCTCTGCATGTCATCTGTAATTTCATTTATTAGAATAGCCAGACGAAAATCCTTACTAATGATATACAGCCTGCACAGAAATCATTAGTAATAATATGGAGTCAGAAACATTTTAATAACAAATATTCAACAATTGAAAGTGCTGAGGAATGTTTCGTCCTCGGCCCCTAATTGCATTGTCTTTCCCCCCCCCCCCCTTTAATTGCTTTGCACATTTGAGTCAATACAGCGAGACTTGTTTTCCATCCTGTTCCTGCGGCTCATCCAGGAGAGTCTAAAGCGCTGAAAACCACAATCCATTGCCATTCAAAGACCAAAGCTTATTGAAAATTGGGGAAACATGCTTGAGCACACTCTGTGAAATTCTGTCACACTCACAATTTCCAGTTTAAACGCTCCTGGTTCCACGTGCCTTTAAGGAAATCCCAACTATTACAGCCAATCAATGCGATGGATTTCTCGGGATCATTGCCGTTACGCAGTCTGCGGTCACTCGCAATGATGTAGAACTCCTCCCAGTGATGAGAGCAGTAATGATTACCTGTTTCAGTTTTTGGAAAAGATGTTAAATCATTTCTATTGGGAGATTGATCTGTTGCAGCAGCGCCAGCAAATGGATGCATGTCACAGAGGAATAATGACCATTTGACCACATTTTAAGCAGAAATCCCAGCATTTCTGTAAGAGAAACATTAGTTTTAAATACAGTTTGCAGGAGTTCACACTTCGCTTCCTTTGAGTGCTCTACCTTAGCGCAAACGTGTCGCTGCAGACAAGTTCGTCACAATGCAGAGCGAAGATATACCTTCCAGGAGCAGCTTTTTATCTGGTGACATTATGGAACGGTTAGAGAAATGACAGGGCCTAATAATAAAAGAGCCAAAGGTCATTTTTCTTGCAGCGTGTAAGAACGTTGTGCTGTGCCGTTAGAGGCGAGAGTTACATGAGGGCAAGTGTGACTCTGCTGCTGCTGCTTTCACTTGAAATGGGATTTGCCGCTTGCACCACGCAGCTGCTAGTAAAAGAAACTTGTTGATGTTGTTGCCATAATTGTTTGATTAAAATCGACTAGGTTAAGTTGAAGAAGCGGCAACAGTGCAGTTAAATTTCAGAGTGAAAGCCCTCACACGTAGAATCATCTTGACATCCAGCTGGTGACAATTGTGCATGAAGAGAAAGGTTTATTAAAAGTTGTCAACATAAACATACCAAGCTCCATATATCGCTGTAAGAGTTTGAAGGTCACGCCTGCAGTACTTTTTCTTTCAGTTTCTATATGTCCACTTCCATTTTTCACAGGCAGGCGGACACAAATTTAAGCTCATTGCTAATACGCATCCTAAATATCTAGATCAAAGAAAAGCGATGCCCTCCCCTCTGGTTCACCTTCCCGCGCCGAGGCTTTTGACCTCTTGTTGGCTCCTCGTTGAATAATCCAAACCTGATCACACTCTGAAAAGATGCTCCAGTGAGCGATGGTGACGCTCCAGCCGCAGCCCTCAGTTTCTCAGCGGCGGTAGATTCATCGAGGGTCACCACATGCCAGGAAGAAAGCAGTGACATGTTGTTTTCCTACACCGCTCCCCAGGAACAGGCTACATCTCTGGCCGTGCTTTATTTCTCAGTAAATAACTGGATGTATAGCAATGGATGTCCTATTCTCCTCTACCCCATATCTCCCTCCGCCCTGCTAGGTCTCTTTCCTCCTATTATCCCTCGCACCCTTTTCCCTGAAGCCATTTCCATGTGCCCTCCTGACTTCCTGCTGTTAGTTTATCAGCTTCCTCCTGTTTTTGCATCCGTGTTTATATGTGTGGGCAACACTTCGCATACAGGTGTCTGCATGCATACAGGTGTGTTAGCGTGTCTATAATTGAATGTCCCCGCTGTTGACAAGCGTCCTCCCAGCCTCGTACTCCTGTTGTTTTTCCAGCCGATCCGCTCTCTCCTCCCTCCCTCCTAACTGTTCTCATTTATCATTCCTCCAGTGTTTTCTCTTTCTATCTGTTCTGTCGCTATCTCCCTCCCATCTCCCCCCTCTTCCATTTCATATTTTCCTCCGTGCTAGTTTTCCTCTCTTGTTATTATTCTCTCTCTCTCTCTCTCTCTCTGTCTCTCGCTGTCATTTCTCATCTCTCGCCGTGCAGCGTTCCCCCGTTCCGTCTCTCCCTCTGCTCTGTCACTTGATTTGTTTTCGCGGCTTCATATTTCTTTCCATGTTTTCTTTCACCCCATTTCCACGTTGTACCTCTTGTCTATTTTTGCCCCGTCCTCTCCTCCCCGCTTTCCACCTCCCTTGTTCTTTTCCCTCTTTTTGCTCCTCGCCTCTCTCTCGTGTTGCTGATTTGTTTTTGTGGGTCTCCCTTCACTTTATTTTTTCATCACATTTTTATGCTCTTGTTCTGTCGTTTTTCCTTCTAACCCCCCCCCCATTTATGTGTACTCTGTTATTGTCTCCCTCCTCTTACATCATTCCACCCTTTCTCATTCTCCCTCCTTGCGTTGCTCTCTATGGAAATCTTCTCCTCCATTCCTCCATCGTGCTCGCCCCTCCCTAACTCGTTTATTTCTAAATCAGATCTCTTCCTTCTTCTCTTTATATACACCTGGTCCTCTGTCCCCCCCCCCATATACCAGGATACCATTTTGCCCCTTCGCTCCTCCTTTCTCTCTTCTGTTCATCTCTCTCTCTATAGTCTGCACTCTCCTCATATCTTCAGGGTTCATGCTTTCCAAGGTGTCTCACACTCTCTTTATCCTGCAGTTATGTTCTTTTCTCCAGCGTCTCAGACGGCTGTTTTTCAGTCTCGTCTTTGTGCGTGTGGTGGAAGAATATATGCATTCACATTGAACACATATAGGATCTATGCTTAGTTATTTACTTCCCTTGTCTGCACTGCGTGTGTGTCAGAGTTAATCAGGTCCCTTGTACATTAGCAAAGGCTTTGCGACTCAGCGTTTTTTTTTTTTTTTGCGAAGTGTGCAACATAACTGTGCTTAATTTGGAACAGTTCTCACTTATGTTTGCACCATTAATTGTGTTGTATTGAAGAGGAGTGATGTGGGGGAGCTGGAGGGAGGGAGGGAGGGAGGAGCTGTCTGAATTTTCCCAGTGAACATTCAATCCAGTGTGTTCTTAAAATTAACATGCAATCATTTTCTGAGAATGCTTTTCCCTCAAAGTGCTTTCTTTATTCTTTAAAGAGGAAAAATATCCAGGGGCTCGAAATTGCAGATCTCTCAGCATCAAAGCCGCTTTTTTTTTTTTTCTTTTTTAAATATGTTTTCAGTTTTCAGACACATAGTTCTCCTGTCCCCTCATTAATACTTGAATTACATTTATAGTTCCATTTGTTGCATTTTAGGACACTGGGCTCTGATCTAATTTGCAAAATGATCAGAAGTAAATCATTGGAGGGATGGTTGGTTTGGACGGAATTAAGTTAAATATGGTCTGAGACTGGTAGCATGTGATGAAGAGATGGAGAGAAACTGCAGTAATTATTAAACTCTAGCTTTCAAAACTGACATGACATAACCGGGAATGCTTTCACAGTCTGAAACAGGACTGAATACCGTCTCACTTATGACTTCATGGTGAGTATCTGAGATTTTAAAAAACCTAAACAAAGAGTCGTAGGCTAGTAGTTGGTGCTTTGTAACTAACCAAGTTGACTCATGAAGTCATTTCTATTGAGGCCAATTTTGAGATACGTATGTGACCTTCAGCTGCGAAGGCAGCGTAGGGAGAAGTCAGCCTAATCACAACATGGATCTGACCTCATTTTCTTAGCCAAAGTCACAACTTTTAATTTATATTAGTGACAGCAGCCGCGTGTTTCCTCCGAGAGCGTGGCTACTCAGTCGGACTGGCAGACGAGCGATTCCATGCATGCTAATGGAGAAACACAGCGACTGAAGAAGACCTCCTGGACTCTTTGTCGGTGGTAGCCATTGTAAAAAGTCCCCCGTGCCCTCCAGCGGCCCTGCATTAGTATGACCGGGGCCACGGCGAGCCTTTGTTCCTGAGCTGTTGAAACGCGCAGATGTATTGTAATGCAGAGATGGTGTCTGTCAGCGCGCCGGCTCGCACGTCAGCCGCTGCTCTTTCTGATCCTCCTGAAAAGGAGAATTACAGTGAATTAATGAAGTGTGAGTCCTCATGTTGGACCGGTTAGACAGAGAGGTGGCTCTGATTGGCCGCTGATTCCCCAAAACACACAACTTCATTCTCAATATTTAGCTTAATTACGACGATGGAATATATTATAATGGGAAGATGGGCGCATAGAGTATAGATAGAGTGTATGTGCTGCTAATGATCATTGGTCAGTGTCTGGTCCCTGCGACGCTCAAGCCGTTCAGCTGCGGATGCACTGTGGAAGCCATTGTTGTCTCAGGATTGTGGAAGTAGCTCAGTTCTTTCTTTTGTTTTCAAATAAATCTGTGTTTTCACCAAGGCTCTACGTCGTCATCCGACATGCTGCCCAACCCTTCAACTTTCCCTTCACTTCATCTCTCTCTGCGCAGTTTGTCCTCCGGGCTGTTCTTGTCCATCCCTCGTTTCCTCCTGCCTCTCCTCCTCCCCAAACCTTCATCACCCACTCTTCTCCGCTGCCTTCCATCGCTTGCACATCTTTTTTTCACCCTCCCTCCTGACCCCCGTGTTTCCTCAACTCTTTCCCTGCTCATCTTTATTCCAGCTCTCATCTAGTTAATTTTACACTTTTTTGGCATCTCCTTTCATCTCATCTTTCCCTCATTTTCTTTTCTTTCTCTCCCTCTTGACATGCAGAATATGTCTAAGAGGTTTCAGCGCATGTGTCCTACATAACTACTGTCTGGCTGTAGCGGTTGTGTGTGTGTGTGTGTGTGTGTGTGTGTGTGTGTGTGTGTGTGTGTGTCTCTTTGTGCCCAATGCTGTGTTTACACTTTTTTTCCCCAGTGTGTGCTCACTGGAGTGTGCTTTTACAGGTTTAGTGATGCATCTGCATCTCTGTATGCGTGCGTGTCCTTGTTTCTGCATCTGTATGTATGTCAGTATCTGCAAGGGTGTGTGTGTGCGTGCGCGTGCGTGTCTGTGAGGGTGGTTTTATCAGCTCTCGCAGATGGCCTCAGCCTCTCATCCATCGTTCCAGTGAAATGAAGAGCCCTCTGTAGAGTGAAGGCAGAGAAGAAAGGAATGGACAGACAGATATGGAGAGAGAGAGAAAGTGAGGGGGCGATGATGCACTGGGCGAGCGAAGGGGAGAGAGAGAGAGACATGGGGAGAAACAGCTAGAGGTGGAAAAAAGAAGAGGGCCATCAAAAGATGGAGAGATTGAGAGGGGCGATGGGGAGAGGGAGACCACCAGAAGGGTCTGTTTACACCAGACACTGTGGGGTGTGTGAGCTGTTTATCTAAGAGTGTGTATCAGTGTGTGTGTGTGTGGGGGGGGGGTGTACGGTGAGTGATTTTAGACCTATCGGCATACACATGAAAGTTTTTATTATTGCACCAGCAAACCTATCAGGCTTGTCAGCTTCAAGTGACACTGAGTGTGTGTGTGAGTGTGTGTGTTTCCCAGCAAGTGGGCATTTGGGTTTTTCTTTGCCGACGTACAGCACGCTGCAAAGGTTCGGTCACATAGCTAGAGGTGTGCGTGCGCATTTGTGCACGACAGTTGGCTTGCATTAAAAAGAGGCTCTCCGAAACGCCGTGGGATACGAAGTGTTTACGACGCGGCACCCGCAGGAGAGAAAACAAACAGAAAGGAGACGGAGAGCGAGGGATAAACAGGGGGGTAAAGAAGCGCGGGGAGAGATGAGGTGAGAGAAGTCGTGTCGAGAAGCAGTGCAGCGAGCGGCTGGAAAGGTGAACGAGGGACAAAGTGTAGCTCTGAAAGCTGACTTTAAACAGCCAGAGAGGAAAGCAAACAGGCTCCGGAGTGGTGAGGAGGAAAAAATAAGCAGCAAAGAGGTGAGGAGGGGGGCTGCTGACAGGTCGAGCAGAGAGGATGTGGAAGGAAAGAGGGCTGACCCGGAGACCAGAGAGGTTTTTGTCAACTGCTCAAGGTAGTAACAGAGTAAACGAGGAGAAGAAGAGGAAGTCTATGTTAGCATTTTGTCCTTTTTGATTATTTCTCCCTGTTGGGCTGTGAAATGTCACTTCCCACAGGGCTTCTATTTTATTGGGGGAAAAAAGACAGCGGCGTGCAGAGATGAAAGGAAAAGATAGAACAGAACAGACATAGTGCTGAAATACAGGCACAAAACCGAGTGTGTTATCAAACCCCCTATTTATCTTTTTAGGAAGAGTGCGAATGGTTTTTATATTTTACTACACACCAAACTTTTTAAATGCATTAATATGGCTGTTTTGGAAAGGTATTTTACTTCTGTTGTCTCTTTTTAACCCTCAGTTTTTTCTTCCCTTTATCTTGAAAAGTAATAAATGCTGTTTTGGGGTTGCAAAGTGCTTTACTGGATTCAGCATGAAATAAAGTGGCAGAAAGTGGAGGAGATTCATTTAAAAACTGCTTAAGTTAAGACAACACAGGAGAAAAATAAAGGCTCGAAAGGACAAACCATCGCAAAAGCTTCGCTGTTAGAGAGTTTGAGTCGAGACTGGTGAAAGTGATCTCATCAGGTCGGTCATATCAAAGTCCAGATGAGGGAAGGAGGCACATTTCTTTGTATAAGGCGACTGGGCAAGTGTGTGACAGCAACCTAAAGAGTGGAAGCGTACCTCAAGTGTCTGAGGAAGCTGCTTCTCTGAACGCCGCTCCTCCATGTTTAGTTTTGACCCTACGGGGGCCCAGTCAGCGTCGCGGTCTCGTGGCAAAACCTCCACCGCCAGTTCTTCTTTTTGTGTTTTTAGAACGAGCATAAAAGCAGCGGCCGATGGCTTCGGGGAGTTAAGTGGTACATAGAGTTTAAAGGTCGGTGGAAGTGAGAGCGAAGCCGCGCTGCAACTTAAAAGAAGCCTGTACGATCTTAAAAGCAGACCTGAAATCAAGTGGTCATCAGAGTGCAGAGAGGATCAATGGAACACGCTGGTATTTTTAAAAGAATCTGCTAAAACACCGCGGCAGCTGTTTTCTCTTTTTAGACGGACCGTGGAGAGACTTTGTAGCGGTTCCATTTTCGAGTGAAAGTTACAGTTCAAACAAAATTTAAGTGAAGTAATCAAGGTTGTGCCGCTGATCCAATCTACTTAATGAACACCAGCATGTTTCTACAGTGCAAAAGTGATGAGAAGTCTGGGAGCACTGGGCAGTCCAGTCCAATTATTAAGAGTATACGAGCAGTATAATAAAAAGCAAACGACCATTATGTATTAACAAGAAAGTCAATGAGAAGGGCAGAGAGAGGAGACGGGAACACGAGGACTGAGTAAAAGGACAGATACAGTGGGGAAAAATGGGGAGGAGACGGGAGAAGAATAAGCCGGGAAAAGCCACCTAATCTAATTCATTTTCGAATCCCATTTAGCTGATCCATAGACATCACCAGTGACCGGCTAAATCAGTCAGGCGTAATGACCAGAATGTGTGCAGCACTGGGGGGGAACGCAGCCACTTCTCTCATGGCAGTGGATTAGAGCTGGTCCAACTGGTTCAACAGATTTTTCAGTGGACGTTGCCGGGATAAAGGCAATTAAAATAAAATTAGTAGGAACATTAGCAATTAAGGGAGAATTAGATTTTGAGCAAAGCTCCTATCTCGTCCGTATGCTGTATGTGAAGCCAACCACATTAATGTGACTTGATTTAATAAGACGTACAGCGGATTCAGCTGGAACCCGAGTCCTTTATTTCATCCGCTGCCCAGCGCGCCATGTCAATGTGCGCCCAGTGATCCCGCGCCGTCCGCTCTGAGTCTGAGAGCCACCTTCTGTTTTTGTTGATAGGCTGCGTTTTGGATCCCTCCCACACATGTAGAATAATGTCTTCTCTCTCTGGACGCCAGCAAGAGTTGATCAAGCACTTTAAATGTCAGCACAATAATGAACTCTACCTGTTGCCACCACGTTGAAAACAATTAGCTTTTCTACCTATTAGCCGACTGAGCAAATACAAGGTCCTGAAGTTCAGATGGCTTATTATTTTTTGGGTCATTTCTTTTCTTCGTTCGGTTAAATAATGTTAAACTTCTCCGAGGCCGGGCAGGACGCGAACTAGACGGGAGTTCACCTACAAAATAAACAGCATATTCATCTTGAATAAATAGCGGGGGTTTTCGCTGCAGCCCTGCAGCAGTACCATTTGTTTTCCGTCTCCATATTATCCCCATTAGCTCCCATTCACATTCTTGTCTCTACCTTTCCCTGTCTGCTCTGCCTGTCTAATGCACTCGCTTCAGGCTCACAGGTTGCAGAGTGTCCATTCTTCATCACACAAATGTGTTTCCATCTCACTGCTTTACTACCGTGACATTGGTAGACATCCTCACTCCAGTTTTGGTGTTTCCTCAGCTGAGGTCACGCATGAGCCTCGGACTGAACCCCCCCAAAACACTTGTTTATTTTTTCAAAAAAATGTCCTCCTGTATTCCTGAAAAGCTGCTTGTGTTGCTGTTTTTTTAATCTCCCGGAGCTGTAATTGAATATTTAGGCCGGCTGTGTAGGTCAGTGTCCGGCGCCCTGATGTCAGGTCAGGCTGAAGCCACCCTGTGCAGCAGAGCGTTAGGGACAACGTACAATAACAGCTTGGCTGAGCGATGACGTGTGGGTGTAATGTGGTCGGCGCCGCCTGGGATGAAGCCACTAAACTGACAATATCCCAACATTCAATTATCAGCCGAGCCAAGAAATGTCACACTAAGCCTGGTGCTGTCATTTGATAACATATTTTCCACTTTTGCACATCCACAAGAAAAAGACCAAAATACACTGCAGCAGACTGCATGTTGTATGGCTATTTGATGCTTTTTAGCATGTTTATAGCATTGAGCTTTGGAAATAACTTCAGGATTTCTGAGCAGGTGCTGAAGTATAACTACTAGTACTTCTTGTTATTAACAGTTGTGTTTACAGTAATGATATAATCTTCCATCTCACAGTGCATTTGTTGCTGCACAGTTTCCATGTTGTATTGCTCAATTATGGAGTGGCTCGCTTAAATCGATTGACGTATATGCAGCGCACCACCACTGAAACTGATATCTAACCCACACAGCTGCTTTCTATACATATAGATTGATTTATTGATTGATTATAGCTATTTATAAAAAGGAAAGGTGAAATCCAGCATTCTGATTGGCTGTTAACTGTGATATAATGAGTGTATACCACAGCTACTATTCTAAAAAGCCTTATCACAGCATATCACTCCGCTTCAGGGAAGCAACAATGTTTCCATGACAACAGCCAACCGTTACAGTACGCAGCAAAAAGTAGCCGGTTTTGATGTTTATTTTTTTAAGGCGTTAACAACATTCAAACATGTTCATGGTCAGGGGCCTCGCATGTTTACGTTACAGGGCTGATTGTCAGAGAAGCAACAATGTATCCATGACAACAAACTGTCACAGAAGGTAGCAAAAAGTTGCTGCGGTGTTTTGACAACGTTAATAAATAGACAAAATTAGTTGAATTCACATGTTTAAGGTTAAGTTTCACTTCCAGATAGGGTTAAAAATGGCACAGAGAGGTGGGACTATTTTTTTCACACTGGGGCTATTTTATTAGATAGTATGTATTTCTGTTTAATTAAAAACTACATGAAAATTATTGTGTATTCCTCTTTCATATTGCCATTATTGGTAACCGTTTTATAAAAGCAATACATCACTCCAGTCCGTGATGTATTGCTTAAATACAGCAAAGGTCTATAATTATTCTGGTACTCCATACGATGGAGCAGGCAGCAAAATTTGTCATGAATTCGAAAAAAAAAAAAAAAAAAAAAAAGGTTCACCGCAGGACATAAAGCAGGACATAAATTTCCATCTTAAGGGCACGGTTCAACATCCAGCCAGTGCTGCTCTAACAAGGTGGGTCTCCATATCACAGACACACATGTTCCCTCTCCCTGCACCGTTCCCCACTTTCTAGCGTTTTTAAAACTAGCTCAGCAGGGGCAGAGGACCTCAGCGGTGGCATTATACTTCAATAAAATTTTCTTTGACCTTTCATTTTTTATAATAAAGCAAAATCTCAAGACACCTGAGTTCACTCAGTGCCATGTAAGCCTGAAGCCAAAGTGAAGTCAGCTGGATGTCTCTGCGGTGCGCTGTGATAGACCTTCTCTGGTGTTAGCCACCTTGGATGGCGGTGATACATATGACTGTGGAGAAAAGGATTTTCTTTTTCTTTTCACAAAGCTAAGACAAATCTCCAACCAGTGTCCAGCTCAATAGAAATGGAGGTTTAGCTAGCATGTGCCGCACTTTCTATTTTAAACCCAGTGGGCCTGGATGTACTGAAGCTTTTAGTCTCACTTTTAAGCTGCGTGCAGAAGCTGCACACCACTCTCACATTTGAAGACCTGCAGCATCTTCTCTTATTTTATGCCCAAAGGGCAACATTTTGTCTTTTTTATGTCTAAATGACAGTCCAGACGAGGGTGACTCAGCGTTAATACAATTCATTGCTCCCTTTGGTACCATCGGCATCATTATCCCGCTCGGGTCGGATATTCTGGCTTTTCACAGGTGCAGGCTGAGTAGCGGGGTTGTGTGCTCAAAGGAGAGAGCGAAATTATATGGAGTGTGCTTGTGTTCACATTGGCAAGTAGCACATTTTTATAGGTGTGTGTTTAATGGCTTGTGCATGTGAGTGCTGTGTGGGCTGAGGCATTTAGATACGATTGGAAAGAGAGTGATTGCGTGTGTGTGTGTGCATTTGATAAGACATTGAGAATAGATAAAAAAAGACTGAATGTCATTAATGCCGGGCATGTCGACACCGTGCCAAGACACTGAGTCTCTGAGAGCCACTCATAAATCTAGAGTAAGGGTCAGCAGAGACCAGTGGGGAGAGGGGCCGATGGAACAAAAGTAAGAGAGAGGGAGAAATGGTGGACGGATTCTGAGAGACAGAGAGGACAGCTTTCCTCTTCTCCCCTTCTCTCCCCAGTGTGGCCATCTGCACAGAGTGCGATTAATCATCCCGTATCCCCAGACATGGCAAGCCGATGCTGTGGCACTCAAAGCCTGTGTGTGCATGTGTGAATATCGCACTCGCGTGTGTGTTTGTGTAATTTTATTTGGGTGTGCGCCTCTAATTCTCCAGCCAAGTATTTGCCTCTATGCGCACATCTATGCTGTTTCTACCACCATGCGTTAGCCTGGGTTTGCGCGTCCGCGTGCCCTCGTGTTTTTGTTTGTGTGTGTGGCGCCGACAGCACGGGTGCACGCGTGTTGGCATTTATGACACATTCTATTTGTTTACCCTTGTGCCGCCAGCGGTTATGGCCAGTCCCTGTGGCAACCAGGCGTTGTTGATGCCGTTAATTAGCGACATGTCCCAAATGGTCTACTTGGCTGGAGTGTTGGAAGGGGGGGAACAAATGGCGATGGCGTCAGGGTGAGGATTTGGGAAGAACAGAGGGATGTAGATGGTGAGAGATGACCTTAAATATCCTAAAGATTCAACTGGTACTACTGTGTCAATTACAATTTTTGGACAGTATTGCAATATTACATAAATGTTTATGTTGAATATAAACTATCCAGCTGAGCTTTTCCCTCTGACTTCTGCGCTGCACGGGAATGTCTCAGTTCCTGGTTTGCAAAAGTTGAGCGAGAAGGCAAAGAAGTGGGGATGGATAAGTGGAGTTTGAGGATTAATGGAATATTTTGGAACTGACTGGTTATTTTGCATGATGGGAACTGAAAGCAGAGAGGGGAAGGAATGAGTTCGTGACTACGAGGAATGGAGGGATGAGATGGAAAAGAGGTCAGGTGAGGAGGGTGGATGATGGGCATTGAATGGTAGATTGCATGGCCGTGAATTTCTTGAAGGGATGGAGTAAGGACACAGGAATGAGGGAAGGATGCACTGTGGCAAGATGGAGCTGAACAAATGTGTGTAAGGCAGATGGATGGATGAAGGGGAAGAAACTGAAACTGGTAATTACTTTTATTGTCAATATGTTCTTTTTCTAAGTGTCCTTTAGTCTATAAAATGTCATAAAATCTTGACAAATGCCTCCTCCCCAGTTTATGAAAATTGCTTGTTTTGTCTGATCAACAGTCAAAACCCAAAGATATTCCAGTGAAAGTGATATGAAAATTAAAGGCAGCAAATCCTCACATGTAAATTGCTAGAACTGCACATCAATGCCACTCTGTTATGTCTTGCTTCTCTCCGTCTGTCAGGGTTGACTTTGTTTTCTCGCTCGCTAGTTTCTCTCATTTTTAAAGAAGAGCAGAAGACGGCAGATGGGAAGGGAAAAAGCAGAGAAAGGTCAAGTGAACATCAAGTGTTCAATTTGAGGTTTTGAGGCTAAATCCATTCACCAGTAACTCCTCGGTCACTGCAGATACCAAGACTGAGCTATTAAAGTAAGTGTGCTATTATAAAAACATAATTATTGGGGCCTTTGGACAGTAATGATGAAGAAATAACCTGTTCTTCTTCTCTAGACAGTTTGAGGTCAGAGCAAGGCAGGCAGTGATTTCAGATGTAACATATGAGACAGATAATATTTAGAAAATAGTGGTTAGCGTGACACAAAAAGAACTGACACATGCAAAGCTTTAATTTTAAAGTTTGTTGTCAAACCAGTGACCTGTCGTTTTGTGCTGCTGATGAATATGTTTACCTGGGTGAAAAGGGGAGAGGAATTAGTGACTTGCAAGAAGCAGAGTATAAATGAAGATAACAATGAAGAGGGGACAAAAACAATACCAAAAGCCAAAGGAGGCATCGAATCACTTGAGAAGGAGCTGGAGAAGAAGCAAGGAAGAGACGGGCAGAGGAGATGTTTCAGGGGAAGATAGACACGCAGAGAGAAGGGCGGGTGAAAAGTTTGTCCAAATGTCACATTGACACCATCGGGAGCAGGAAAAAAAGCGACCAGAGGATGAAACAAGGGATAGAAAAGTGGCAGCAAGGACAGGCACGAAGGAAACTCACAAGGGCCGTAAAATATTTTCCAGCAACAAAATAGATCAGGTCGCTGGAGTTTAGAATATTGGCATCGCAAGGGGAGGAGAAGCGCTAACAAGGACAGAACAGCTTCTATCACCTCAGTTATGAGCAGAGGATTGGCGGTGGACCGGAATATCAAACGAAAAGAGGGAGGAGGGAGCCACTTGAAACCGGTTGAGGAAGATGAAGGAGGGAAACGAGGATGGAGAGAGCAGGGAAAGCGGAAAACGAGGACAACTGAGTGATCTTGGAGAGGATGGCGGGAGCGGTACCCAGAGTAATACAGAGTGATAGAAGAGACCTGAGAATTAGGACAGAGAACGGTGCTTCCTGGCAGAGCTGCAGTGTTTCAGCTCCTCTTTGAGAAGGTTGATTATAAGCTTTGCCGAAGATTATACACATCACAAGTAAACATGAGGACAGGGATAACCCTTAATAGAGGCAATAAAAATGTCACTATTGATGTCGTGGTTTGTCTTTGCACTTTAAACAGAGGGCAAAGAACAAAGCAACAGAGCGAGGGATGGTGATTCAGATGGGTGGAAAGGGATAATGGGAATGGATGCAGGCGAGGTGTCCTGGCAGGTAGAAGGATGCTGTGTTGAGCGTGAGGGAGACAGCGTGATGAGACATTGCTAACAATGTCAGAGCAGACGCACGGTAGAACTGTGACACCATCTTCACCCGCTGGAAGAGGGGGCGAGGCTGGTAATGAGGACGATCCGGAGCTTTTGGGAGGGACTGAAAGCTGAAGCGAATGTTTGTCATTATGTCAGGCTAACGCACGTGTCAACAAGCAGTCGTATTCCCCTGTTGGCACAGAGGAGAAGAGGCGGGGCTGAGGTTGGGGAGAAGGGAACCGTGGGCAGACATTTCAGAGGCATCCGAGGCCTGTTTATGCTGGTGCCCCACATAATAGTACTAATATGTTTTAATCAGTCTGAGCCCTGCGGTGTCGGAGAATACATTTACTCACTTTGGGTCCCAATATAAGAGGAATACTAATATATTTTAAAGATCCTGAGCCTCAGGGGGTCGAGACAGGATTGATTTTGGTCCCAACTTCATCCGCATATATTTCAAAGGAGGCACCAGATGTTTTAATAAATTTGGAAGAGCTAAGTTTTAGCTGAAACACAACCCATTCACAAATTCAAGAAACTGACACAACACAAACACACTGATCAACACAATCAATTACTTGCTACAGGCAGTAGAGGTAGTGCTTCAACCCATCCATACATGATGCAACGTTTTCCAACACCTTCTGGGACTTTCTGAGGCCTTCCAAGGCCAGATAAGGTGTTTAATCCTGCTATGGACTACATAGAGATGTAAACGATGACATGAATAACCTTCCAGCCTGGGTTTCATGCCCTCAAACAGTAAAGTTACAGAACTCTGGGAATTCAGAGACATAAAATGAACTGTTCTCCATTCGTCTGTATAGTTGCTGCCATAACCTTCACCACAATCAATGCAATGATCTTATTGGACATGTATTGAGGAGCTCAGCATATTTGGGGTCAATCCTTGATTTAATTAAACCTCAGCCCCATAAAGCACGTGTTGCTGTGGCATGTGCACCGCCTGAGAGAGCCTGCGCTCTTCACTGAGCATCTGGACATGTCAAACAGTTACACCTTGGCGCCAAGGTCAGCAAGTCCGCCCTGATTTAGGTTTGTCCCCATTTGACCTGTGCCAGGAGCTGCCACGGACTAAACCGACTCCGTTTGAGTCTTAATAAGAGTACTCGTGTATTTTTAATCAGCCTAGAGGCCGGTGTTCAGACATGTACTACTTAAGATCCCCACATGACAAACAGCAGTGTGTTGTACGAGCTCGACCCCCTGGTTGAGAGTCAACATTCACTCAGATAGGGTGCCCGTGTAAGAGCTGTGGCATGTTTTAAAGGCCGGCTCCCAGGGTGTCAGAGGTTTGGGTCCCCACATAACAAGAGTATTATGTTTTAATGAATGTGGGCTCCAGGATGATAGATCCTCTATTTACTCTGTTTGGCCGTTCAGCTGATATAAAACATGCTTTTAAAATGAAAGTACAGGCGGGGACTGCAAGCTAAAAACAGCAGATTTAAAATTTCAAAGCAATACTCACGGCAACAACAACCACTATAGTGGCTGGAACGAAAATGGAAAGAGAGACACGGTGAGGGACGGATGAATAATGGATAGCATACAGGGAGGTAGGGGTAATGAGGACAACTGTGTTGTAGGGGATTTAAATCCACATGATTTTGGAGTGTGTTGCTAATACTCCTGGCAGCATACGCTCGCATTGTTTGACATAAAGATATGGAGGGAAGAAGAGTTTGGACTGGGACAAAGGTCAAATAAAAGTCAAGAAGAAGTTAAGAGGAGGTAATGGTGTCAGAGCTCTGCATGTGGCACATCAGAATTCACTGGTTACAAGACAGAAACTTAAAGAAGAGGGGGAAGGGGGATATAGTGAGGACGCTTGTGTGTGCTGGGAGGAATCACAGTCAGATATTTAGAATGTAAGTCACCTTTTAGAAATGCACATAAGCTCCGCATTTTGTGAGATTGCATCTGCTGGTTTTCTTGAAGGCCAAGTTCAGTTTGTCGGAAAACTTAAAAATCCGTCTGTGGACGATGGCTAGTTTTTTGTTTGTCCCCTCTGCTGGCACATACGAAAACATTGTTGTAGTTAAACATAACTATTTAACTTCCCTGATCATTTAGGGCTACAGGCAGGGCAGAGGTCTGAGCTGTGCCCTGCCTGTTTTCCAGAATAAAGTTCAGTTTTGATCCAAGTCTCAGGTGGGGCTTTGATGTTAAAGTGCTCAGCAGAGATACCCTCGCCTGTCTGAGCCTACCTGGAGGCAGTGAAACAGAGAGAGACCACACTCGGATTTCTGTTTGTAGTTTTACTTTGCTGACCACTTTGGCATATTCTCAGCTCAGAAACGCTCTCTTCCAAGGATACTTTCTCCAAACTTTCTCTTGGACTTTGCACCTAATTCTTGGTATTCATGAAGTTTTCCATCATAAATAGCTCTGTATGTTAGGTGTCAACTTTAAAACCATTATTTAAGATAATTACCATCCATTTTTATTAAAATAGCTAAAAGAAGGAAACAGATTCTGCAATATGAGTATACGTCAGGTTTCTTTGAGCTAATGCACACGTGATGAAAAACGTGAGTGACATGACAACATACTTATGGTATACATCATACAATATTCATATGATTGGGCCAGAGCAGGCGAACGAGACAAAACGGCGAGATGAAAAGAGGGGAAATGGATCAGGGATGAAAACTGCATTGCGTTGTGGCAGATGTTGCACTTGTGGACAGATCTGGTTGTGGTTTTGATTAGAGAAAGAAATGAGGATGGAGAGACGGTAAAATAAGAAGGCAAAGATGGCGATAAGGATGTCTGTGATGCATGATACATCACTGCAGTGGTGGATCAAGGCTTCTGCATAATGATCAAAGTTCTTTTGTCCTTGTTAGAAAATAACACACACACACTCGTGCAGCACAAGGACATGCCTGCACAGACAGGCGCGTTTATACTGCTGCAGACGCTCAAGTATCCAGGCCTTTAAACACACACAAACACACTTATCCATCACATCGTCCATACCCGCTTTCCTATTATCCCTCACAGGCTAATTCATTAGTTTCACTGATAAAAATGTAGCTCATTAATTTACCGCTCTTTGCAGTGTGTGTTGGTATTTGTGAGATTGGGGAGACAGACGGATAGGTCATGAGCAAAATTAGACAGATTAGAAATTAATTTTAGAGCGTGTGTATGCATGCATAGAACGGTGTGCACATTTGTGTCTGGGTGCACGTCTAATGTCAGATGTGCTGCTTTAGCATCTTTCCAAAGAGGACAGAGATGGAAGAAAAGGTTTGAGGTGGGTGGAGGGGGGATGGAAATATCCCAGTTTTTGAATGGAGCAGAGCAGATGCATGAAAGGGTGTTTTATTATAGGAGCACAATGTTATTTACAGTATGTGTTGCCAGGAGAAGGAGGAACTGTTGAGACAGAAAAAAAAAAAAACAGATGTACACCAAGATCATAATGCCAGTCAAGAGGGTTGAGACAGAAAGGAAGAGGGAGAGTTAAAGCTGTAAAGGATGCCGGAGTGATGGAGACACAGGAAGGTCAAGGCAGAGGTGAAATTGAGGCGAACGGCAAAGAGACGGTTAGAACTCACCAAAAAGGTGGTGAATGAGAGACACAGTGAGGCAAAGAGTTAGATGAGAGAGGATTAAGAGGGATAAAGCAGTACCTGAGGTGATGGGAGCACTGTAGAGGAAAATGGCAGATTTAGGTTTCAAAGTGGAGGAGAGACTGAGGAAAATAAAAAAAATGTGCTTAAATAGGAAAATTAGCCCTGCTTTTGTCGGCACCATTTTTGTATCTGATAATCTTTTCCAATATATGCTGATGATGTGAGTGTTTTTAAAGTTGTTAAACTTACATGGAATGAGAAATAAACTCATTTTTTTAGGTGCCACGGGTGAAATTCATGAAGTCAGAACTGATTTGAGTTTTGTCACGCCTGTTCCTAAACTCGTCATGTCACACGAGGAGCACATTACATTGGAAAGTGATTGCACTGGTTTGTTGCGCTCGTGCATAAAGCTTTGTTTTTTTAATGTCTTGTCAGCCGCCACCATCTGCCAGCCTGTCCGCCTCACTACCACTTTACATCTTCCACAACACGGACTGTAACACAAGTATGAAAGGAGTCTTCAAAACGCAGCTAGAGGCTCTGAACTTTGCGCTCTCTCCGGTTTTCCCAGTTCCTATGTCCCATTGGGCACACTGAGTAAATGAAGAGGATGGCAAGTACTTAAAAAGGCTCGTACAAACATTTCCCCCAAAAATCAGATGAATGTGCGCAAGACTGCACCAATCCCAGCCATGCCACAGCTGCTCTTTACTTAGCTACTCGTCTTCCACATCTTAAAGTCTTCTCACTTGACCTTTGCATGTCATACCTCAGTTTTTACTTTCCTCTCGTGCTTACAATTTGCATTCCTCCCTTAACTTACTCTCTCGTTTTAGTCTCCCTTGCTCTCACCCCGTTTTTCATGAACTTTTGCTCCTGTTGCTCCCACCTACTTGTGTTCAACTAGGACTGCAGCGCACTCCACCTCTGTCTTTGTCAATTCCCCTTAAGTCTCTTTTCCTCCCTCAACTCTGCTCTATTTTTCTGTCTGTCATGTATTTTTTAATGCCTTTGAGACCTGCAAGTCTTTGCCAGTTTGGCTTGGTTTGACAATAAAACAGCTGAACTCCGTATGTGTGTGGAGGGAGGGGAGAAGTGGCGAAGGAGGAGGGAAAGAAAGTGATAAGGTTACAGATACAGGTTCAGGCTTGAGGATGGCGAGGTCTCATTTGGGATGTGGTGTATTTGGAAAGCAAGAATGAGGCAAAAGATAGGGAGTGAATTAAAATCAAGACCAGGCACCCAAAGGACATCAAAAAGTCAGAGTTGGGGAGTAAAACCAAATATTATCCAAATTAACTGGAATTGTGTACCAGTACCCAGCAGTACCTTTTTTTGATACTTTTTCTGTCAGCAATAACAAAAATGCAATTTCAGTTGTCAAAAACAAGTCAATATTTTTCAATTTCAACCTTGTTATTTATTTAGAACATTTTGTTGTTTATGTAGAATTGCATACACCACACAAAATACAACCTCTCCCAGACTCATCCCTCCAACCTCCAGCCTGTGAGTCTGTCACCAGGGCATAGTGTGAAAACCCTGTCATGTGTGTCTCAGAGGGAGCACGTGTAGGTTGTTGTTGTCACTACCTTTCAGTGCTTGCACGCTATGATAATTCACTGGTTTCATACTAAGGCCTCAGACACACTGAAAGATCTCACATGCTGTTTTAGCACCAAGTGTGTTGGTGAGGAATTTCAGACGTTAACGTCAGCCAAGACAGTGAAGAAAGCCCAGTTATCTCCAACAATTTATCCAATTAGCTAATTAATCACATGAAAATGTTGAAGTTGCCTCAGTTAAAGATTTGTCGTCCGTGGAGGCTACAGGCGTGCTAACATTAGCAGTGGCTAACACAGTAGACTCTTCAGCTTTTAGATATATATGTTCCCCGGCCAGCTTTGCATTTCACATTACAAATGTTGCAGCGACTGCCTGTGAAGTGAATCAGCGCTCGGTAGTACTGACTTAATTCGGTCGGTACCCTTAAAAGTACAGTTTCATACCCAACCCTAATCCAAATTGAAACTGACATGCTCGCAAAGGCAATATGGCGAGTTAGCATCTGCCAAGGCTTTTTTTTTTTAAACTCTGTGCAACATCAGTTTCAAAGCACCAGGTCAGTACCTGTACTTAGTGCCTTTTTAGGGAGACTAGAAACACTGATTATCAAGATTTACAAAAACCTGCAGTTCTGGTATGTTCGGGTCTGACTCATGGCCTGTACAGCTCACAGAATCAACCGAAATGACATGCATCCTAAATACATTTCTCATGCTGCGAAATAAAGGAAAGAGATTCAATCATTGTGAGTGTTTATTGCTTTCTCAATGTGATGGATTGCTTTTGATCCCGATGGATGATTTGGAGAATTTTTGTTTTTGAGCATCATCAAACCAGCTGGCTCACATTCACTTCATCTCTGAGAGGGGTAGTGTCTCCATTCTTTCCTCTTGTTTGGTGTAGAGAGCAGTATGCCACCCCCTTTCCTGTTTTCTGTCACTGTAAATGATCTTTTTCCTCCTGTAATTATTAGCTGTAACATTTACGGCAACCAGAGCTTGTGCTGCCGTTTGATTAGTTTTCATTTTTGGGGTTATTTGCATCTCAATTTCATCCACCATGAGTCACAAGCTAAAGTTGGGGAAGACAGACTTCCACTCAGAGTGAGCGTACTCGCATTTACGCTAAATACTGTTTGAGAACATGCAAAATTTCCAACTAACAGCATGCATGTAACAGCTAGAACATTTATCCAGAAAAATGTTAAAGATGCTGTTGTACATTAGTGCTCCTCATGCGGAGTAATTACAGCACAAACCCAGTTTTTAGCCAGGTAACAGCACAAGAACAAATCCCAAACACATTATGAATTGCGGTCACAGAGGTCAAAGAATAATTATGAATAATCTTTTTGTTTCCAGTGCAAAAGATTTTGTCCAGCCCTATGCTATTTTCGTTATTATCGTGGCACATGTGCTTTTAGCACAGCTGCATACAATTTGAATAATAATAATAATAATAATAATAATAATAATAATAGTGGAATTCATAATAAGCAAAATGGCAAAGGGGTAGAAAATGAAAAAGCAAGGGAAAGGGAGGCTGGCAGAGAGAGTGAGAATAAAGAAGGGACGGGAGACGAGGAGGGAAGGAGCAGTGGAGGTGTAGTGACCTACTTAGCACGGAGTGTATGCTGCATTTCACATATATACCATGAAGAGACAGAAGGAGGGAAAGATGCACACAGAGTGCATCCACCCCCCTCTCTCCACTCAGCGCCATCAAAGAGCCAGGGAGAGGAAAATGATTGGCAGTCAGCCCTGTCGGATTGTCTGGTGGCTTTGAGAGAAACCTATAGTGTTGTTTCCACGAGCACACACATGAACACAGTCAGTACATGGACACCTATGCGACCACACACAGCACTCAGCCTTTCCCCCTCCCTCGTTCTCCTCGCCATCTGGTCGCGAGTATTTTTTGGTCTTCATCAACATTCCACACCGTCACTGTCTCCGCTTCTCCAGCTCCTCTGTCCCCCTCCCCAGCCGCCCCCTCCCTCGCCTTCTGATTGTATCACATTGGTATTACTTCTGCCTGCTTGGGCTGACGACAACACGAGCGTATCTCCCACAGGCCGAAAGGGGCAGGTGTATTTTCCACTAGCCTCATGTCAGCTCGGCTCTGTGAGTGTTGACGTTCCCGTATTTGCTCTGTGTGTGAGTGAAAGAGTGAATAAGACAAGGAGATGAGAGGGTGAGCTCAAGTCACCTCATATGTACCTAAAAGTTCTGGATGAAATGAGTTCAGATCTGCAGCGTGTTCAGAATACATCCGCTTCACGCAAATGAATATTGTCCCCATATGTGGACCTGCATCCTGACCTCTGGGTCTAGCTACGGCGGTAATATTGAATTTTAGACTGTAAAAAATAAATGGGGAAAGAGACTCTTCTCCCTTTTCCTGGGAAAGTTTTAAAATTCAGCTTTCTGCAGAACCCTGCGCGTTAGCAGGGGTGTAATTTTAAAATAGCTTGAGATTGATTCGCAGTCAAGCACGCTGTAATCAAAGAGACACCGAATCGCTGCCTGTGTGTCCAGCTGCCGCTAGTTTTAATGAAATAAAATCGAGAAAATCCACCGTCAGGCAACGATGTTTGAACAGAAAGTATTTTAAAATGTAAATGCACGTTGTAGTTATTTATACATCGTACATTGATTAGACGCATGAGAAAAATCATTTTCGGTCTGTAAAAACTTTGACGATTAAATGCAAATATGTAATGTGAACTTTTTAATAGTGTTGTGAAAACTGAAGCACTGTGAACACAACAACACGCCACTGATATCGAGTGACTTGTACAGTTTCATATTGTGCTTGGCAAACCCTGACTAATGCCTCTCCTCATTTCCTGTTGGTTTTCATAGCTTGAGTCTGTTTTTCCAAGGTTCAAAATAATCTGCATAGACTATTTGTGTATGCGCAAGGGTTATTTACAGATGATATATATGGAGAGCAGATGAAACCCTTTAATGTTTTGTAATCACTCCATATGTAGCACACTCATTATATAAATGCCCTCAATGCCTCACGCATGAATATTGATCATGGAGGCTTGGATGTTGTACAACTGTAGGCTGTTAATTAACAGAGGGTCACTGCAGCGTTATTCATCAGCATTTTTCAATCACATGTACAGATTTTACAGTGCTTTGCATATTATTAAATAATCCATTCAGCTAATTCTCTTAACTGGAGCAGCTTGATCCATGTGTTGTAGTATAATGTTTATTAAAAAAGAATAAAAAAAAGTTGTTGGAATTAAAGCGACAGCACTTGTTGGGGAAAGGTGAGGAATAGGTGTAGCCTGAAGACATGTTTGGAGTCGTCACAGCGAGGAAGATAGGGAGTGACTTGGCAGCGCTGATGAAAGTTGAAAGATGGTTTGAACTTTTGGGTGAGCCAGAAGGGGGAGAGAGGAGATGAGCCGGAGCAATGGCCAAGGCGTCCGCCGCGGGGCAGGAAGTGCCAGGTGCAGAGGAAATTATTTTGTCAAAAATGCATTCCTTTAATATTGCACTGGCAGTGAAAAGTAAGGCGCGCTGGCCGAAAAGCCAGATAACTTCCCCGCTGACGTGACGTGTCACACAGTCACAGACGACATGCGTCAACGCGTGACACATTTCTCTGCAGCGCCAATGCTAGCATTAGCGGCTAACTTTGACCATGTTCATCAGCCTCCTTCATGCTGGTAAATTGCTGGGTTAGCCCAGGTGTGTAAGTTTAAAAAGCAGGGCCAGTAGATGTTAAAAACATACCGGAGGAGCAATTATGAAGGTCAAGATACACGATTTTATGCTCTGAGGACACTTGGCAAGCTTTCTATATTTAAACCTTAAGACCTGTAATTGGACAGTTTTCCCACAGTCATGAAACTCTGATTGAAACTTCACCTGGATGTTTGGACTCGTGAGTTTAACTCAAATCCAGCTGTGTTTTGACTGTAGAGACGTCACTCATTTCTTCTGAACCACGTAGGCTCAGACACCTGGAAGCGTGAGTGTCCTGTAGGATCCATATTGTCAGCTGTGGACAGCTGTGAGTGGGATTTGTTTGTATCCATCCACGCATTGCTAGACATCTTGTACATTCACAGTACAACAATGTATCTCGAATCAAACCTGAATATGACACGACTGGAGGTCCGTCCAACAGCTTGTGCGTATGTGCGCGTGTGCGCGTTTGTTTGTGTGTCCACCCATCCCACCTCCAAAGCCCCAAACAGCTTGTAGTGCTGTCACAGACATCTGGTTGCCACTGACTCTAATGGCTGCACTGATGCTTAATACTGAATGAGAGGTACTATAAGAGTGTGTGGGTGCGCAGACGTCTCTGCCCATGTATTATTTCCCGTGTGTGTGGTGTTATTCGGTGTGTGTTTGCATCTCGTGTGTTACACAAAACATGAGCATTGTAGGCTAACCTTTTACAGCAGCTGAGCACTTACACTTTTTTTTTTCATAGTATGAAGCCAAAGGAGGGGGGGAAGATCTGTAAGAGGGAAATTAGAAGGGGATGTGTAATGAGAGAGCGTGTGATAAGAGGAGGGTAAGAAAATGAGGATGAGGAAAGAGAGATTTTAGAGGCAAAGGAAGATTCAAAGGAGGGAGATGGCAGGTGAGCAACGGCGAGGAGATGTGAGAAAAGGACAGGAGTGGTGGGGAAATGAAAGGAGACGGAGGGAAGGAGTGGAAACGAGAGGGAGAGCCGAGGAGAATATGAACGGAGAGGAAAATTAGAGAGCGTTCTGAGGAGGAGTGGAGGCAAGGCAGAATGGGTGATAATTGATAGAAAATTCACAGAGCGAGAAAGAGGGAGAAAATGAAAAGGAGGAAAAAACGGAGAGCAGCAGAGATCCTCTATTGCTCATTAGGGTCATTATACCTCTGTCTGGAGCGCGCACACACACACACACACACACACACACACTGAGAGGATTGAAAGGAGAAGCCAATTTAGTCGGGTATCAAAAAATGAGCCTTTTGATGAAAGCCAACGAGGGGCTGAAAGGAGGGCTTGTGTGTATGTGTGGGTGTGTGCGTGTGGTGCATGCATGTGTGTCTTGCACTCAAGAGTGCCAGAGTAGTTAGCACTTTGCCATAAATATGGTTTTGCTATAACGGACACAAACATACTGTACAACAAACATATTTTGGGCCTTGGCCTGTAATTGCACCGCTGGTGGCCTGACGTGCCCAAAAAACATGATTTTGATTAGAAGGATATGAAGGACAGAGGGGAAAATAAACACTCAGACTCAGAGAAAAGGGAAGGAAAGAGTTTAAACGAAGAATGAACGGATAAATAAAGCCAGTGATGCCCTAGGGACTCAGACACAGAGCAGGAGGAAGGAGAGTGAGGTAGATAATGGTTTTGTGAGATGAGAAAAAAAAAAAAAAAGCCTGTATAGAGACAGGAAATGAAGATGAAATTGAAAGGATGGGAGGAAAATTGAAATAGAAGGAGAAGGATGGAGTGGTTGAATTTTGGATTCAGGTACTCGAGCGACGGTTGTGGACTGCCGGGGAAGCTTTTCTGACAAGCACATGTCAAGTGCAGCCACAGATAATATAGAGTCAGCAAAACCTGAAAGATGGTGAAAACAGGGGCGACGTTGCTGAAGTGTTGCAGCATGGGGGTTTATTTAATCATCTTCATATATCCACATTTTTGCAAGATAGAGAAGCCGTTATGCATAGATGCAATGGTTGGTTGGTTTTCTTTTGCACAGTAAAACCTAGGACTGGAAACAAAAAATAAAACTCAGTGGTGTCCTTCCATACATCACAAAGGCAAAGCACCTGCAGTTAAGTGTCTGTTAATGGAACTGGATTGATAATGGCTCTCTTGTTCTTAGCTTTTGGGAACGGCATATGGAGGATTGGAGAGGATGGGCAATGACTTTTAATTAAAGCGAGACGAACGTGCCTCACCGTCACCATATTGGCCACCAGTCGGAACGGCTGAGGACATTAGTCGCCAGGCGAGCGCGACCATTAATTCACACTGGAGGTCTCGGTAATGATTTAAAACAAAGGTGGAACTGCTTGGGTGTCTGTGCTTTTGCGTGAGGAGGTCTCTGCAATGATCCACTACAGGCATCGGTTCTCCAATCAGTGTAACTGGCGGTCAATACAAAAGCAGATCAATGTAAGGCTCCCCCTCACTAATAGCCAATAGTGTCAATTGGGTGACCTTTGGGTGCTTGGAATAATCCAGTTAGAAGGGACAGATGATCAACAGGAAGTACTCCCGTGGCTGAGAGGAAAAGCAGGGGCATGGATGCATAAAGTACATCCATATATAGGTGCATGTACACTTTGTCCAGAACCCTCAGATTTCCAGCAAGCTCACATCCCCTTTGCCTAACACTATGATGGTCAACATCGCCGTCCTTCTATTGGCTAGCTTCACAGTCACGTGGCTTGAGCCAAACCAATGATACATCCTGGTCTAAATCACTGCCATCCAGCCAGTTCATCTCTGAAGACAGTCGACTTTGTGGATGTAAGAGGATCCTGCAGGACGCTCGTGCGCGTGGGCCGCTTCAGGAGCATGTGAATTCACAGCAGAGACGACTGCAAAACGAGTCCTTATTCGCCTTCTTTTGCAAGCTGCCATGTAGATTCCAATTTGTAATGTGAGTTTCGGAGTAATTAGAGCATCCAGCAGAGGAAAGCACTGGCTGGCAGTAAGCACGTGTTGTTTGTGCAACACTTTGGTCTTCGTCCTCTGCGGTTGATCAGTGTGTGCATTCCACATTCAGTTCTGCTCAAATGTATTCCATTATTGGAGGCAAGTTTCGAGGTGTTGTTTTCACATACGTTCATGAAAATTGAGTCAGTACTACAGTGGTTTTCAAGGCTTCGGTTGTGTTTATGTGCTTGTTTGAGGTAAATTTATGAGCGTAAAAAGCAGAGGTGAGAGACGGTTTTCTTCTAAGACATAAGCCTGTTAGTCATTTCCATGGCTGGCTCCATTTAACTGCAGTTTTCCCTGGACTGCATACAAACATTTCCTCTTGTTCTCGTCACACTATAACAAATTTCCTTGACCCACATCTTTTTTTTCTTTTTTTACCTTCCCATCCCATAGCAGGTTCATTAGAGCCAGTTTATGCTAAATGCCAATAAGAGTAATATAATGAACGTCAGTCGTGATACGCTTGCATGTTTGCACATGTTGTAAAAAAAAAAAACCCTTCTCCCAGCCGAAATGAAATGGAAGATCAATTTCTTAATTGAAACTGTGGTGAACATGGTTCCTCGGGGGGCTTGCGACAGCTTCCCCAGACCAGATTTTAATTCAGCACGCAGCAGTTACAAGATGCAGACAAGCATCCGAGTCAAGTGAGACAGCAAGACACCCAGTTTTGAGGGACATCAGTAATTAAAATCAAAAGATGGCCAGATTTTTCCAGGGCTGCCCATAAACCGTCACCAAATTCCTTGGGAGACAACCCACTTACGCATTTAGCCGTAGAAGGAAAAAGTCGGAAGATGCTTCTGAGTCACTGAAACGAGTGACCAAGTTGTGAAGTTTGCCACAGTTTCTGTGTCAAATAACTTAAAGTGTTATTAAAAGTGGGTTCGGTACTGAGTTCCTCTTACTTTGGTGTGCTCTGATAACCCCCCAAAACTTTTCTAGAAAGAAGACTGAAATCTAACCGTGTTCTTATGGGCTGTGAGGGCTCGTCCACATTACGCCTGGTCATACATAAAGGAGTCACACAAAAGCACAGCAGCATAAAGTTTTCACGATGGGGTAGTTCTGAAGCTTCAGACTTTACTCTTTCAAAATAATTGCCAGCAAACAAACTTTATTCTTCGCTCCTTCTCTTCTGCCTCACTTCTCTTCTCACCTTCAAGCGCTCTCTGCCTTCATTCATTCACACATTAACACGCCACTCGTATTCTCTTTCTCTCCTCATCTCTGTGTCATTCCATCTCTTTCCCTTTATTACTCTTTACCTCTCTGCCTCTGCCTCTCACTCTCTGTCTTTATGCTTCATACAAGCAGCTCATGGCGGCTCGCCGTTTCCTCTCCATACAGTAGCTTCAAGTGCGTGTGCGCCGTGTCCTTCGATTCCATATATACAGTAAACAGCATGAACAGAACCTGACAATGAGGAGGGAAAATGACACTGGGTAGCAGCAGGACTGTGAGTGGATGTGATGGTGAGAAAGTGAAAGGTTATGGAGGGGAGAGTGGAGGTAAATGGGGCTTGGTGGAGGAGTCTGTAATGTGTGGGGACGGAGCAAAGTGGATAAGAGAAATTAACTTAAATGGCTTGGAGAGTGTCTTGGAGAGTTTTCAGTGTTATTACAAAAGCAAGCTAACTGTGAAACCTGGTCTTGGGTCCACTTAAGGAGGCAGAGGATTTGGACCATTACCATGTTAGAGCTCCTAAAAGGGCTTAGACAGGATCAAGGATCTCGCTCAGTCATTGATGAAGACCACCAAAGACCAATAATCAAGGTTGTTTTTACCTTTCCAATTCTCCAAGTTTGTATTTTTGCAGTAAGTACGCAAGCAGCAATGCACTGAAACATTTAAAAACACATTTTATATCTACGGCACACTGTTGAGTTTGGCGAGGCAGTGAGTCATTTGTCATCCAGTCCAGTGCAAATCTGACCGGGCCGAATCGATTTTCAATTGGATTTGGATTGTACTTTCAATTAGTTTCCAGACTCGAATCTCGCAGTGAAACTGAGCCTGAGAGATGTCTCCTGGCCCCGTGAGAAGATGAATTGGAGCTAGCGCTGCGTCTTACCCACAGAGGCCAATACTAATCGTGATATGAATGTGGAGACGCTCTGTTGCTGAGTCCTGCCATTAATTAAGCAAATAATACTCATATAATGAATAACTGAGCCTAAGATCGGTCTCTCAGTCAGTGCCTTCGAACAACAAAGCAATTCAGTCACCTTTAAGCCGCGCTAATCAATATTTATCTAATAACCATAGATCAAATGACCGTGTTAAGGAGAAAGGGGTAGCTTGTGTTGGCAAACTCAGAGAATTACCATCCAACTCGACAGTGTACAGAGTGATTTAGCCTCTTTCAGCTTGCTGTTTTGCACAAAGTCCTCTGTTAGCCGCTGATGAACATAGTGGAGCATCAAGCAGCTTAAGCGCTGCGAAGAGAGATATTTCCCCCAGGAGTTAGCAGCGACCAAAAACAGATAAAAGTAGAGCAAATATTAACTTAATGTTTCGCAAGTGTTCAGAAACATGACTGAATGAACGCCGATGTTGCTCTGTGTCTGCCGCACGTGTACGCAGGCAATTGTTTGCTCTCACATCAGGCAGAACAACTTTAAATCGTGATGTACCAGTGCTGTCTGTACAGCTTGAATAATGAATAGTACATTCATCAACTTATTTAAAGTCAGCCGTCTGGTAACATGCAAAAAAGGCACTTAAAGCTTTAATCCTCTGAAATAAATTTGTGAAAATGTGGTGTTTTTTTCGTAGTCGCACACTGTCCACTTTATGTAATTTATCCTCTGGGCTCGTATTGTAATTAGTGGAAATTAAAGGGAGTGAACGATATTGAAGCAGTTGCAGGAGATGAACCCTTTGGATAAATCGAGTGAAATGTTTCTTTTTCGCCGAAGAGAGCCGTTTCTCTTGGTCATATATAATTCACAATGGTGAGTGTGATATTTATCTCCATGATAAATTGCAAGACAGTGTGACAAATGCACACTTTTTTTTTTTTTTAAACTGCAGTTCACAGGTCTAGTTATCTCCCAACTGATGGGTAAAACCTATTTAGTCCAGCTGATAGCAAAGTGTCCAAACTGTATATACTGTATATATGTGTGTGTGTGTTTTCTCTTGCGTCCTTACACTGGTAGGTCAACATCAGCTCTGCCAAACGAAATGGTGTAACTCCACTTTTCATGCTGTAGGCTTTTTTTTGTCTTTATTTCAATTTTTCACTTTCCACCACGCACTCAGTAAGTTTTATGACTCGGGCCTCTGAAACCCATCCAGAAGCCATTCTGCCATTCTTGAAAATGCATGGGCATCAGCGGGGAATTTGGCTTGTTTATCTGAATTCCTGAAAAGAAAAGCGTGTTTTTCGGAGATGTGAGATATTGTTCTAGCCCGCTGTAGCAGGCCGGGCAGGGAGGATTTGTAATGTGCCCGTGGCAGACCAACACTCTTTCATACAATGTCAGAGAAATACACCAGTGACCTGTGCTGCAGAGGGAGCAGAGGGGAGTTTGTGAGTGCTATACTTCAAGTACTGAGAAATGTAAGGGGGCAGACAGCGAGAAGGGTGACAGAAAAATAATAAGCTGAAACGCAGGAGAAAGACCGACTTACACAGGGGTGTAAACATAGATGGTGCAGGCGGTGCTCTGGGGCTCCTGGGGGTTAGGGGGACAACATAGCAGAGGCTGTAGAGGTGCTTCAGTTTGCCACGTCTGAAGTGCTCAAAGAAGAATGGTGCACCAAATGTATGGAAACTTGCAGGAAAACAAATGGCAATGATGCCAGATTGTTATAAACAAAATGCAGGATGGCAGCACCGTGCACGTGAGTGTGCAGGACAGTATGGGTTGAAATCAGTGCATGTATGCATCAGCGAGTCCATTTCAATGCTTTCGTTCTTAAATTATTAGTACCTATGACTGTCCAGAGAGCGTGAGAGAAGACGGAGAGAGACATGACACGAGGAGAACGTGGGAGAAGAAAGCGGGGTTTTCTTGTTAGACAGCGCCCTGGGCTGAAAGGAGCTGACACCTTGACTTCAATTATTAACACGATACTTGGCTTTTCATTCAGTTCTGCCTGTACAGTATCTCCCCCTCTCTTCACTCCATCTGCCTACAAGATCTTTAGTGGCACTGCTTGGGTTTCGGTCCTCGTTGAGTGTGCGAGATGAAGGCACTTTCTCGTCTCTGTGGGGTGTTGCTGTGGCACCATTCATCTCGCATCTCTGTGCCCGGCAGCCAGAAGTAATATATATTCAAAAAGGCGCATACACAGGAGCCCGGCATTAAAGTGCATTATCCCTCATTAGCACATTGTAGACGAAAGTAAACGTGGAATCGCTTCAGTGCATGCTTAATGTGAGCAACAATATTTTGTTTATTGGGCTTAATTGTTGGAAATTCTGTCAGGCACAGCTTCAGTTTAACCGTAAACTTCAAGGTCATGCAGGACACTTCATATTGTGAGCCCACTGATTCTGAAAGCCCCCTGGAATGGGAGTGTTATTTTTCATTCGTTTATCCCTGCAAAACAACCTCCATCTGAGTGGTTCCAATAACGGAGGCTCCACAGCGCCGGTTTCATGGTTTCCAGTCCGACTCCATATCCCATATATGTGTTTGTGCAGTAAAGTGTAACAGCAAACATCTGTCTTGCTGCATGTTTGATTAGTCTCCTGACACGAGCAGGACAAGTATTGTTTACAGTTCGGGATTCCATTTAGAACAATATTGGCCCGTATTTAAGCGGCCATGTTTCAGGGCTGTGTTTTCTGTGTGTGCACATGTATTTAAATCAGTCTGCTTCGTTGCTTTCCAGCACATTTTAAAAGTGTACATTCGAGCATATGTACTGACTATATTGTTTCTTTGTCTGGATCCAGTTCACTGAGTCTCTGCAATCTTTCTTCAGTCTTACAGAAGAATGTGGGTGTATTTATAAATGTTCCCATCAGGCCTTTTAGGACTGTTTAGATTATATTCCTCTCTGTCAGACTCTTCTGACCTTTCTCTCGCATCACAAGCAAAACTGTGCTACACTCAAAATTCCAGGCATTTTTACCTTGAAAACGCCTCGAAATTCTTCTTGCGTGTGATCAGAGAGCAGCTTGAACGATCAGATCACGAAACACATCTTTCTCTAACACCTGGTAAAAATGCCAACCAGGAAACAACAGAGCGATTGGTGTTATCATAAACCATCTGGCCTTGCCACAGGATAAAACCATACTGGTTGAATTGCCGGCTCTGTGAGGTATGTTGTTCCCGGTGACAGACGTGCTGCTATTCAGACTCATATTCTGACACGCTGGATTTACACAATTCTGAGAGATCCATAAAACAATCCTCCCATTGCCTGTTTGTGCCTGTTAGTGTGTAGCACGTAATCACAAAGCATGCAGACAGCATCTCAAGCACAAACACCCTGTGGGGCCTTCCAGAAATGGTCTGAAGACCACCAATCAGGTCAGCTTTAATGAGTTTTGGCCGATATAGATTGGCACTCAATCAGTGGACACATGCTCGGTTGGCGTGGACAGCCCTCAGATGTGTACAACATGCTGTCGGCTGGCCCTAATGGTTTCAAAAACTTTACTGCAACCGCAAGACAACAACAAGCGGCGGGATGTCAGGGAACAGAAGTGCCTTTGAGCTAGCCACTGATCTTCCACCTTCCCCTTTTATCACCTGAAGTCAGTGCAGTTGTTGGCCTGTTCTGTGTGATTATTTGTGGGCTGTTGCTGAAAATAGCCTTGATGCTCAGCCAGCTTGTGTGGATGTTGGCTGGATAAGTCAAAGCTAAGAGCAGCATCGGTTCAATGTGAGCATTACTAAACTATACTGTACATCCCCCGGGGATGTCGCAGTTATATTTTCAATAACAACGCGCAAAGGAAGCTCAGGCAGCCGTCAGACAACCAGTCAGTCACTTTAACACAGCAGTCAACACTAACAGCTGCATCAGTGCTGTGTGTATGCTCGGCCTGCGGTGTTAAGGGGTGACTGAGAACAATTTAAAAGTGTGGTTTGTTCACAGTAAGGAAAGATTTAATGAACAGAGAGGAAAAGCGAACACTGTGGATCCTCCCAGGGGCATTTGCATAGCAGGGGGTTGGCAACCGCTTCAAGACTACTGTGGAAACAAAGTGCAGCAGAGTCGAGTAAACGTGCCTCATAGGAAGCAGTTACATGTCTTTCAATGAAGAAAAGCACATACATGTCCTCTTTTTTTCCATTCCTGTCTTCCAGTTTTCTCACGTCGGATTCATGTAGAACCTCCGTTACAACCCTGATTGTAGAAAAGTGTCCCGTCGTAATCTCAGTCTTTGAATATTAAACCTACTTTTTGAACTGAAACCATATTCGCTGCATGCAGAGCAGCTGGCAGCGCTCGTCACATGGACATCAGAAAGCGTGAGTGTGGAGCTCTGAGATGGACTTCAGTGACACTTGAAGTGCTGATGACCAGCCTGAAGCCTTTAAAATCAAAGGGGAGTGCCGGACTTTATGAAGATCACAGCCTGGAAATTGGGGCTTTGAGCCTTGAAACGGCATATTGTACAGGTGTAGAGGCAGTGTGCGTGGGCAGCAATACTCCAGACAATTTTCTCTGCTTCGGCATCTCATGCATTTACAGCTCTTTCTCAGCGAGGCCTCCATTTTATGTCGAGGAACGTCAGAACTGCCGCTTGAAGGATATTTCTACGAGCAAGCTGCACTTTAAAATATTAAATCCAAATTGATACATCCGAGCTGTAATTTGGCATTCAGCTTGATGTTAAGACGTATTGATGTGTAAATTGTAACAGCAATTTGACATCTGACGCTTCGCTGCTGTTGCACTGCATTTGATTTAAGTGTGTGTGTGCGTGTGTGTGTGCATTTTGCCTCATGCTTGAGCATGTTTCTATTAATAACAGGTTTTTTTTAGTAGCACCCGAGTACTGTATAATGTGGTTTTACAGAAACCTGGTAATGGGTGTTCCGCTCACTTTGGCTGCTATAACAGAGGCCATTTGTCACCGTGCAACAATATTGTAACGCATTTTTGCAAACATGCTTTATGCGGGGAATTATACCGAATTGTGACCATTTCGAGCCATAGCAGATGAACAAAAAGCGCTTTGAAGATTGAGGACAAAATTACTCTCGATAAAATGGCGAGTTGTAAAGAGCAAAAGGATAATGAAAAAATATTGACGGTCATAAATGTTGGCAGCTCTGCACATTCTACGTTGTCTGAAAATATTACCGGCGCGTCACCAGTGTGGCACAACATTGTTATAATTATAATTTCTACTCATCTTTCTCTTCCAGCCCTCGAGGGGCTCCATATGTTGTAGTGTTGGACAGTCCTCACTCTCCTCTTCACATCTCCTCTCCTCCCTCTCTGCTCTCTTGCCAAGTGGTTTGGAACGGTCCAGCCTTTCTGCTTCGAACTCATCTCATGCTTGTTTTGCGCCCTTTCATCCCCTTATTTCGCTCCTGTTGTATCTGTCGTCGCGCTCCAAGCGCAGGTTAATTTGCAGCTACGTCGCGAGCACCTGACGGGTGTGATGCTCTGCATTCCTGCGTCGTCAGCCTTAAAGTCCACTAACAAATGCTGTGAACGGTGTTGAGATACTGGAACAAGTAAGGGATGAGCAGTCCTGCACCACTGCACTGAAATATTGAACAGACAATAGCAAGGAAAAACATTTGACTCTGCCTCCTGCACTTTTGGGAAGTCAAAATTTTTGTCTGCCAGGTTTATTTCAGTTTTCTTTTACCCTCCTGTTAGCTCAGGAAGTGGGTTGCAACCCACTACCATTATTGTTTTCTGAGTACTGTGAATAAAACTGATTACTGAGTGAGAGCAGTTGCACATAATTGACACAAATATTCATGTTTTTTTGCAGAAAGGTGTGCGAAAAGTGTTAAACAGGAAACAAACATACAAAACATGAGATTACTGGATCATGTGGGGTGATGCAACAAAAGCCCTAATGAAAACACTCAATCTTAAATCAACAAATTGAGCAAGTTTTCTTGCCGACTGCAGCAGAATCCACCTGAATTATACAGGAGTACTGTGTTTATACACTGCTCTGCCTCCAGCTTATATGCACTCGGTGTTGAACAATTATTCATTACAATTTTCTTTTGACTTTTCCTTCAGAATGTGATGCAGGACAAAATGCATTTTGAATATTTATTTGTTTTTGGAGCTCATCTATGATGTATTTCCTTTAACAGCCCAGCTAAAGACAGTTTTCTGGTATATGAAGTCCTTCACTCTCCACTCCTCTGTCCTGTTTCCTGCCAGGTCTTCCGAAGCGGCGAAGGCATGGGCATCCGTCTGGACAGCGCGTCTGCCTTCCAGGGTGCTGTCATTTCACCCCACTATGACTCCCTGCTGGTGAAAGTCATCGCCAGCGGGAAGGACCTGCAGACAGCATCTTCCAAGATGAGCCGAGCCCTGGCTGAGTTCAGAGTGCGAGGGGTCAAGGTAAGACGTTCAGCCATGTGCGCTCGGTGCTGCTGCTTTGTGTGCAGCTTTTATTTGCGTTTAGCATCCCCTTTGTTTCCTGTGGACTGACAAAACGACCTCCTGAGCTGGCGGGAGTGGATAATGTGAAAGTGCGCTGTTTTCTCAGTGAAAAGCAGGCATTTGTCAAAGGCCCTGAATTTCTGACATAAGCAGAAACACTGTCTTGACGGCTGAGATGTAAATGCGATGGTTTTCTCTGTGTTGCTCTGCTGTGAATGGCTTTAAGAGCACATTTCAAACTACTCAAGCCAGTCTAGCATGGATAATGGTGTGATGCAGTTAAAACTGAAAGAGTGAGAGAGGATCAGCTTATTGAAGGTCTCCATGTACTGAATTGGCTGCAGAGTACAAAAAGTTTCTGTGAAGTGGCGTCCCAGTGTTGCTGAACACGTCTTACATCTGCGTGACCCGTCTGGTTGATTACGTGCTCTGTATCACTCGTTATTTCTTGGTTTTCAGACTGAAAACATTCTCTGTTGGTGCCTAAAGCTGCCGGATACATCCGTGAAAAAAGACAGAGGCCTCCAGTTTAAGGAGATTGTGCTCTTATCAGCAGGTGCAAACAGTCGTTAACAGACAGCAGACACGTCAACGAAAGCCAGTGGTAACAGAGTGAGAACTTGGAGGTAATTAAAAATAATGAGCTGCATGGGTTGTTCATGTAGCAGTCATATGACCGCATGATGTCATGAACAGCACCATGTCTGCTACGAAGTGGCAGTGCCTTAAGAGATGGCTGACATCTTGTTCAAAGCTTGTTAGTTGTTGACAAGAAAGAAGTGCCGAATCGGCAGTTGCCCGAATCTCCTGTGCTCATAATTATGATTGCAGCTTTTTTCTACTTTTCGCGCATGTAGTTTGCACATTTGCACCCTTTTTTTTTTTCGCCTTGAAATTAAAAAGAGTTGTCTTCTATGTATTTCTGTATGTGGGTGAGTCTGAAGTAACACCCACAGAGCTTACAACATGTGCACCTTTGTGCTCGGCACGTTGAGGTGCAACATGTGATGATCTGTTAACCAAGCTACACCTGGTTGGCCATGGTCTTGCATATGAATTAATGTACACAGCTTCATTACTCTATAACATGAAGTGTTTCATTTCAAGGTGAAGTCTTCTAAACAGTTGAATTGTTGCTATTTTCCCGTTGAGGAGTGCCAGTAAGCTGACAAACCATTTATATCAAGTGATCATTTTCTGTGGTTTTGTCAGGGCGAAGTGTAATAACACATTCCAGTTATTAAGCCTGACTGAGGCCTAATTCAAAGCTGAAATGCCACTAATGACTTTGAAAAAAGGATTTCTTTGTGAATCAGTTCGCAGAGTGTGCATTGTGATTAAAGAAAAGCACTTCATGTCGCGTTGTGTAAACAAGCCGATGTTAGAGGTGGTTTGTGTAAATGTATTCAGCACTTTTTGCCATTCTAACCATTAATAGCCACTCTAACATTATAGCTAACGTCTGATTTGCTGTCTTTCGTACAGGGGTTCCTACCTGTAGTGAGATGAAACTCAGGGCTTGATGTAGAGGGTGAAACAGAATATCAGCTCAGTCGGAGCGATGCCGTTGTCTGTTTTGAATTAGTCGTGATGAGGTGAAATTGCAAGTCAAATTGGTCTTCTCAACTCTAATTTCGCATTTAACTTTGAGTGCACTTAACCGACCGTCAGCGCAGATATAATAGATTAATTTTCCCTTCTGATGGAGTGAGAAAGTGTGTGATACTAGCCAAGTCTTAATGGGCTTGCGGACGCCGTCCTCTGTCCTCACCGCCGCGGATTACGTAAACACACTTTGGGAAGGCTCCCCGATGTACCTTTCCTGTCGCGGCTGCAGTTGAAATCATGCCGTAGGATCATGGCTGCTGTGTCTCAGTGTGAAAACAGGATTTTTTTTTTTCTTTTCTTATGCGAGGACAAAACGGTCAACAAGGACAGTGTGTGCCTCAACACCACCTACTGTGAGCAACCTTGGTGCATCATTGATCAGACTTGAAGTGGAGTACATTCTGTTGTGCACCGGAGCCGAAATGCAAAAGCTTTGTGTGACACTGACATCAGCAGAGAACAGCGCGTTGATACAAAAGAACATCTGATAACTGCTCCGAGTGAACTAAAGTGAAACCACGGCAGCTTTTCAAAGACTTGAAATTTGAGTACTTCTTTCATTCTGCCACCGCTGATTCGAAAGGTGTTTAGAGATTGCTTCACTTTAATATCCCAGAGTTTAAGAAAAAAAAAAAAAAAAAAAAAAGGCTTGTGTCCTTGCCAAGAAATCGTCTCGCAGACAATGACATCCCCATCAAAGTGCGCACAGAGCCTCTGCTTTTCCTTTGAACGTTGACGTAGACTTTGTACTTCGCTTTGCTTGTGTCACCGGCTAAGACGCAGTTGATCACGCTCCCGACATTTTAAGTTTTACTTTTCGTAGCCTGTAGAATTTTGCTGGTTTGGCGTCCTTGTAAGGACTCTCTCAGCCTCATTCCTCCTTTACTCAGCTGGTAAACAAATGTTTACCCATCCAGCTCCCTTGCCTTCCGCTGTTTTATGATAACTTGTGCATATTTGTCCTCTCTTGGAGATATCTGGTTGTCTGCCACACTCTAAAAAAAGTTTTACTGAAGTGAATAGTTTGAGATGTGATGCGCCATTCGCTGACTCATTCCTCAATTCCCAGACTGTTTTTTTTTAATTTTCCTGGAAGCAAATTAATTTCTTTTAGCTTATGTTTTGTGTATAAATTAGCATACATAGCTGGCTAAATTGAGCCTGGAGGACTCGAGTGCATTTCATGTCTCTTGCCCTCTGAGAAAGCACTCGTGTGGCAAAGGTGACCCATGACTGCGCTTCAGAAGAAGAAGAAGAAGAAGAAGAAGAAGGGGGAGGAGGAGGAGGAGGAGGAGACACACACGACATGCAAAGTTGTGAAACTTGTTCTCTGCATTCATCCCATCCTGGTCGTCCTTCCGCCGCGGCAGACCAGGAGCGGTGGGCTGCCATCCAACTGGTGCCCGGGGACCCAATTTCTGTACGTCACCTTTGGTCCACCATGGTGGAGGACACGCCACCAGCGCCCACAGCGGGATTTGAACCACTTGTCCCACTGTGCCACCTATTTAGATGTTTATATTTTGTTTCTATGTTTTATATTTTGTCCATGGGTTTGTGAGCTGTTGCCTTGCAGAGTGTTGCTGTGTTGGAATGTCACCAATCTGACGCCGGAGCACTGGCAACAAATCCAAGGCCTGTTAATGCTTTGGTCGGCTCACAGAGATACGACGCTCAAGGCTGACATCCTCATAACTCCAAACTTGTTCTATTTTTTTTTTCTTGATCAATGTGGCGACAGTAAATCTGAGCACACCACGCGCCCTTAGGGGCTCTGATAGCCACGGTAGTCCCTCAGCAGGTTAAACATAATATAACCTTTAAATTCACACCAGAACACGCCAACCAAAGCTCGAGTTACTTGGCACTTGACAACATGCTGCTTCCCTCAGTTGTGTGGAATTATGTTTGGCATTTCAGAAAGCTCTGTTTATCTCCTGCTTCTGGATATGTGTGCATGCATGCGCGCGCGTGTGTGTGTGTGCATGTTTGCGAGTGCGTTTTGCACAAAGGATGAGCCATGTGTGTTAAATGGTAAAATGTCACACATTCCGGCAGCCAAAAGAGAGAGAGGAAGGAGTGATGGACAGGAAGGCGACAAGACGCGAGGCAGGAGGGTAAAGATGGATGTGGCTGTCGGGTTTGTGGCTGTAGTTCACATCGCTGGTTCAATTTAGAAGTGTTGAAGCCTGAATTATGTCAGTTTGTTTGCATGCATATTCTCTTTAACTGACTTCAAACTAAGATCACAGCCCACCTTCATGGAGCGTTTGCTAAACCCCTCCACTGATCCAAGTCATGCATTTCTGCACATTCTGAAGAAATACGTATGAGGCTGTGCTAAGAGTGACCAAGAGTGATACTTGACATTTTAAAGAATGAGGGGAGGAGTGTAATTTATTTATTTTTTATAAAGATCAAAAGTGGATTAAATAGTGTGTTTGTCTGCTCGAACAAAAGCTGCAACCTTTAGCATGCACAGCCAGCCAACTGCCTACTGTGGCGCCTGAGCCTTACGCACCTTTAGCTCTTTTTAATCAAGTGCATGTCTGCGACATCTTCCAGGGTTCAGCTGGAAACTTAAAGTCAGCCTGAGACTGTTTTTCCCACATTAGCTTGATTAACCACTCAGCTGGAGCTGAGCAAATCTGCCAGCGACATTTCAACCGGCAAAATTGCCAGCCAGTGCGGCTGTGAATCTGATAGGACCTATCGTTAAAGCAAAATTAAAGCATTTTTTTTGTGGTAAATGTGCCACAGGGGGAAAGGTACCAGTTCTTAATGGAGCACAGAAGGACCTCGTCTCTTTTCTGGATTACAGGAGGATACAGGAGCATCTGTCCTGTGCAAATTGATCATCACACAGGCTCATGGTTTGTCATGTGAAACCAACTAATGGCTGAATAACTAATGAGCTCAGCACATACTCCCTTGCCGCCGAACATCAGATGATGTCTGGACACGGTCCTGCTAATTCCCGGACTCCCACAGAGGGATGGGTTGTGAAAAGGCAAATGCAAGTTGTCCATCACAAAGAGACTGGAAAAGACAAGACAACATAAATACCCACGTCTCCTCATGGCACCACCGAGCTCCATATTCTGACCAGTTTGGTGCAGACTTGGATGTGAGGTGTAGGTTTGCGAGACACTCTCTCGCAGTTTGTTACTTTAGAAGCCATTTTTACGACACTGGGAGCTTTGCTTTAGGCAGTATGGTTTCATCGCAGTTCATCTTTGCACCCCATCTGAGAGAGTTTGAGGTGACCTGAGGTTGTTGCACCCATCTGTGTGTATGTGTGTGTGAGAGGTGGTTGGTGATAGCAATCTAGAGAGGCTCTTTGAAGCAACATGTCATGTTTCGCTTCATTATAGCCCAGCAGATCAAGGCTACTTCCCATCGTAAACTCCTGGCATGCTTGTCCTTATGTTACTTCTCTTCATTTCTATCAAAGAGTAACATCTTTATTTTTCTTACCTGGCACATCTGTCAGACATGATCATAGCTGTCGCATGGGTAGATAAAATCAGCGTTTTATAAATCATCACAGATGTTTTGTGTTAGTGCTGCATGAATAATATGCACATAGCTCTATAAAAGTGCGTTGCATTTCCTTGTAGATCAGCGGTCTGGATTACTGTGAATGTATATGACTGCACCGTGTTCACTGTGGCACTCACACCACAGTGATCCATCCCCAGCTTGAGTTTTTGTTGCCACACACTCTCTCCATTTACCACGTCCCAGGTGTGTCTGGCTGTTTGTTAACCTGTCTCAGGGTGGACTTGTATGTATGTGTGTGGGGCGAAACGCTCCACATCCCCGTGCCTGTACTGTCATGTCAATCTCTTTTATCATACACTAGCTCTTTTCGTCTCCACCTGTCAAGCAAGTACTTATTTTTTCTTCTTCCTCTCCTCTGTCATGCTCCTCCACCTCTTCCCCAGTATGACCCGTGTCTCCCTTCATTTTCAGAGTTGTCTTCTCGTTTTCTCATGTGTGTCTCTTGTTTTCAGATCCCTGAGCCTCCTGTTAACAGTTCACTGGCTTGGTTACATGTGTTTTCCCGCGGTCTGCCTCTTTTGTTTTTTTTTTTATCCATCATACCTGCAGTCCCGCACATTAGCCCTTTTTATAGCCTTTATTTATATTAATACTTTGTGATAAATAGTCAAATCAACCGTTATTGTTTAATCCAAGCACTGGAAGCCATTCATTTAAATCATACGCATAAATACAACATAAATCACCCACAATTTTTGCACACAAATCAGTGATTCATACATACTTAATGAATCACAGCTTTTCTTATTTTTCTCTTATTTTCTTCCAGTAAACATTTGAGAAGCTCAGTAAATGTTGTGCGGATGAGGTCAATTGTGCAGAGTGGTAACTAATTTACCCCGTAGCAAAAAGGTCACCGCATGGCAAATGGCTTTTAAAGGTTTTTGGAAGCAGCATCCACAGCTGTCTGTTAGTGTAGAGCACTGGAGAAACTCACTGGTTCATTTATTCACCCATGTTATAACCCAGGCCGCCATGTGTTGTTTTTTTTCTTGGTTTGCCTTCTTTCTGATCTGGAGTCAGCCTCCTATGACCTCTGCATCATGTTACAAGGCCAAAGCGGGCGGCGGCGCTGATCCAGGATCATTCACTCAGCGTTCGCAAAGCGGAGAGTCTGGGACATCCATCTCATCTCTGACTTATCAATGAGAGAATAAGAGGTTTAGACACAGTGTGACAACACACATACTCACACTAAAAGACACACTTTTTTGTCACACATATACACACTCTTTCTCACACAAAAAGGCACACTAATATGTGTCTCCGGGGGCTGGGTTATCTATCTCTTTTTCATTTCACACCTCTAAACAGCCACTTTGCACGGTACTTAATCACACCAACAGTGTTGTAATTATCAGTGTGTGTGTGTGCATGCATGTTTGTGTGTACCCTTGCATGAACACTTTTGCGTGCTTACTGGAGTACAAGTCCTGGAAAAGCCTTATTTCAGGAAATTGAATAAAAGATCAAGAACGTGCAAATCTAATTAGCGATAGTGAGAGTGCATAAATCAGTAAAGGTTTACGTGAATGGAGGAAGGGAAGGCAATGATGACACAAGGTTGAGAGGCGGAAAACAACAGAGCTGAAAGGGAGTATAGGAGGAAAATCAAGCAAAGATATGAGAGCAGTTGGGTAGAAAGACATCGACACTGATGGTAAATAAACAGGACAGGAGGAAAAACAGAGATGACAGACAGACTTGTTTACCACTTGTTTAGTGGTGTGAGCAGAGAGGCAGGCTGACTTGTACAAACTCTGAGGAGACCAACAAAGGTTGATGTCAATTGGCTAAATTTAAGGCCTTAAAGGCATTAAAATTTCAGAGACACTCAGGAGAAGTCTGAGCTTTTTATCCTGCACTGACAGTTTTATTTACTGCGCAACTGCTCGTATATTAAGACAGAACAGATGCACTGTAGCGCAAAATGCCGACAAGTATCTTTCACGATCAATTTTAATAAGCAGTTTCCTGCCCCTTAACAATTAATGACCTGTTTTTTTTCCTCACCTAGCTGTGCGGAAACACCGTCGAAACTTCAAATCTCTTGGTGGGTGTGTTGGTCAACTGACATTTCAGAGCCGGCATGCTGAGAGATGTGCTGAAATTTCTAAATAGTGAAGTTAATCAGCTTAGTTTGCTAAGTTTAGCGCTGATTTTCACTGGATCACCGCATACGGGCAGTATGTCCAGGATGGTTTCGTGGCTAAAAAAATAAAACTCAAGCATAAATATACTGATTTCCTTGCAGAAATGTATTTCAGTTCAACCTTAAAACTGAGTTGGACGACCTCAGGCAGAAAAGGTGCTGGCAGGTGAAGTAAAACAAAAAGCGCCCATAGGCGATAAGGCAGGAAAAAGGGTGGAGCTGTTAAGATGACAGAGAGCATTGGGCCTGGTAGTACACAGCCACTGAGCACTAAGCCACACATACAAACAATGCACAATCACTCAAGAATAACAGCTGTTTTATGGGGAAAACAATCTCACAGACGCAAGTATTTTCACACAGACGTGACTTACCGACTAAAACTGCCACTCCAGCTTAAGAGGCTGCTATCGCGTCGCAAACACACACACTTGCTAAAAGGACATGTCAACACAAACACAATATCTTACAGCTAATGAAACAGACACAAGACAGATGTGTTTGTAGCCAGAATCAGCATCGCACTGCTGTACGCACACACACACACACACACACACACGCGCGCAGCAAGTTCGAGCTGGATAGTGTCAGCTGGGACTTTGAAGCCATAATCAGGATTAAACGGCTGTAAATCGGCTGTGACGAAGCGCAGAGGGAGAGGAGGAGGACGGGTTTGGAGGCGGAGAGGGCAGAAGGAAGGAAGGGGGAACGGAGAAAAGACGTAGGTGGGATGATACTGGAGAAGGAAAGTGAGCCAAAATGGATGCACATCCATTTGGAGCACAAAGATGGAGAGGAAGTTTCTTAACCTCTTGACCGTGAACAAGATCATATTATCAACAAGTGCCAAGCAAACAATTACCTGATGTTATGACTATTTCCTGTCAGTTTAGTCAGTGTAAATACAGGAAAGGTACTCATTTTCTGGTCAGGCTACAGGTATTATGGCATTTATCCTGCCACGTTTTCTCCGTCTTTAGATCCAGCATGCCATCATCAAAGTCACGCTTTTTTTGACCACATTTGGTTTCGGCTTTCTGGCATTTCCATTCTGTTTTTCTCATTCTCACTCAGCTGTCGGCCAGAATTTAACTGCAGGAGATTCTGCACATGTCCAGATTCAGAATTCACAGCAAAGCAGGCAGATGTGAAGTCAGAGAAAAGAAAACAAATGCAGAGATAAAATATGGGAGTATGGCAAGAAAAAAGCCGTTTCCTCTTTGACAGTTGGTTCAGTGTGGTTTTCTCCATATTGAAAGAAGAAATCTGGGGTAGCGCATATGTATAGAGGCTCACAAGGGAATGACACACAGCCAACTTCAAAGCAGGAGACATGGTGTTTTCACAGCAGCTTCCTCTTTGGCTGATTGGTTCCACTCCTTTCCTTCACTGTTCCCTCTCTCTCGCTTGCTTTGTCTCTCTCGACCAAGGTTATTATAGGTAACTAAAGCTAAAGAAAGTAGAAAAACGAACTGGAACAGTGCTGTGTACTTACGAAGCTAACTGAAATAAAATAAAAATATGCAGGAAATGCCTTTAGGTTCAGTCGATTCGGTCACATTTGTCAACACAAGCATGAGGAGGCACTAGCGCATGTGTTTGAGACTGGGGTGGGTTTTTACTGTAAAACCCCCTGTATTATAATGAAAAAAGACCTGAAACTAAGAAAAATGAAACATTTTTAAACAAAACCTAAACCAAAATTATCAAACCCAAAGATAACTGAAACTAAACTGCATTGAAAACAATTAAAAATAAAAGATCCCAAACTATAATAACGGTCATCTTTCTCAGGTGCTCCTCTTCCTTCTTCCCTCCTTATTTCCTCTTGGCCCCCCTCTCTTGTTCTTTTTATGCAATCTGTCTTCTTGTCCTCCATAGCAGCACAGCTTGAGTGCAGCCGCATGCACGTGAAAATAAAAAAATACAGACACACACACGCTCTCGGGGGGGGTGGGCATCAGTGTGAATATTAATTTGTGATCAGACTTGGAAACACAGAAGGCAGGAGAGGTGGCGAAGAGAAGGCGATGACCTTGCTGAAGGTGTGAAATCTGATTAGTCGGGTGAGTAATGCTTTCCAAGGAGACGGGCTATCTGTCACGGCGTCGAAGGTCAGGATCAACTGTAGTTCACTTCCTTGAGATTTGCAGCAATATGTGATTCTGCGCGCTCTGCTTATTTGAAAGGGAATAGCAAAAATGCTCATGATCCTGTGTGATTAGCTGCAGATGATGTAGGCGGGAAATGAAGAAGCACGCTGGCCGCTGCTGGCGATTTAGTCTCCAATATCACACCTTCAATGGCCGGGAATGCAACCGCGGCAGCGTAAGGAAAAATTCTGAAGTGTAGGTGTGTGCAGCAAGTGCAAGCGACAACCAAAGGAAGCAATACAAGGCTTGGATTGAGAGTCGGCAGCGGAGCGTTCACAGCCGGCGTGGAAATGTCATGCACATATGGACAGAACATGTTATTTCTTTCACTAATAATCTCTGCCATGTTGCCCGGAAGCGCAGTTTGGTTGAACATTAACGCCTCCAGAAATTGGAGGAAAGTTAATGACGAGTGAACTTTGAAGAAAGGCGCCGACCGCGGGCCCAGCCGGGAGAACGATTTCCTCTTAAAAAGTTGCCCCATGTTAATGGGGCATCAATTAATTACACCTACAGCGTGCTGTCAGTCGCTTCCTGACTCTCACATACCCGGGGCAGCCAAAAACTGTTGATTACCTGTTTCTGAAGGCGCAGCAGGAAGTGTTCGTTAGGAAAAAAAGTGGAAAAATACCACAGTTAAACGTGGCTTTGAGTATGAGATGTGGTGCATAGTCATGAATATTGAGTTTCAGCAGCGGTGACGTGCATACAAATGCAGACGTGCTTCCACACATACACACACAGGACTGGAGTCCAGGGGGGAGTGAGAGTTTTCAATTAAGGGTCTGTACACACACTGATTAATTGATGTGTTCCAATGCTCTCTCACACGCGCACACATACACACACACTCAGGAAGGTTTTGGGGCTTAATCATCTATTACACACCCACAGACACACACAAACCTTTGTGCAATCTGCCTACAAGACAATTAACGCACACTCAAACAGGCTCTCTCTTATAGAAAAGGTGAAACAACAAAATACAGGGTCACGTTTAGTCCCCGAATTAAGAATTTTTTGGACAACAGGGAAGCTTTGAATGGCTCCTTGAAATGTGAAAATCTGACCAAATGTGACGAGCGGTTTCATCAGACTTGTTAGTCATTTAGCTCACAGTGTAAACACAAGTGTCTCCGTCCCAGCACAGTCTGAGCTGTGGTGGCCACGCATCTGTCTCGCAGTCCTTGTCCCAGGGGCTTCTGCTCTTTTCTCAGGCATTTTCAAGTCTAATTGAACGGGCATAATGGAACGCAGGGCTCGATTTCTCTCGACCGGCCGGCCCGCCTGATTATTCCAGTCACACTCTCAAAGTAAATGAAACGCTTTCCAAACAGTTCATCTTAAGGGCAGCGTTAAATGCAGCGCCGCTTTATTGTTACATGCAGTAAAATGCGATGACTGCACCTGTGAAGCGCATCTGGTTTTTTTTTCTTTAAATGTGGCGCAAACCTCGGAGGCAAATGCGATCCGTCAGAGCTGCCAATTCTGCTCATTAAAAGCAGAGCAGTTTTTTTTGTTTTTTATGCAGCAGCAATACTGGAGCTGAAGGTCTTCATTTCACACTAAAAATGTCATTATGCCTCCTTATGAGTTCTGGTTATTTGACAGCTGGGTTTGCTTGTTTCCATTGCAACATCTGGCAACCCAGTAGCACTGACAGTTTCAATGTTAGCGTTTTCTCTTTTTTTTTTTTTTTTTTTTTTTCCCAGACTGAGCCTGAGGTGTGCCTGCTCTGTGTGCTCTCCCTAATAAAAAATTCCATTACAAGCCGGCACTCTCTAGTGTCTGAAAGTGTCTGTTTTGCTCGTAAGGCTAAATGATGTATGCTTTGCTAACTGTGCAGCACTGTTCATCAGTACATTCTCTGAAGTCTCTCACTTACCTCTTCAAACACCACCTCCTCTCTTCTACTTTCTGCTGTTCTTCCTTCCACTCCCGACGCTGCTTAAGTGGCAAGCTCAACGCCACGGTACAATTACCCTTCATGCATGCACATATTTTGGGAGAATTACTGGGCATTGCAGCACCTTGTACATAAGACAGCTTTGAAGGGGAAAGAGGAAAGTAAAGTTGAGGCACACTTGATTGTAATTTTTGCCAAAGCAGTGTGTAATGTTCTTGTTGGCTGTAAAACTGGCCTCGCCCTTAACAGCTCTCCAGTTGAGACATTTACAAAGGCCTTGTTGAGGCCCTACAGAGCCAGAGGGCCGGCAAGGGTGACATGTTTACAGCTGTCTTGGACAAAGCCTTTCAGAGTGGCATTTCATCACGAAGTCTAGACTGCAAGTAGATCGATATGGAGGGGAGAGGGGAAGCAAAAAAAAAAAAAAAGCCAGACTAAATATCTAAAGCCCTGCTAACGGCCCCTTGAGGCTGCATTATTCATTGAGCTTACAGTCTAAAAAGTGCGAGACGAGACCGACAAAATGCTGATGAATTTTCTGTTTTAAGAGCAAATTCGTGCTGGCTATGCAAAAACTGACTTCAAGGTGGCGCTACAGGCGCTACCTCACAGGAGTGCGAGCACGCTCGACAAATGACATGACAGGACGTCAACAGATTTCTTGACGATCTTGTAGTTCGATGTCCTTACAGAGCGGACAGTTTAATTTGAGCATTTCAAGTGGAGAATGTGGCCCGACGATGCTGCAGGAAAACGATAAGGGGGGTAACTTCTCCCAGCAAGAATCAACATCCACAGTAATGTATTCTACAGTATATTTGCCGTGGTTTTATGTTGCCTGCTGTGCAAATGTGCTGTTTTTAGTGGAGGAAATGAGTACCAGCCCGCGTTTCACACAGCAGCGCCTTGATCAAAGAACTTATTTGCTGAAAAGTTGGTGGATTCCTCCAAGGCTCCAGGAAGCGGCTATGTTAAAGGAAATGTGACAGTGTAGCGCGGAGTTTTGGCATGGGGATTATTTACAATTATGAATTTCAAGGTTTTTTTATGCGCTGGAAGCCCGTGGGCCACAGTGAATCAGCACAAAAAGGCAAAAAGTGGAATGACTTTGCCACTGGTTAGAAAAGCAGAGCTGTTCCCCATCCTCCGTCATAAGCTGAAAACTCATTCCTGCAAGAAGTGCCTCAAATCACCTTCTCTCAATGGAACATATTCTCCCTCCACATCTTCCACCTCAGCTCACTCTAATTTGCTTTTAACTTTTTTTCTTTTTTTTTTAAGTCTCCCTTCCACCTCAATTTTAAAAAAAATCATTTTTCTGGTAATGCTGGCGATCGAGGAACTGAAGCTTATTCTACCGCTGCCTTCGCTCTAAGTGGCTCCGGATAAGAGCATCAGGTAAATACCCAAAAATGCGAGATGGGAAATGTTTCCGAAAATGGTGCGAGGTAACTTTTTAAATTTTTTGGCAGAGCCTGCCACACAGCTGTCTGTAAAATCATCCTTACGGAGATAATTGGATGAGTACTTGGCTCTCCTGTCAGCAGACTAATAAATATAATTCAAATGGGCCGATGATCTGATTAAATCCCAGCGAGTCTGCTGACAGTGCTGGACTTTCCTGAACATTTTGGCCCAAGATTGGATTCAGATGTGTGGCAGTTTGGGAAACAAACACACACTGTGCCCGATATCAGGAATCAACTGTTCTGCCTGAATAACCAAAGATTTCTTTGCCAGCCACTTCAGACAGATTCTCATCTGTTGATTAGGTTTACCACGGGCTGATTAATATTTGAACAAGTCAAACAAGGCATTTCCATCCAGATGAACTGATAAAAACTGCACGCCGCCGCGGTGCTCAAGACAAACCAGACGCCACACAAGCACAACGCGTAACCACAGTCTCATTCTGTGCATCGCTCCATCATTGCAATGTCTGGTTCACGTTTGAGCTTATTTACTTCTGAAAAGCAGGCTAATCGTTTGAGCTACTTGGACAGCGTTTAAAAAAAAAAAAAAAAAAAGCAAAATCCATCAGTTAGTAATGAGGGAGAACAAAATGGAGAACTGAAGGAATAAAGCAGCAACATGAGTAAAAAGAAAGGAAACAAGGGAAAGAGTGCGATTAAGTGGGTTGGCTACAGATTTAAAAGTGCCGCATGAGCGGGAGGGATGGGGAGAAAGAGAAATTACTTTGGGAGATTGCCTTGTGTTTTGGCTGCTTTAATGACTGATTGAGAACAAAAGTCTCTTTTCTAATTCTAATGAGTTTAATTATGGCCTGCCCTTAGCCAGGTGTTTGGATCAGCTAATGTCTGGATTCATTAATTGTCAATTAAAACAGACTCAGGTGCAGGCTCCCGCTCACAGCCGCCTCTCACCACGGACATTTAAAGTGTAGAAAAAATGTTTGTTGTGTGCAGCCTTTTGATGACAGCCCAGCCCCCCCCCCCCCCCCCCCCAAAAAAAGAAAAAATAAGATAAGCTGGTTATAACCTGGTGCCAAAGTTCTGATAGGAAATGAAGATGGATTTACGATACGCCTCTCCAAAGGCAAAATGGCATTTTGTTATCTGTGTTTTCGTCTGATAAGATAGGATTGGCAGTTTGCATTTCTGTCTGTAATGTGGCTCCCGCTATTGAAGAAATTACAGCGAGGGAGGGGCGGAGTGAAAGACAGCGGGAGGGGAAGACGGCATAAACAGTGCTCAGATCGATGGCAAAGTGAGGGAGGGTTGTTAAGAGAATCCAGACTTTTTATTCTCCGAGATTTAAGTAATAAGGTGTGTGTTTCCACAGCTTTGTCGCCCCGCGCGTGTGGGGAAGTGTGTGTTCCTTTTCGAGAGAATAAAGGGATTTGTCCCATTTTTAAGTCGGCGATGGATTTGAGCTTAATGCTCGGCGCCGCTGAGAAAACAAACGCTTTTCAACTCAGGAGAGCAACATGGGAGATGGTGGGAGTGGCGACAGCGAGGATGAGGAGACGAGACGAGTGTTAACTGCAACCTCTGCTGTGTTTCATCTGCTTTTCTTCCTCACCTGCCGTCTTATCCAACCCTCTTTGCTGTCTTAGTGCCTGCGTTGCTCTCTTTTACATCTCTCATCTGGAGGAGTAGTCGTATGGAATAAGAAATGTATTACCAGACTACACTTGGGACCACTTCTTGATCTTATTTTATCGAGGAAGCTTGAACAAAGAACTTAATATTACTTGCATCAATTACTGTGCTGCACACAGGAAACTGTGCCGCAGTATTACGAATATTATGACCTTCAGCTCATGTTCATTAAATGCAATTAGTCCCTGAATGTCACCAGCACACCTTTTGCAACCACAACAGTCTGACTTTCATTTGCTGCCATTCAAATCCACTAAGTTTGACATTTCTCAGCAAACATTTGGCTTTTTCTTGTGAAGATGTCCTGATGTAGGATGATAACAGGTGAGATAGCGCCTAACAGACCATTTTCTGACCACACAGACCACACAGCGAGTGTGGCCTGCAAAGTTTCAGAGAAGATATTAATAGACACGCTCGAAGTTCCTCAGTACAAATTTTCTCTTTTTGTTCGTCCCTTTGAGGCTCTTTAAGGGGAAAATTATGTTCAGTCAGGACTTCTAAGACTACAATGAGCGTCCCAGCATAGTGGTGGACTGTGTAATGAAATTGGTCAAGCGGTGATATTTGGGCGGTGTGCAGCGCTGTGTTGGCGATACTGTTGGGGTGTATTCTATTTAAAATACACTTGAACTACCATAATGGTGACTGCGCGCGTGCAGATAAAAGCCTGCACAATTAAAGCGTCACCCTGCTGTTTCTCGCTGCTCTTCCTGCTCTCTGTTTATTGTTCTGTCATTCACTGGCTTTTTCTTTCAGCTGCATTCTGCAGGTGTTATTTATTTTGGTTTTGTTCTTTTAATTCTTCTTTCAGTTTCTAAACCTCAGCATTATTCTGTCCCTCGATTGCTCTCCATTATTGTTATTAAATGTACAAATTATCAATTTTTTCTGGATTTGTGTTTTTGTTTTTTTTTATAATTCCTCTATTTATGGCTGATTTCTTTTGCAAAGCTCTTTGTGACATGCTGCTCCTGAAAGGTGCTCTATACTGTAAATCTTGTTTACTTACTTTAACCACCAAGTGTGCTCGTGCATGTGCGTGGTTGAGCTTGTGTCTGAGCCATATCGTGCATGTTGCACCTCTTGATTTGTATCTCACCATGCGTCCATATATCTGTGTGTGCTTGTACACACCTCTGAATGATTGTACGCTTGTGCAGCACATCCACCTCTGAGCAGCCACTTGTGTAGTTAGAAGGTTCAGTAATATTCACACTCAGTGATGTCAGCGTTCAGATCCAGCAGGACCAAACTCAGAGGACACAGAATGGACAGGGTCAGCGGTTTTGTAGGCGTATAGCAGCGCTCGCAAGGTGAAGTGTGTGTGGACCTTGCTGCTGTCCTTTGTAGTACGAAACACCCTGAAGGTGCTTAATGACCCGCAGTTCACTGCAGTTTGTGGATTGCACTATTAATTATGAGATTACAAGCAGTAAACCCACGAGCGAGTGACATGGGTTGCATCTCGCTTTTCGGTGAAACACTCGCGCTTTGCTGACAAATGCAACTTGACTGGAGTGTGTGTAGGTGGCAAAGGCAGTGTTGCTGCCTTTTTATGACGATGGAGAGCAACCGGGGTGGCATTAATCTTGAAGTTCCTTTGTTGTTCCTTAGGTAGCGCAAACACCGCTTTGTTCAAGGGTTTGATTCCCTCTGGTGTCACCCATTTGAAATCTGAGCCTTTGAGATGTTTCGGGTAAATATCCGCCAACTGTTTGGTGCTAAAGTTAAAAATAAAATCACTAACAAGAGAAGTCTTTGCTCTTCAAAAAGTGGGAGCTGCCTTCACCAGAGGCGACGCGCCGTGGTGTCGATTGGAAGAAGCGGTGACATCTGTGAAGTGATGGTACACAATACGACGCTGATTAAACCTCACCTCTGTTGAACCTTGCATACATTTTAGAGACTAATCCATTATTGTTCGTTTAGGTGACTGACCTAAAGTCTGGGTGCTTGTAATTATACTGTTGATAATGAGAATGCGTAAGATCGCAAAAAAATGACTTTATGATTCATTATTTCTTTGCTCCGTGACTTGCGCCGAGTCATCGCTGACAAGTTGTCGTTTACTCCCAAATAAAACCAGCCATCTGAAAATTGTTTTTGAATGCCTTTGGTGTGCGCTCAAATAGTGATCAATGACTTGTTAGATTTCAGTCTATCAGGAGGAGGAAGTGCAGCATCAAACAGTTTTATTTACCTCTTTGTTTTATTGTAACTTTTCTCCGTAGCTGCAGAAGCTTAAAGCCAATATTTGGTTTATGTTTTTCTTCAGTGACAGCAGGAGACCTCATTGTTTTTTTCACTGCGTGAAGGACAAACCAAAAAAGTTCCAAGTTGCATCGTAATTTCCCTCCTATTGCAAACTGTTTTATTGCAGCAAGTGGTGTATTTCTTTGAAAGGAGTGCTATGAGCTGTGCTGAGCAATGTGCCAAGGTCTGACATCTCTGTATGCAGTTAAACTCTGAATTTTTCATGGAAATAATACATCTTCTCCGCTATCTTTGAGCTGATGCTGGCAAGCAATGGGACATTGTTAAAGCTTCACTGTTCCCCTTGTAGTCTCAGTGCTGCGGATGTTTGACAGCGCTTTGATCTTGAACAACCACAAGCTAAGCTTCGGCTTAAGATGCAACAGATGACAATAAGCAACCCACATAGCTGCAGATATTGTATATACAGCCCTCAGCTGGAGAGATGTGAATGACAGCCTATTGTGTCAGCCGATAAGACCCCAAAAGATATATTTTTTTTCTTTTGAAGGGAAGGGTTATGACAAAAATGCATTTGCTTTTCATGACAAGTTTTCCCCAAACATCTGCAAAGTTGCTTTACTGCGGTGTCTGTCTGTATAGTTTGTTTGCCAGACTACAACCCAGACGTCTTGCACTATTAATTGAATCAATTACACCGTCTTCCTGCAGATTCAGATAACAGTTGGGCTTTATTTCAGATCTATTTACTTCTTGGTTTTTGCACCAATAAGCAACATACCTTATGGGATCCTTTCCTTCATTTGGCTCGAGTAGTCATGTGCCCTACACGTCCATAAAACCTCATTGTCTCTTCCAAACCAAACCAAACTTTCAACACAGTGAAGAAAAGCACGGCGCATTTAGCAGCGCTGAGGAAAACAATGCACCAAGGTCCCAAACATCCACCGGCAGCAAAACACTCTGAATATTTCATAGTAATAATGTCCCACAGTATTTGGCCTTTAAGCATTGTTAGATAAAGAGCAAAGTTATATTTTGTACTGGACGGTGCTGTCAACTGAACAGCTAAAGGATCAATGTTAGAAACAGCCAATGTCTCCACTGGATGTCTGGGTGGGCCGCAGTTGCAATCCGAAACTATAAATTGTGGATCATATTTGCTGTTACATTTGCAGCTGAATTATAGAGTGTAATAGTATTTTAGCATTGAGAGATTCATTGAAACATATGTATGGCTGTTAGTATGACTAATTGGGCGTAGGTATTTGGGAAATTTACATACAACTCTCCTAGGTTTTTAGTGTCTGGAAATAGTGCTCATTCAGAGATGGGGGTGGATTTGTGGGGTAGTAGCCTCCCTAATTGAGCGCCCACAAAAGGCAAATGTAAGCTACTTGTATAGAATTCTATTTATTAGCAGAGCTTAGAGTGAGCACGCATGTTTGTAGAAGTAATTTAACAAGCAATGTTAAACGGATAAGCCTTTTTATGGAAATCGTATTAGAGACAAACAGCGGAAATGCAGAGGGGCTAAAAATTCCATCAAGTCATTACAGTTTCTCCTCTTTCGCTCTCTTTTCTCACTCCCTTTTCTTATTATTTGCTCTCTAGAAAATAGCCTGAAAGATGAAACCCCACTGTATCTGTCTCTCACACACCATGCACACACACACACACACACACACACACACACACACACACACACACACACACACACACACACACCAAGATCTCCATTCAGTCACCCTCTCAGAAAAGAAGCCAGGGAACGTCACAAGATGAGAGGAGTTACAAAATTTCCCTCCCTCCTTCTGATCAGGAGTCTGAAGGGAGCCCGCAGGGATGATGAGTCGGAGGAGTAGGTGGAGGCATCGCCACATGGAGGGAAGGAAGAGAGAATGAGGAGTGATGAGGGCAGGAAGCTCCCGTTTCATTCCTTGTTCCGGGGGAAAAGTGAAGAAATGATGGGCAGTGGGTGGGACGCTCAGAGAGGTAATGATGAAGAGGAGAGGCCCTGCAGTGAAGTTAGAAAAAGGAGGGAAAGGGCAAAATCACATCTAGGACAAAATATGGGGAAGGAAGAGATGTCAGGAATAAAATAAGTAAGGCGAAACAAAGTGGGAGCGTGCTGAAAGGAAACAGGAAGAGTAAAAGAAACATGAGTGACGGAGAGGTGGAGGGGTGAGCAGAGAAGACATCGCGGAGAAGGAGGGAACGAAGCTTGCTCAAGCTTTTTAAGAGAAGCTGTCAGCGAGGCGATGTGCTCCCCCAGTTGCAGCAGGAGACACGAGTTAAACGAGGGAAGTTGGCAGAGGTGAAAGAGATTGAGGGAACGAGAGGAAACCATCGGGAGCGAGTGGTCAGGAGCAAAATGAGAAGTGGCACAGATATTGGATCAGCTGCGATATGGACGGAGCGACCGAGAGGGCCAGAGAGTCACAGGATGAGGAGGCGTGACAAGACGCACGCAAGAGAGTGGAACTGACAAATTATGGAAGGAAAGGACAAAGAAAACAACAACCTGTGTTTAGATCATGAATATTTTAAACCTTCAAGCCTGAGCAGTGGAGTAACAAACCAGCGTGGAAATTCAAAAGAACTGGTTTGAGTTTGACACATCTGCCGGCTGTCAGGCGTTTACTTCAGGAGGCAGTCACATTAAGAGCTCTTTGAATCCATAATTGCACACACATCTCCGTTCAGTGCTGACCTACCAGCGGTGATCACATCTTTAGACTCCGGCAGTACGGGAATCAAGGTTAGGATGGCGAAGCGTGCCAAAAACTACCCTGCAATTAAAGCAGGCACCATTTAATATGAAGCACTTTATTACATTTTGTGGCCTATATTTTGGCACAAATGTTAAAGATACACTTGTTTATTCCAAGTGGAAAAGCTCTAATAAAGCCAAGACAAACAGCAGAAATTGCTAATTTCATTTGTGTGTTTCTGCTGTAAATAGCTGCCGTCTTGTGATAAGGTGATACTATAAATTGAGTTTGCGTGTGTTGGTTTGGTGAATTAGTGATTTAATGAGGCTTAAAGCTTTGTGACCACTAACAAATACAAGCTGTATACCTTTAATGTTAGACCACTTCACAGCTCCCACTGAGCCCGTCCTTTCAGCTGTGTGAAAAGCAGATCTCAGCTCAGCTGGTTAAACGTTTACCAGCTCTGCCATGGTCAGCTGTGCCAATTCTTGTGCGGCTCAATAGCTAGGTTACAAGGGTAAGGTGACACTAATACACGCCAGAGGGCCCCTGTTCCTGCTGGGCGCACTGGATAAAAGCATCCAGCAAAAGAATAGATAGAAGGAGAAAATAAGGAGGGAGTGTAGGAAAGTGAGGTGGTAGAAAGGAAGACAAGCGAGCACTGCTTTTCAATAAAATGTTCTGACTTAGCAGCTGAATAATATGCTGAAGGCTGAGGTAGAACCAAAGAGATCTCATTGTTTTTCAGCAAGCATGCAAAAGAAAGATTTTTGCATCAAAATCGGAGCTTTGAATGCACGTTGAAGTTTTCTAATCTTGGAGAAAATTGAAGCATCGCCTCACATTTACCACCGCGCGCATGTGCTGGTGTACACGGTCAAGCCAAATAACTGCGACCAGCAAAGGAACGAAAAGAATGAAATGGAGAGGGACAAGGACAGAGGTGCAGAGATGAAATGCCAAAATGTATTTGGGTGAAATGGTAAAGGTGGAGAGAGGAATATTAAAACGCGTGAGGAGGCAGGTGAGGGCGGCACTGACGTGGCGGCCAAAAGTGACCGCGAGAGACGTGTTGAAACTGGAGAGAAATGAGGGAGGAAATGAATCAAGGCCTAAGAGCGGAAGGTTAATATTCTTGAAGGGAGGGTGGCACAGAGAGGCAAAGAATATTTTCTTACAGTCAGGAGAGCAGAACAAAATCAGTGAAAGACAGCTAGAGCGGACTGGCAAAGTGATGAGCGGCGCGGGCAAAGGCGCGCACGAGAGCAGGCGGGTCAGAGAGAAGTGGAGATTAGGAGCGAACGCAGCGAACAAAGAACTGAATGAGGAGGCAGTGGAGGTGAAGGAGAGAGCAAATTAGATAGAGGGCTAAATTAAAGATTGTGGAGAGACAGTGAGAGGAGCCCATGCATGAAGGCTCAGAGTCTTCTATCATTTCATTCTCCCCTTTGAACGGTGCCTCTTCTGCTTTGTCCTCCATCTGTGCATCCTCCGTCATCTCTTTCTCTGCCATCCTTTGCCATATCTGTTCCCTTTGAAAGGAGCTCTGTGTAGCATGTCATCACACAAACTCCTACCTTGAGTAATTAGATGCACTGTAGCTGAGGCCGTCGGCGTCTGTGACTGCTAGTAGCCTAATTTGAGGGTATCAGTTTTGCACAAATTGCACACTTGCTTCCTGTCCTGTATCTGTCAGCAGTTGTGGTGCTCAAAAAAAAAAGTAGGTAAAGAAAAGAAGCTGGTTCTTTGTATTGTGTATTTAGATCATGCCAATAATTATTTTCCTCCCCTCTTCTGCTGCAGTGCTCCAGCTCTCCTCCTCACTTCCTCCATCGATCTCCTCTCTTTGCTCCTCTACATCCAATCAATCTTTTTACCTCTTGTCTGCTATCTCTCGACTTCTATCTCCTCATCTTTCAATCCTCTTTCCTGACTCTCCGCGTCTCTCTCATCTTCTCCACGCCGTGCTGAGTTGTTGAGGAGTTGCCGCCGTGCGGAGTTCAAGAGTTAGTGACAGCATATGATGAAGTGCTGCGATGTGGCGTTTGCCGGTCTGAACCGTGCAGGTGAAAGGCTCTGGATGCTTTGAATTAGTAGATTAATTTCCCTTTGGGTTCCAGCTAATATCTCCCACATTGACATAATACATGCTCAATATGAGCATTATGCAGTCATCAACCTTCATCATTAGCTCTCCTGACAATCTCTCGTCATCATTCAAGCCTCATTTCCCCCGAGCCTTGTTAACCATAATTGCAAACCAAAAAAATAATAATAATGAAACACTAGACCGACAGTGATTAGTGTCTGGGTGGTCATGGATTCCATACATTTAATGTTCAAAATAGGTGTTCAATTTGAAGCGTCCTGTCAAAACGGCGCTACATTACTGTCATCATTTTGAATATTCAGCAATAGAGGTGCATGATGGCTCATTAGCTCATACAGGGGGGCTGCAGAGAACAGCGCGGTTAAAAATGGCATGTTGGCACGCAGGCGAAGTCGAAGGTTTCCCGCTGAATTTCAAAGTGGCAGAATGAAATGGCACAGATGTGCACGGCGCTCTCATGCAGACGACACCCTCAGACGCTGAAAGAGTCAAGGATCAGTCTGCTCACACCTGAACTTTCAGGTGAAGGAATTTCATTTTCGCTCACGCTTATTTTTAGCCACTCGGTGAAACAATTTGCTTGTTTTAAATCCGACCTGTTACTGTGGGTTTAACAATAGCTATCTCACTCCGTCACACCTCGTTTTCAATAAATCTTACTGACAATTTCTGTTAAAGCAACCAATTAGATATGAAGCACCATGTGACTCCTACTGCTGCTTTTTATTTAAGCGAAACGCCCACATGTTCAAAAACATACAAGTCTTATTTCCATCTTTATGTTTGTGGGACGTGAGAGCGTTCACCAGAGCGTAAACTGCGTCGTCTTCTTAACGCTGTGGTGTGTGCGCCTGTTAATCGCTGTCTGACTCTCGCTGTGACAACGTTACCACAGTCTCCCTTCTCATTGTGTCCCTGTAAGTTACAATGTCTGCACTTATTAAATCAGTTTTGTGCCTCGGCCCACTTATAGAAAGCTGAGTCATGTTTTAAAGGAACGCTGGGATTATCTCTTCGAGCCGAGTCGAGTGTGATGCACTGCTTCAAGGACTTTACCAAAACGGTTCAACTAATGATTTCAGACTAGTGTCCATGCAGCTGGTCAGACTGATCTCTGCTCTGCCGCTGTCATGGCGCTCAGCGTATTGCAGGACTGGTCCGACTGGTTTCTAGTACAGGAGGCGCTGAGTCCTGATGCGTGCTGAGTCAGCAGTTACTCAGCACACTGCAGGGAAATGCATCATACCTTGATCATAACTGCAAATGTCAGAGGAAGTTTGGCTACAGGCAGGCATGGCCTTTCAAGACACACACACATACACACATACACACATACACACACACACGCCACATGAGCATGCAGAAACACCCAAACACCACTGCCACAAGGTTATCTTGCAGTGCATATAAATGCACATTTGTGTACGCATGTGTTAAAAGGTGAAACTGTGTGAACGTGTGTGTCTGCACATTACTCAGCATTTTTTTTTTTTTTTAATTAGTCAAATTGGGCCAAGCTTTTGCCTTTGGCAAGGAAAGCAGAGGGAGGGGTGGTGTTTTGCGCTATGTTGTTCTCGCCCGTCACACATAGGCGCGCACACAAACACACACACATTCACACACATTGACTCTATTTCTCAAAGGTGACTGTAGCAAAGACTCAGTGCTGCTTGTAAAGTGGCCACTTATGAGTTTAAAATCAAATTGCCCTCTAACCTGATGTCCAGACACACACACACACACACACACACACACACACACACACACACACACACACACACATGCACTCCTTCTCTCCCTCTTTATTTCCTCTGATGTCAGTGTTGATGGAATCAAATAGTATACCACTCAGGTAGCGTCTGGTGTCTAAAGCGCCAGAGGGAAGACAACATGTTAACCCTTTTCACACGACCAACACACACACACACACACACACACACACACACACACCAGTTACCCAGTCTCATTTGATTCTCTTGTGGTTAATGGATCTTGTATATGCTAAAGTACACCACACACTAAAACACATGCACGTTCGGCAATGAATATAATATATAAGGCTCGCACACAAACACACACACTGAAAGCTAAACACGGTGCCCCCCCCCCCCTTCTCCCTCTCGCTATCATCACTGTGCATCTGTAGGTGTGTCAGCCTTCTCACCCCCTCCCCTCACACTCTCTACATCTTTGACGCGCTCCATCTTGGGCGATGGGCTTGATGGAAAACGAAAGCATGTAAGGAGAGGTGGATGAGGGGTGGAAAAATAAACTTTTCTTCACCCCTTTCCATCTGTCTGCCTTTCTGTGCCTCTGTTCACAGATGTGAGGCTTTATTTTCCATAAGCACTACTTTTCAAAATCTAATTAGTCTATACTGTGAAAGCATCGCCGCTGCTGATCCAACTGAGAATCAACAGCCCAGTTTGCGGCGCTATGCGGCATCACTGCCTCGCTTCCTGGCTCACAGATGCCTTCCTGTGGGGGTACTCTGGGTGCATCCACTGGGATGAGAACCAGACACAAAGCCACAACATGCTGGTGGGATTACACTTCCCATCCAGCCCGGGAATCCTTTGGGATCCTCCGGTAAGAGCTCGATGATGTGGCTTGGGAGAAGGTGGCCTTGACGACACTCTCACCTGCTGCCACCACGACCCTGATAAAGCACACGGATAAATGAAAGGATGAATGGATCGCTCGTTCATGCTACCGTTGCCCTGCGCTCATCCGTCTGCGTTCAGTTGCAGATTGCTGCCAGCTCACATCTTCTCTTTTGTGCTAAATTAGTGTTGAACTTGGTTGCAGGTAGCAGTGAGAAGGTCTTGTGATGTTTCACGTTAGACTGAAAGCAGCAGCTGGTTGATAACAACAAAGCGTCAGAGCCATGATCCTTCCGTCTGACAGCTTTTAGTTCTCCTCTGTTTATCACTTCAGCTCTTTCCCATTTTGTGTGTCATATCAAATCTGTTCTGTTAAGTCTTTTGTTTACTCGTATCTTTTTTTAAGTGCATTTCCATCTGGTCCTGGAACTATTGATCCACCTCTTTCCCTCAGTTTGCTTCTCTTTTATGCACCGTTTTCTCACCCCAGCTTCTCTCTGTCTTCTCTGCCGTTTTTAATTACCTCACGAAGGGTTGCCTTCACCCTCACCTCCTAATCAACTTGACTGACTGGCAAGTAAACAACTTCATTTTGCAGAACGAGCTTCTTTGAGTTTGCCTTGAGCTCCAAACATTTTCATCAAGACTGAGTCATCCTCACATTTCTCTCCACATTCAAATTATATATCCTTATATATCATATATCCTGTGTTCTGTTGCTTTTTCCATCTGTATCAGTCTTATTTCCTAAATTACAAATATTGCTGATTTAAATCTTAATTGTCTGAGGCTCTGGTGAATGCACTCCGTGTACAGCTGTGAGTTCTTGTCTCACATACATTATGTGCCTTTATGCAAAGCACATCTGCCAACACATCTGGAAACACACATGCACACATACATGACGCACGACTCGCTTCCTTGTGTTAATGAGTTTGTCTCCGTTCATACATGTAATTTTTATTATTTATATCAAGTCCAGAGAACAATACTGACTTTGGCAAAATGAAATAAAAACAGAAAGGAAACAACAGTAATTGTGAAAAGTCATTAATGTAATTGGCTCTGTTTTATAGGCATCTGTCTGCGTGTGTTTGTCTTTGGGGTGTGTGAGCTCGCCAGTTTGTGTGTTCTGTGCTGTGTGTGCTTTTTCGATACTGTTTTGAACCTTGTTTTTCTGCCTAGTTATGATCAACATTTTTCTGTTCTAATCTGGATGATTCTTTGTCTAAAACAAAAAATCACACATTTTATGTTTTGTATTTGATCCTAGCTTCATTCCCCAGAAAACCTTGAAAAACAGAAACACATGGTGCGACAAGTAACATCATTTTATATATATATATATATATATATACTATATATATGTACTTTCAAGTTTTCTCTTTTTGTTTTTTTCTCTTTGATAGATGTTTTTAAGAGTCTCTGCGGTCTGTGCCAGTGGATCAGTTGTTTTGTCTTCCAGTGAAGAGTTTATATCGTCAGTGGCTCCCATAGTGGTTCTGTCATTTTTTTTTTTTTTATAACTGCTTCCTTTCTGAAAACATTCACTGTTTGGATTGAAACTGAATCCATGTGGCACAAAGTCTGAAGTCACAAAAAAACGATCCCTGCTCATCGGTTATCGCTTTCTGACCATGGAAATAGTGATTTATTCTGGTTTTAGTGGAAACTTTTGCTCTTTCTTCGCTTTGGGTGGACTTAAACACCACCGCTAATCTGGATTTTTGAGATTTATTCCGTTCACAGCATGTCCAGAAAGCGCTAAACCTTATGAAACACAAAGGAGTCTGGTTGACTGAATTGCCCCTCACAAACATTCATGTGCGCACACAAACACACACAGGCTGACACACACACATCCTGTCCCTGATCCGTCCCTGCATGCACACTTATGCACCCATTAGCATTATTCATTTGTTTGGTCCATTATCATCCCGCATCCAATACAGTCTTTCAGAAATGCGCAGGCGCACATGTTCCATCATAAACCTCTGTCTCCTCCATTTTGTAATCCATATCGACTCCATTGTAATCCCAGTGTCTGTCTTTTAATAATGTCTGTGCTCCACTCGCTCTTTCCAGCTCATATCGATCGATCGTGTCCAATGCACCCGGCTCTGTATTTATGCTCCCATAATCCGCAGTCAGACCAAGCCAAAATCATTGTCCAGCCACAGAGGGCACACAAAAGTCACATTCATTGTGTTTTGGAAAGAAGTTTCAAAATGGCCGTCAGTGTTAGAGTCAAAAAAAGCGAGATAACAAAGCAGGGGTATGTCATCCGAATCTTTGCTTCTGTATTGTTTTTGTCAGAATTACCAGTTGTGCTTTTTGATCCAGTGTAAACCCTTGTGTTGTGGCGGGGGCTGAGGCCCCGGAGGGTTGAAGTGTTAGCAAGAGTCTGGTTCTATCAGTGTATGGGCTTTACTGAGATCCACGCTGAGCTCACGCCATCTCGCTCTGTGCTATATATCCTGCGTTCTGTTGCTCTATTGATGTTCTCCTGTTTGATTAAGTCTCTCCCTCTGTGACTATATATATCACTCACTTTGTTGTACAACTGTCACTCTGTTTGTCTTGATTTTTCTGAGTTTTGTTTTTGTGCTCCTACTTTCTTTTCTACCTTGTATCAGTCACTTTTTACTGGTGCAGCTTGAGCTCAGCCTTGAGTATTTAAAGACCACTTTAAAACTGTCACCCGTTATGTTCCTCCCACTCTGCCGGTTCTCGCCTCGCATCTCTCTCCCCACTTATTTTTCCACCCTCATTCTTCAGGTCAGCAATAAAGAGCCTCTTAAAAATCTTCACCTCACTTCCAGGTACCCCCTTCTCCCACTTCTCCATTTTTCTTGACTTCTCCCAAGGAGCTGCACAAGTGAGACTCAAGTCAATTTTACTCCTCTCCGTTCCTCTGAACTCTCAACCTTTGCTTTCCTCATCTGCAATCACTTCATCTTCCCTTTCCTGCACCCTCCACTTTTCCCCTGACTCCACCTCTTTGCGCTCCTCAAATCAAGATCCCATTCAAACTGTCCTCTCACAGAACCCTTTGTCCGTCTTTTTTATGCCGTTCCACTTCCTCCTACACAACGCTTTCCTCCAATTCTTCGGCACTCCTTCCCTCCTTCCCCTTTTCCTTCCCCTTGTCTTTTACACTGCTTGCTTTCCCAGCAGGGATCCCAGTGTTGGAGTTGGAGTTGGTGGTGTTGTAAGCGTGGATGTACCCCCGCTGGAACTCGCAGTGTGCCCCAAAGCCCCCGGCGTTTTCTGCTTCGTCGCTGTTCGTCGAGGATGTTGTGCTCGTTGTCGAGGCGCACTGCACCAGCATTCCGTGAAGTGACTGGCTCCGCCTCGTCCAGATGACGCTCAGCCGCTTGGCATAACTGACGGCGCCATAGCGCTTGGCAACAGTCGCTGCAGCGTCAGTCGCTAGGGCAACAGAAGAGCCCATGTCCAGTGAGTGACGCCGTTTGCTAACGGTCCCGTGAGCAGGGCTTAGAGGACACACAGGTCTCTGATAAGCCTGTGAGGAGTTCCATTTGTCTCTGCCTCGTGCAGTGACTCTCCAGTCCAACATGTCTGAGTCCCTCAGGGGTGCAGCCAGAGAGAAACTGGCACGATTGGTCAGTTCTCGCTCCAGACGGGGTTTTGGGTGGTCCCTGGAGTGTGACTGACGGGGCAGGGTGGATGGAGGGGAAGGGGAGTAGTAGAGGGGAGTTCTGTCACTGTCAAGGCTGTATGGCGGCGCCTTCTCTAGCTTCCTTTGCCTCACCACCAATGCCATCTCACTTCCTGCCCCTGTCGTCGTGGAAACCACTCCCCCAGCTGAAAGAAACTGCTCCAGGTTGACTTTAGGCTTTGGCCTGGGCTTTGGAGGGAGTTTTGGGGGCAGAGAAGAAGCAGAATCAGCCGCTTCCTTCTCCTTTTCCTTGTCCTTGTCCTTTTCCTTGTCCCTCTCCCCTCCTCTCTTGGAAGGCAGACCGTTGGGCAGGACCACCATCATCATGTCCCCAGAACCATTTGATTGGTAGCACCCGCTACTGTTTCCCCCTTTGTCCCCGCCCCCTACACCTCCGCTCAGACAGCAGGCCCCGCCTCCTGCCTCAGTGTTACCGTTGTGACATATTATGTGGTCGCCATGATTGCAAACACGGTGGCGAACCATGAGCGCCACAGTGAACACGAGCAGGGTGACGACGACCACACCACCAACCAATATGGTGAGCGTCCCGCCTAGGAAGTGGGCCTGGAGAGAGCGGCATGCTGGGTAAACATCCTTGGTGGAGAACGTGGCGCAGCCCAGGACCTTTGTTGCTGCTAGAGACGTGATTGTGTCATCAAAAATGGCCAGCACGCACAGGTTATAGTCCACACCGGAAACCAAGTTCTTCAACAGGAAACGGTCACTGGTCGATGGTAGAATTCTAAAGAGGCACAAAAGAAAAAAGAGGAGGTCAATTAGCATGCAGTGCACAGGATGTGTGGTGAAATGTAAAATATCTGCAGTAACTCGAAGCCAAGCCTGAATATTCTGACTATTGTGGAACCACGGAGAATGGGTTAAATATCAGAAAGAAGCAGAGGAAAGGAGGGGAGAAAGGACGGCGAGAAGAAGTGCGGGAGTGGATACTGCAGTAGGGGGAGCGAGGGGAAAATGAGGCTATTGATGGAGAGCACGCCCAGGGAACATGAAAAGAGAACTCTGTCTGTGTGTGCACGCGCACTCCTTCTTCAATCCCTGCGAGAAGCAAACGTCAAGCCATTTTGTGGGACCTCGCATTTAAAAAAAGAGGCCATTTTAGGTTTAACGGTCAGGGCGAGGATTACAGTAAAGCCGGCACATTTCGTGGCGTTGATTAGAGTCGATAGGAAACGAATATATCCGCGCATTGGCACCACAAGTGAGGGTGTGTTGTGTTGTATTTTGACTGCAGATGTGCGAGTGTATGTAACGGGTGAGTGCCTGCGTGGGATAATAGAGAGAAGTGCTTATGTGTCCTTATTTTAAGTGTTGGAACGGTCGTTAGAGCTAACAAACAGAGGCGGGGTGAACGATGGAGACACAGAGGGAGGGGGACAAGAGGTGGTGATGAGAATGGAGGGGAACAGGCTTTATGTAAGTTACATGTGTGCTTGTCTCAGCCTGTGTTCATGTTTGTATTTGAGACACAGTACAATAAAGAATCTGTGTATTTGTATGTCGGTGGGTTTGTGAATGTGACACACCAAGTTAAAGTGTGTGTGTGGGAGACTGCAGCACAGCTCAAGTGTCTGTCGCTGATGGGTATGACTTTGCCCTCTGCTGTCCAACCCTGTTGTGTGGGCAAGTGTTCGGTTGTGTATTTTTGTGCTCCCACCATGAATATTTTGTCAGTGATTTCTCTTTTTTGCTCGCCTGCATTCTGTTTGTACAAGCCCCTCTTTTTCTCTCCCTTTTCGCACTACATCAAAGGGCTTATTTGTATTGTCTGTTGCTAACCGTTCCAGCTCCCTTCTGACTTGAGCTACATCCTATAAATGCCTTCTAGTGTGACTCAGACACCGGGGGAGCCACTGCAGGAGGCCACTAACCTTAGTCCGTTTTAAAGTGTGTTCAGTATGACGAGACCAAGGACGGCTACACTTCAGCCTACGTGTTTTTCATCTTCTTCTAGTTCTGAATTGGGTGTGATGTAGTTAGTTAGGCAAGTTTTACAAATACAATCAGTCTAATTGCTGAAGAAATTATGCGATCAGGTGTCTAGAATAATGCTGAATTAGCTGGGAAACAAAAGAAGGAGCCTGCTGAAGGTAAGCTGGAGCGTACTCATGGATTTGGTTACTGCTATGTAGAAATATTGATCACTGATTTCCGCCGCCTTATCAAGGCTTTCAAGTGAACAAAATTGAAATTTTCTGAGCAAACGCTTAAAATATCAACTGTTCCACAGGCAATTTAGGATTAAAAGCGATTTTTTTTGCAAAGAACAACATGTTGCAAACGCAGTTACACCACCTTAGCAAATCTCCTGGAGTGATATGAATATCAAGCGCTGGCCCACAAATACCTGCAAACGCCTAAAAACCAGCAGAAGCTCAGTATGATTTGATAAGGAATCACAAAGCACTGTGCGACTTTCCAAATCTCTGTATAATCTGAACACAGATGTGGGGCTTTCTGTTCAGCCTTATCCAGTGGTCATTAGGTCGCTATAGATTTGCTTAACACCGTCCCAAATCCACCAGTTGACTCATTCTCGGCACTGGAGTGACTCAGGGAACCAGGTGTGCTTCATGAACTGCACTGTACTGCATGGCCTACAACCTGTGAGCAACTAAAATGACTTAAATTGTGAAAGAAAATAGCACATTTAAGGTTTTGAGTAAGCTCTAACAGTAAAGAGTAAGGCAGACTGGGCAGTGAGCCACACCAAGGGACTGTGAATTGCCCCTGTGAGGTCCACTGGTAAAGACAAAGGGGAGGTGTTCAATCATATCTCCCACATGAAATATGCAAGAAGCACCGATGCCTCTGTTTCTGAATAAAAAGCCTTGGTCACATTATTGGCTTATAAAACTCCCTGAGAAATATTACAGTGGCGTCGGTTCATCCAGGGCCTGTCTGTGTATAATTGATGGCAGAGTTGGGGAGATTTGACCATCACTGTGGGGAGCCGTGTACTCGGCTGAGGGACCGGTTCTCTGTAACAAAGGTTATATTTAAATGGTTTCCCTCTTACTTTGATTCACTGCCATGTCAACGTGTGCTGGTTTCTTATGTCCTCCCCCTCCTCTTTTCCCACGTCGCTCAGTGCCTCAGTTTGATTAATATTGCCCATATACTGTTGCATGCTTTATCGGATTCAGTGCTGAACAAGAGCCTGTATTGGCAAAGTCTTACACAAGCAATACTTGTGCTGATTCCCTTTCTACTTCCTGATGTATGGCTGCACTGTGAATTATACTGCACCAAATAAATGTGTGTAGATATGTGGATTAACATAAAACAAGTGACTGTGTTCTGCATTTGCCTTTTGTACGATAAACTGGGACACAGCGGCAAGCGTTTCACTTCCATTGTGTGACCATGACTCACCACATACTGTGCACACACCTTGAGTGAATCCTTGAATCATTTTTCTAATCCTGCCATTCAATACCCTTTCTTATATTCACTCTATCCTGCATCCTTCCCTCCAGCCTTCTTTTCAGCTCTTTTTCGATCTCGCCTCCCTCAGTCTATCCTGCTTATTCTTTCTCCATCCGTCCTTTATGAACAGATTTCTTTCTTTTTCGGTGATCAGTCCCTCGCTCTTATCTCTCCGTATCCTTTGCCCTTTTGAAATTGCTTTGAAATCATCCATCCTTTCTTTCCCTGCACTGAAATCTGCAGCGGTGCACACCTTTTTTTTTTTTTTTTTTCTTTTTCCATGTCCGACCTCTTTCTCTGCACCTTTTCCACTATTTGACTTACATTTTTAGTCATGTTCATTCCCTCTGCACATCTCCCTTTTGTCTCTCTTAGTCTCTTTTACCACCCTGTATTTCCCCAGCCTATCAGATCTGCTGGCCGCAAATCCGTCTGCAATTCTCACCGGGCTCTATCTGACCTCCTAGCCCCTCTCCTCTTCACAGTCACTGTACTATGTCTCTATTAGCCACAGCTATAACCGTGTGCCATTATTTAGCATCCAAGGTCACTCCTCCTCTCCTCTTCCAGCTGCCTCTGCTCCTCCCTTCTTCCCTCCTCTCTTCCTTTTTCCGTGCCACCTCTCCATTTGCCCTCATCTTGTATTTCTCTCCCCCCCTCTATCTCCTGTGCCCCACCACCTCTCCCTCCCTTATGAGATCATGAATCACCTCTCCACTTGTTTTTGCAACGCTGGCAGAGAAAGAAATGGCAAAGCAAACTCACTAAAATATACATGGAAGACCCGGACGCATTCACAAATGCATGCATCTTTGATACTCTCAAACGCGATGCATTATGCATTATTAACTGTATTTACGCGGCTGTTGTCATATGCGCTCGCAAACGTGCACCTCTGCGGCGGTGACGTACACACCATGGACACGTGAAATGATATTCGCCAAAATTCTCAAAGACACAATGTATGTTCATGAATATAAAGTGCGGCACACATAGCTTGATTGATTGAATTGGTTATGACGGAAAAAGCGGGGGCCCTGCTCTTGTTACTCTCCCTGTGTTTGCAGACACGCTGGCATTGTGCTGTCACCCAACATGCCAAGTGTGTGTGTGTGCGTGTGTGTCTGTCTGTCTGCGCGTCTAATTATGGTTAAACCCTGCAAAGGCACGCACATACACACAGATGCAGGGAGAAAGTGAAAGAGACAAGGGAGTGCTTTGTTCAAGCTGGTGACACAGAAACGAGTAATTATCAGTACCCAAGAGAGGGGGGGTGGCGGTGGGCGGGGGGAATAAAAGAGTGATAGAATCCTGTCTTCCCCTTCTCTCATTGCCTCATTTCGTCCTCGTTTTTCTCTCTATCTGCATTGCCAAATCTGGTGGTCTGACACCAGACAAGATTGGACACAGAGAGCAAGAGAGACAGAGAGAAAAAGCAAGACGAGGAGGAACAACAAAGCAATTATCTCCTCTTGTGGCTGACATCTATACTGCCCTCGTTTCCTTTTCTTTTTTTTTCCCATGTCATGTTTTTTGTTCGCTTACCCTTTCCTCCATTTTTGGACTTGATTTGTTGGACTGTTTACTGTCTTGTTGGCTGTCTCCCTCAATTTTGTCTGATCTCTTCCTCTGTTTTCCTTGATCTGTATCTCTGTCACTCTTTTTTTTCTTTTTTTTTTACCCCTCCCCTCTGGATTTTGTTTCATCCCTCCTTCTGTCTTTTCGCTTTCCTTAATCTATCCTTCTCACTCGGCTCTCCCTCATTTGGCCTGATTTTCCCGCGCCGCCTGATTCAGTTGCTTTCTCTCTCATTTCCGCTCCTTTTTATGTGACCTCCTTCTTCTCCCCAATCCCCCAGTATTTGTCTTTCGCCATTATTTCTCCATCGTTTCTCTTCATTTAATTGTAACCACATGATAGAGCATGGTGTGAATCTCACTGCCCGTCCCTCTCAACCTCCCTCCCTCACTCTCCTCCTCCTCCGTCTGACCCTGCAGTATTGCATACGTGATGTATTGAGTGCTGACCCTTTCTCCTCCCATCCTCTACCTCTCATGTATGGAAACAGTGCTTTAACCTTAATTCCACCTCCCTCTTGGGTACAACTCTCAATCCCATGTTTGTCCCTGTCTCCCCTCTCATCCATCCTTCTGGTCGTCTAACTTCTTCCTGCCTCCATCTTTGCCTCTTCTCTCCTTACATCCTTATCTTTGCCCGTGTCAGCAGATGCACTTCTCATGTTTCTTGTATGATTTCTTGTATTGGCTCATACGGGAATAAAATAGGATGCTTATATTAGTTTCCCCAGCATTATCATATTGTACAATAAGAAGAGCTGCGTGCAACATGACAGAAAGTGAAAGCATGTGGATGTTTGATATCTCCAGTGGAGCGAAATAGGTTATATAGTATACCACATGGCATGGTTCAGCCGAGCAAATAGCCTCTGTATATTTTCAAATGTATTTATACACCAGCTCAGTGCTCTGTGTCAATTATGCTATATAATTAGCAGGAGCAGCAGAACACCAAGGGTATTGCCATGTTTCTAATTTTCAGGTTCTATCTCCATTTTTTTTTTTCTTCTCTCCCCCAGCTTCTGTGACTCATTACCCATGTTCTCATCTGTCTGTGTCTCAGCGTGCACCTTTCCCGTGGCTGTCAAACTCTCACCCTGTCCTTTTTAACTGCGCGTCCCTTTTCTGAGACTCTCCTTTCATTATTCTCATTATTTCTTTAGCTCTGCATGATTTTCCCTCCAACTTCCTCCTCTGTCTGTCCCTGTGATCATTTCTGTTCCCATTAAACTCGGTGTCAGGCTTGGCAGGAAGGTTGATCCTGTTGTGACTGGGGCAAAATCTTGACAATTGTCAAAGCCCTTACACTCCTGCCTGCACACTTAGACGACTTCCAAAATCTAATAAGAAACTTTTGCCTCAGACATCCACCAAGTGTCATACAAATGCCCCCACTGGCATACCTTATGTGCCAGTGAAGTACTGAAAACATTATTTTAAAAGTCCATCAGCCAGCAGCAGCACAATAGAAAGCAACAGACTGCTACTTATATGATTCATAGGTATTAAAATGTATGTAGATTTCAGTATACACACACAGGTGGGGCTCAGTGATGCCTATACTGTGACACAATCCCTATAAAGTAGTCCTGCAACAGAAAATATGGATCTGAAGCCTTTATGCACAATTCACTTAATGCACAGAGGAGCTGTCAACCCTTTGTATCTACGCAAGGTGGGCAAAATAACACTATACACTCTAATTCAGCACCACAACTACCACAGAACCAACATGCACATCACCAGCTTTCACAATGCTTTGTAAGGCTGATGGGCTTTTGGATCGTGGTGTATGTTCTGTGGCGGTTGACAGCTAAACTCTTAAGCTCACGCCTTCCTACAAAGGAGAAATTGTTGCATGAAATCTTGCCGGTGAGAATTTTTTAACAGATGGTACCACAGAGGTCGCTTTCCAAATGCTACCTCATTAGCATGGAGGGACGTTCTTTCTCCTGTCCTGTGTCCTTCAGGTAGCCTGTGCCCATGTGTGGCCGAGAAAGACGTGCCAATTTAGTGATTGCTGATATTTTCCCAGCAACCTCTGGAACCTTGGTTATTCTATTCCTGAGCTTCGAGGGCATTTTCTTACAATCAAATTTCGAGTGTGGTGGCAGAGCTCCAGGAAGGAGGCTCGGTTGACGGTGTCAGGGGAGCTGAGGGTGACTGGGGGGAGTGGTGCCCAGCGGATGCCACGTGGGTGACATCCCACCTGGCACTGTCACAGAAGCCATCAGAACTTGACAGGCCTTACTAGAATAGGGGCTGTTGTTTCGCATACGACTGACCTTTAAAGATGGCTAAATCTGGCAGCTCATCTCTAATCTATATATATATATATATATATATATATATATATATATATATATATATATATATATATATATATATATATATATATATATATACGGCATATACCTCTGTCTCTCTATGTAGCTGACTTTTTGTCACGCTGGAGCCTAGATACTTGCTTTTTTCCCTCTTTTCTTGCCTTCCATTCTTAAATCCTGTGTTTTCCTCTCTGTCTCTCTCCCTCAGCTCAATTCAGCCTGTCTGGTGTTTTTTTTTTTTTCTCCACCTGCCAAAGCTCACATACAGCAGCAGCAGCAACAACAAAATCTGAACAGAAATCCCTGATAGGAAGCCTGAAATCTCACTCGTCCATTCTCTCCTTTTGAATTCATAAGACAGACTCCTTTGGCTGACTCCGCTCTTCACAGTCTTGCTTGCTGGTGTGATATTGCGGTTGGCGCTGGCACATTGATAGCATGATAGGAATCTATACTGGCCTCATTGTGGCATGCTTCCTTTCAAACACTGCACCCTTCCATTTCCTCTTTATCTGTCCTCTGAGACAGATTTCCCCGCTTCCTCCCTCAAAGCCCTCAGACTCCATGTCTACTCTTTCAACCTTCTTCTCTTTTCCAGTTCGGTTCGGAGTTTATATCTCAATTTTACATTTAAATGCCTTTTCACATGGGACTAGTATCACCCCTGGACCTCTGGCAATTTGTAATAATTGCTGAGGTCATTTGTGAGCTTAATCTGGTGTGACTCTGCCATGTCTGTACTTTGGAAAGTAAAACTTGCACTGCAGATAAGCGACATCAGTAAATGTCAGTAAATTCGCATAAAACACGCCCCTTGCTATATCTCCTTTGAGACTGTTATCCCCTCCATCTGTTTTGTTGGCAGTGCGATTTGTTCAGAGTTTAGTCAAACTTCAGATCGCTGAATTTTCAGCTTCTCTCCAGTGGCGCCCGTTGCCTCGGCTCAGGCTTTCTCACTTATCTCTCCTCTGTTTTGTTCCTGTGTGAGTCTCTTTGCGTCTATCAGCATTTTCTTGTCTCAAGCTGCACAGCTGAGCCTTCACCTCTACTCATTCTGCCGTTCCATTATTTCTTTAAAGTTTGTTCCCTCAGAGAAGGACGTTTTACCTGCGTCGCCCTTCGGTTCGCAGGAGCTAAATTCAACCAGGGGCATCTGGGATTTGAAGTAATATTGCTAAAAGCTGTGCAGTTTAATGCAATCCAATGCAACAAACCTGGAAGAAATGCTCCCCTTATCGAGCTAAATGGTCAGTTTGTGTTGCAAATTTGTCAAAGGTGTTGTTTCAGCTCTTTCGACGCTGTGCATGAGGCAGTCTATTTGTCTCTCCGGATGTATATGCTTTGCCTTCCAGAGATAAAACACCTCCACTCGATATCGCTAAGCAGCAAGCCGGCTCCCCTATTATTTGAGTATTTTCCATAGAGGAATTACCGCAGCTGATCAGCGAGGGAGCTAAGATCTCATTCAGTTCACTCAATTCAATCATGTAATTAGTTCTCCATGTGTAATTGCCACAAATGTGTCATGGGACTGCGCAGAATCTGAACTCATCTGTTTTTATGTGGCATTTCAAAGGGACACCTCTTCATCTCTGTCCTTTCATCCACCCAACCCTCCACCGAGCAGCAGAGAGCTTCGCTGCAGGGCTTTCACCACACCATCGTCTCCATTTCTTCTTCTACCTCCCTTGTGACATTATTCCTTTCTGTTTGTTTGTTTGTTTGTTTTCTTTGTAAAGGAATCCTTCCAGTCTCTTTCTTTTATTCCAGATTTCCGTGGGCTTCTTTGCCTCTTCGCTTTCTGTCACTATGTTGTTCCTCCTAACTTCTACCCTCTCTCTTTCCTTACCCAGGTGGTTTTCTGTTGTGTACACACATTTTCAGTCTTTTTCTATTTCACTGGTGGATTTAAATGCCTCCCCTTTCTCTCGCTCTCTCTCTCTCTCTCTCTCTCTCTCTCTCTCTCTCTCTCTCTCTCCACCCTTGCTTTTTTCCTTGAGGACCATTTGGGCCCACCTCCCTCTCTTCTCCCCTTTTATTGTCTGTCATTCTCTCTCCTTTCACCCATCCTTCTTTCATCTCAATTTCTCCCAAGGTGATTTGGGTAGAGCCCATCAACTATCTTTCTCTGCTCCCTCAGTCCCTTCCGAAATCTCTGAGGCGCCATTCCTATCTTAAAATTCACCTGTTCCTCCCTTCTGGCGCATCCATCACTCAAACCATTAGCTTCTCCTCCCCCTCTGTCTTTTTTCCATTCACCTTTGGCTGCCATCTTCCTCGCCTTCCCTCAATATCGTCTGATTATACCTGGACAGTTTTTCATATTTCCAATCATCTGTCCCCTTCCTGTCATACGGTTAGCTCCCTTCACCCCTTCTCAATACCACTTCCAGCTTAATACCATCTTATATAAGGGAAACTGCATTCCAGCCCTGCATTAGCGCGCGGTGAAATCAAAAACAAACACAAATAATGCCACGACTGCAGTCCCTCTCCAACCTCACTTCACCTTCCCTCTCATTTCATCTTCACTGCCACTGTTTCAGCCACTGTTTTGCTGGAGCAAACAACCGCACACATAAATGTTTCATCAGTCTATGGTTATAAATACTGTGGCAGTAAACTTGAATGCACGCAGGCATAATTCATGTACAGTGAAATAACACTGTACTCCAAGTAGACACGCTGTCATCTTTTGAGAAAGACTCCTATCACGCATCCATTCATGTCAGACTTATTTACTCCTCATCTTTATTTTGACTTCCTGTCTCTACCTGTCTTTCTCGGGTTAGAGAAGTTGGTTTTTAAGGCTCTCACAGTTTCGCAGTGTTAGCAAGCAAAGTATAAAACTCCTTTTGCAAGGCCCACAGCTACTGTATACAGACCGGCTCACAGCAATGCATAGAAACAGTGAGATTGAGAGTGACAGCTCTGCAAAGGCTTACCTCATGTTTTCTTTTTTCCTTTCTTCCAAAAGTTGCCTAAACTTGTAAGGCAGGGTGTGGTTTCTTAAATAATTTGTGATAACAAGAACAGCCCTTAACCTCAAATCCATTCTCTATAAATGTTTGATTACTTTTCTTCCACTGAGCACACGGCAAATAAACATGGACAGTGAAGTGTGAGGAATCTCGTCTTAAATGCTAAATGGCACGGCTAACTGAAGATTTAAACGTTCCTTCAAATTGAGAATGACATGTCCCATCAAGACCCCGTGTTGCTTTATCAGACATGCACATGTTGCCGGAGACATGCGTTCAGAGTCAGGCGCTGTTTTTCTGCCTCTTGACGTTTTCATGTTCCACACTGTCACACATTTTGGAAAGCCCCCCAGCCCCCCTGAAAATCCCCCCGTCCTCCCGTTCTACTCTCATCCATATGCACTGACTATCCACCTGTTGGGTTTCAGTGTCATGCAGTGATGGAGATGAATTATTTACTACCTTTGCCCCTCTATCCCTTCATCTGTCTACCCATTCATCCTTCCCTTGAGCTATCCACCCGTCCATGTACAAGGTGAACAGTTGCACTACTGAAGTGTCATGCTGTAATGGATAAATATTTAAGGAGTTTTGCATGAAAACAGGATATCCACTGTTTGAGGGAGGAAGACGCTGACAGTCAAAAAATGATTTGTGGTTGCGTGTAGAGGAGAAGCTGTTACCTCTTGGGAAGTGTCTAAGCTACTCAAAAGTCGCATTTCTCATTGGCTCCTGTTGTTTGTATAGTGAGTGTTACATAGCAGAAGTTGAACTTGCCTGTAGATGAGGGTCTCGTCGGCGGTGCAGTTGTACTGTATCTGATACATCCAGACAACGTAAGCTGTAGACAAACGCCCCAAGTCCCATCGGACCTGCGCCGAAGTCGACGTAACCCCTTGTACTCCAACCATCCTTCCTTCCTCCTCGTCCCCCTCGTCGTCCTCCATGCTCCCTCCATCGGCCCTCTCCCCTTCGGAGACCCTGCTGCTGTCGCCCTCATCGTCCTCACCTGCACCTCTTCTCACATCCTCCACCTCTCCTCCACGTCCCGCGCCGTTGTTAATCCCTCCGTTTTTCCCCGTGCTGATATCCGAAGAGCCTGGGTCGTTCCGTAAAATCCCATTGGTCACATTCCTGTTGTTTTTGGTGTTTCCGTTGTTATTCCCTGTGTTTCCACCCGCTCCTCCCCGGTGAGGCAGGGGAATTATTTTCAGGTCCACAGTGGCAGTTGCTTCGCCGGCTGCGTTTATTGCGATACATGTGTATGCCCCGTCATCCCGGGCGACTGTTACTAAGATATCCAAGGTCCCGTTGCTGAAGGAGCTGGTCCTGGATGAATTTGCAATGATGCGGTCATCTGGAGAAACCCAGTGAATTACTGGCTCAGGGTCACCGATGGCACGGCATTTTAGAGTGGCTCGCTGGCCCTCCAGCACCCACAGCTTGTGAGTGTGACGGGTGATCAGAGGTGGTTCACAAGTAAACTCCTCCTCAGGAATCGACCAGAAATATCTGAGAGAAAAAGGGAAGGACGAAGACAATGAGTGAGGGAGGGAGAGCAGAATCACCTTTTTGGCAAAGTACAGGATTTTGTTTTATCCTCCCGAGGTGGGTTTGGCACATCAACATAGTCCATTAACCTAAAGATCTATGTGCTCTTGTCTATTAATTTAATGGTACAGTTCAATAACGCACAACAGTCTGAACAATTACCCAAGCTGCTCCGCATAAAATGACAGATGACGACAACAGATGCTCATTTTCCTTAATCCTTTGTTTTCACACCATACTTTTGGTTTCAGGGTCTCACTGGAAAATTCTAGCATAGAGCTGCAGGGAGGAGAAGGTGTGAGGTATCAGAATAATGACTGGAGCAATACCACATTGTTTCGAAACTCAGTCCTCAAGGCCTGCCTGCCCTGCGGGTTTTTGCTCCAGTTCTATTCTTGCATACGCAATGATCCAATTAAGGTGTCACAAAATGTGAGGCCTGTAATTGGACGTGTGCTAAAACAGGGCCAGAGCAAAAACTTGTAGGACAGATTGGCCTTGGGACAAGGTTGGGAAACACTGATGTGTGATATTCAGTTTAGCTCAACACATCATTGTTGTAATGATGCCTTGCTTCCCTTGACATTGAAGTAGGCTTCGCTGATGAAAAGGATGAGGATAAACAGTTGGTTCTAAAATTGAGTACTTAGAGGAATAATCTGTTGTTTATTTGATGATTTTTACCTTCCAGCCAGGTGAGCAGGTGTGGCACACGTCTCCATGTCGTCTCCACGGATGAGGCGCCGTAACCAGAGCAGTTCGCAATTGCAGTGCAGCGGGTTCCCACCAAAATTTAAGCTTATGACAGCATTGTAGGGGGTGGGGCTTATTGCACCTGTCTGGGACCTGAAGATGACAACATAAAAGGCATCACGAATCAGTTCATTCACACAAATTTGTAAGGCATAGTGGAATTGAAGGTTATTTAAATGCAACATTCTTGATTATTTGAATTGCAGATGCAAATCAATCCACTTTGAACTCACTTTAAAAGTGTGTATTACCCAATTCCTCCTCGCGGTTATAAATGTAAGCATGTTACATTTTTTCATCTGCGTCAAGGTCATTTCTTTCCTGTGTTTTTTTGTAAAATTGCATCAACTTACTCCTTTTGATTTTGAGTTTTTATTGCTATGTAATTGTTAAAGATTCAAAGGAGGAGTTGAAAGGAACAAAAATATTTTAGCTATAAAGTGAGGTCTTGCATCAGCAATTTTACTAGAGCTCGCTGCTCAAAATATGAGAAACCATTAAAATGGTCTACAGCAGGCAGTTACAAACCAACCCAGGAGCAATACTTAGCAGTGGCACTGTTACGAGCATCTTGTAGCTGTCCTGTGCAAATTAAAATTGGAATAATTTGGAAATATCAAGGCATAAAAAGCCACTCTGTTAAGCTTTCTTCCTAAGCAGGTTTGTGTAAGATGGTTCTAAAGACTCTGAAAGGCTGTTATACCACATGAATGAAATGGGTGGCTTTCATAGCATAATCACTCAAACACATTCTCTTTTTGTTCGCTGAACAATTTGTGACTCAGAGACCTTACAACCCCTCAGCAATTTGGTTTAAATCTCAGCTGTGCTGAGTGCAAGTTCACAGATGCCGATGTGTCGCAGGTGGACTCTGTGAAAGTTATTTGCAGCTTAGCTGGCACCTCAACAATAAAATGATTGTCTTAACCTCCCTCATTACATGCCACCAGCCTTCCTAAAGCAGAAAATGTCCAATGCAATGCAAAAAGTGGACCTGAGAGGCTGTAAGGGCCTTCTTTATTCACCATGCAGCCGCTTGCTCCTTTATCTTTCTATGCCACGCACAGTGTGGAACAAGCCACTGCTTCCTTTCTATATGATAACAGAACAGAAAAGGGGAATCAAATGATAGGGTAGTGTTTGGCTTCCTGACTTTCCAGTCTGTGTACTGGTGAAAGTGGGATGATTTAAAGTGGTGTGTACATTCTGTACCAGTGGATAATTGGATAGTGAATGGAGTGACACTAACATTGTGTCCCTGTGTTTCACTGCCAGAGCGCCGCTGTTAAAAACCACTTTGGTGGCAGTGTTGTCTGCCACAGAATATTTCCACTAAGCCACTTCTTAGAGAAACATAAAAGGCGAAGCTTAAGAGCTACCTTGCAAAGAGGGGATCAGGAGGCAGGGTTCGGAGCCTGTTGGAGGTCATATCCAGCCTTGCAAGCTTATACAGCTCTCCGAAGACTCCTTCTGCTATGTGGTCAATGAGGTTATGGTCCAGGTTGAGCGTGTGCAGGCTGGCCATGTTCTGAATGGACTCCCACGGTACCCTGTAGCAATAAAATAGAAAGATAGGGAGATTAACATAACATTCATCGAATTAATAGACTTTGTGCCAAGATTTAAGAGTGAAAAATTAGAGAATAACTCTTCTAATTAATGTTAGCTGTGGCAACATATTAGCTACTCTGACGGTTAGTTTCATTTGTGGGTACACTGACACTGTATCAGGCAGGAGGAGGTAGAGCGGTCGTCCATTAATCAGTGATGATTTGGCCCCTGGCCCCTGCAGGCTACATGTCACACTGTCCTTGGACAAGAAACTGAACCCCAACGATAGCTGTGCCACTGGTGTGAGAGTGTGCGTGTGACTGGTTATCCCTCCTGATGAGTAGACGGCACATTGCATGGCAGCCTTTGCCACCAGTGTATGACTGTGTGTGAATGGGTGAATGCTGGCTTGTGCTCTGACTGGCTGCAATAGCACTATTTACACAAAGTCCATATATCATGTTTAAGAAATCAACCTTCTTAAAAGATGAGTGTGCTCAACGTTTACTGTCTTTGCGCTGAATGGTTTCCTATATTACTCTGCAGAAAACAAGAATAAGCAAGGATTAATTAATGACGATAGCAATGACAGACAACAACAGATGTTCATTTTCCTTCTCAATCCATCTCTTTTTGTGGATTTCACCAGCTCCATCTGTGACCCATTGCTGTTGTCATTTAGTATTCCCTTTGTGCAAACATTCACTTAAGAGCTGTTTTTAGACGGATTATTGAGTCAAAACTGGTGACTGAGAACCAGCAAAATGTGAAGTAATGCATTTATTTTTGGAGTCAGTCACACCTAAACTCTTTCAGTTGAGTTCAGTACACGGTGTTCCTTCTTCTAAAGCACAATGTATGCTTGGCAGAGCATACATTTGCTTTGCGTCATCTGACAAACACTGTAGCACTCTGTGTTGAGCACACTGCTACCACTCGATATCACACATTAGTGTGTTGAATTCAGAGCTCATTTGTTAGGGAGGATATTTTTCTTTGTGATGAATATAATGGAATTAGTTATTTTCATTAATGTAGAGAAAATTATGTACATTATTCACAGCTATGACAAACAGCAGTCAGTCATCTTTGTCTTTACAGTAGAATGTCTCTAGTCGATAAGCTGTTGGGGGGAAAGAAGTACAATGCGTACTGGTTTATTAGATTCAAATCAAGTTACCAAATCATTCATTCATGTTCGTGCTTTAGATTAGGATATAGTAGGACAAGGATGCCTATCATCACACACCGTGTGAGATCGGTTCAGGTTGCAGAGTTGCTCTGCAAAACTCCGCTAAAAACAGTGTTTGAACAAATCTAAGCTGCAGGAGACACCAGGTGTCCCTCAGTTTCCTATCCAATTAAATTACACAGGTGGGCCTCCCCGCCAGGATAATGTCTTCCCTCTGCCTAGAAAAAAAGTTCTCATGACATGATCCGTCTCCAGTTTTGAGAATTTTTAACCTTGATAACAACACATCAGCGATGCAGGCTCACTCTGAATCTGAGTCTGTTGAGATTCCTCTCAGTAACCTGTAAAAAGGGCGAACAGCAGTTGCTAATGGATGCATCATTAAAACTCTTTACACTTTTCTTATGGCTTGGTGGAGGTTGGAGAGAGGCCAGAGAGCTCCTGTAGAGGAGACAGATGAAACCCCTTAATCAGAACTGACAGCCAGAAGCTGCTGAATTCATCAACACAATGGGACACTATAAAGAGCAGAATAAAGGATTTATAGAGAATATCATCAATGTTCTGACTTTTCAGCCCAGAACAATACATAGTGATGCTGTAAAAATCTCCACTGTCTCAGATATAGATGGGTGAAATGCTACACGGTGCCCTAAAGGACAAGCCATATAGAATAGCTATAGCAGTGCTCACTCAGACACAGTGTCGTGAGCTCAGGCGTGCACTCATCAAATCTTAACAAAATCGAAGTCACAGAAAATTAGGACCTCATCAAAATTGATTCACTTTCAATTTCCTGAGCTTTTAGTCTTCTCCTTCCAGCCTCAGCAGTTTGAGCTGGTTTCTCTTCATTGTGTGTGCTGACTCTTGCGTGATCACACAGGGCCTTTCCACTGTGCCCTGAAATTTCAGGAGCTGAGCTGTGCGTCTGCGGCATACACTTGAGACCGAGACCTGAGCACAGGAAACTCTAGAGTAGTACAGCGTGTTTCTGCTTAACAAAGCAGAACAGAGTGGATTGTATGAATGCATGACGCGTGGGTGATCACAACAGAGACAAAAAGCTTACCTCCTGAGGTTGTTGTAGGACAAGTCGAGGTCTTCCAGCGTGAGCAAGAAGTCGTCAAAGGTCTGGACAGAGACTTTGACCAGCTGGTTGTTGTTGACTATCAGGTGTTGCAGATTAACCAAACCTGCGAGGTCCCTGGGTCCAAGTGTTGTCAAGCGGTTACCTAGACACAGAGTTAATTCATACCATTTTATTTTTTGAATTCAGTGTTTCTATGAATATCCAAGTCAGCAGGATTGTAGTTATCTTAAAATAGCAATACTGTGTTGGCTCACCATCCAGATGGAGCGAACGCAAACTCTCCAGGTCAGCAAAGGCCATTGGTCGGATCAGGTGGATGGTATTCCTCGACAGAGTCAAATCAACCAGTCCGGTCATGTTGACAAAGTCACTCCCGCCCACTTCTGTGATGAAGTTGTCAGCCAGTCGCAGCTCAACGGTGCGCCGGTCAACGTGCGGGGGGACGAACAGCAGGCCCTTGTCGGCGCAGAGCGTGCTGAGCGACTCTGAAAGGTTTCGACACACGCAGTGGAAGGGACAGGCCGAGACCACGCCCCACGTCTCCCCTGCTCCAATCAGAGAAGGCAGCAGGCAGCATGTGACCAGAGTCAGCCAGTGAAACGCTGGGAGGGTGACTGAGTCGGGAAGGGTCCTTTTGGTCGCCCTGGGACAGGCGCAGTGGAGGAGATGGGATGAGGAGGGCAAAGGTGAGACGAGGAGAGGACGGAGAAGCGGAAGAGAGAGGATGGATGGATGGAAGAGGGAGGGGAGGGTGGAACGTTCCGCCCTTTGTTCGGGGTGGAGGTGTGTGTGGGGCAGGTGTTTTTGTCTGCGGGGATTGAGGGGTGGGGGGACAGGCATGGTAGAACGCCTGACGATCCACAGACCTGGAGGGAGACGAAAAGAGAGAACAGGAAGTAAAAAAAGAGCAAAATGGGTTTCAGACTCATTCCATGGTCAGACATTGTTTTGTAAGAGATGTTTGAAGCATGTTTTTCTGTCTGGTTTCCTGTCTTCCACCTACTCTGACTAGACAGAGCTGGAACGAGAGCCTGCTCTGCACACATGCATACTTGTGTGGGCCAAGGCCTCCTCTTAAATGAGTACCACTCTGCACTAATGCCCACTTGGTGCTTCATAACATAAAAAATCCATATTGAGAAATTGTCAACGCCCCTGCCACAAACACTTTCTTCCCGTATCTCTTATATATACACTTGCAAGCATGCACAATCCAATGCACCTCTTCACCACTTCAGCTTATTGCCTAGCAACAACATCCCAAAAGACTGAACACAGCCGGTCCCCATAGTAACAGTTACCTAGAAACCTGTAAGAGCGGATTAGGCAAGTGTTACATCATCGGACCCTTTCTTAAGACTGTGGGTCAGTCAATCAAATTGGGTCACCAGCCTTGATTCCGCAGCAAGACTCAAGTCGAGCACAATCTAGGTCTCCATAGGCTCAGCGAAGGGTGCAAGGGTCTCATTGTAGTCTCAGTCATGCAGAAAATCTCCAAACAAACACCTCTAAATACGGCTATGTGATAATAAGGTATAGCGATGAGTCACCGCCCCTGATTGGCATGCATAATAGTTGTCATAGCAACTGTAACCTAGATACTGAGAGAGTGACAGGGAGTGTTGATAACAGCCGCGGCGACCGGGGAGAGGAGACGGAGAGGATGAGACGGTGAGTCAGAGGCAGACAGACAGAGCAACTAGCATCGGAGGAAGACGGGGCAATGGAGCAATGTGGGAACAATGTGGAGTAGAGCCTTGAGCATGGTGGTTATATAGTGATATATAGTATGCAACCTAATACTTTGAGTAACGGCCAGACATAACCGTGTATCATGCTGACTTCACGCAAAATGGTTGACGCAAATTGCTGGCTCAATATTTTCCATTAGGCGCTAGCTTTGCTCTTTCTGCATTGAACTGGAAGAGGGTTTACCATTTAGCTGGGATATTGAGCCAGTGTCGATATCAAAGCTCGGGGGTTTCCAGAAGCATTTTGCCTTTCTCCTCCCCGTTACATGGATTCCTTTGGTCTACCTCCAAAATGTGAGCGCTATTAGATATATTACACGGGCTACAGTGTCCCATTTTTGAAAGTCAGCATCAAAAAGATAGAGACCCAGTGCAGACTCCGAAATGTTCCCACTGTTAAAGAGAAGGAAGCAGTATCCCGCTAAGATGATGGGAACAGATTACATATGGATTACTTAAGGCTCCACTGAAATGCTATCATTACTTCCTTAATGTCAGGCATTTCCTCTTCAAAGAGAATGTTTTGGAGGGACATTAAACCAATGGGCAATTAGTTAAGGAGCAAAAGGCACTTCTTTGATAGGACGGGCAGAAAGACAAGTTTGTGCCCGTTCATCGTACCTTTAAAAGTCTGCACTGACTCAGGTGTTAGAAACCAGAGCTTTTATTGACCATTTCTGCTACTTAACTCTTAATACTCAAGTGGGTCTTGGTAATATAACTTACACTACATTGATAGTTATTTCCTTGGGTCTGGTGTCATCAGTTTCAAACACTTAAAAAAAAAAAAAAAAAAAAGGATTGCAGCAGGATGGGGTAGGGGGGTGTGTGGTGGGAGGAGAGGGGGACAAAGTCACAAAGGCCTGCAGTGACAGCCAGTCTCCAGGGCAATCGACTTCCAACATGGACTGCTCCTGAGCCCCCGTGGAGGCGTGCATACTAAAATGCGAAAATGCTCCGGCAAAAGTGAAACGCCGCTTAGAAATGTGTCTCCTCGGCGGTGGCGGTGGCAGCCCCTGAAAAGCCTTAACGTCAGGTGTTGTTGTAGAAGGAGCACGGCACTTCAGCCTTGGCTCGAGCAGCTTAGCCCCGTGCTTTGCTAATGCTTGCTCCTCAGACAGCTTACTTTACCGGTGGCACACTGAATGTCAATACGCTCACGCACTCTCCCGGTGTGAGGTCTGTGTCTCTCCGCTCCTTCAGCTGACCTTTATCTTTCCTTCACCCCCCTCCCACTTTCTTTTTTCCCCCTCCTTTACTCTCCCTCCTCCCTACACTTTCTCACTTGGGCTTTCTCTCTCTCCTCATGACTTACTCTGCTCTTTCTCTTATTTTCTCTCAGTTTAATTTTCATCTCGTTCTCGTAAAAGCCATCACATCCTTCTCCTAATGTCACATGCCTTCCCACACCTTCACCCCACCACCACCACCACCACTCTCCTACCTACCTCTCCTTTTCTTCCTCTGACTCTATTATTAGGGATTGCTCTTTCTTTCCTCGCCATCCATCCTCTACCGCTTATCTCCCACTGCAGTGCTCCTCCTTGTGTTTCCTATCTTTTACCATCCCGTCTCTCCATCTTTGCTCACCTCACATCTTATAACCCTTTCTGCCTCTGGCTGCTCTGTAAATTTCCGCATTTTCTTTCTTTGTGCCTCATTCCCTCTCTTTCCTTTCCTCCGTCTTGTCTGCCCTTGAGGCAACCTGAGTACGACAATGTTATCAGTCACAGGTCTACCTCACCACCTTCTCTCCCCTCTTTTCCCCTCCTCCGCCTGTGTCTTTTTCTCTTGTCTCTCTATCACTTGCTGACTCTGCTGCCCTCCATGTCTCCTTGCCTGTCCTGCTCCTACTTTCAGTCACAAACTATGCACACACACACACACACACCCCCTTAGATCCTACGTGCCACACACACATGACTTTGTTCTATCTGCTGCCGCGTTCTGAGATGCGCTCCTCCTTTCCTCCCTCACCTCCTTCATTTATCCAGCTTTCTCACCCATCATCTGCTTTATCTTGATCTTTTTTTTCTCCTACTTTTCTCCCTTAGCTCTTCCTCACTCCTCCTCCTACCACTTTCTACCTCCCTGAAGTCTTTCTCCTTCCACCCCTGCTTCTCCTTCTCCCTGTCATCCCTGTTAGGGAGCAGATCTCATTTGCAACAAGAGCATTGCAGTATTGAAGCATTCACCCACACACACACACGCACAGTTTGTTGAGTGTAACCGATCCGTCTGCTTGGTGATCGATCTGACCCAGAGAGATGGATAACACCCTGTCCCATTCGTTTACACTCCTCCTCTCGCTCGTTCTTTCTCTCTCAGCCTCTCCTTCTGTGCCCTCTTTCGATGCTGTTCCTTGTCTTCTCCATTTAAAGGTGGCAATCATACGAGTAATTGATTTTTACAGGTATGTAGAGTATTCATTAGGGGGGTCACTTTGTATAGCGAGGCATGGTCACTCGTTTGGACACAGTATGAACTTGCTGCTTGCTGCTTGTGGCGAAATAAAATGTGAGCCAGTGTGCAGAGGTAGCACAACATCAGATACATCTAATCTGTTCCCATCAGTCTTTATCAATCATTTTCAATAAGACAACTTCTCCAACTAAGCCAAGCCAAACGTTTACTTTGCAGTATTTTGCACACAGAAACAGGTATTTGGACATGTAGTTTCTCCAATTTAAAGGCATTTTTTTTCCCCAAATAGCATGTAAAACAGAATTTAATGGATGATTGCAACTTCCCATTTAGAGTGTTTCAACTTGGAATTAGCCATCACAAGTCTAGATAGACGGGTGTAGATATTCAGGTCACCATGATATAAAGCTCTCAAATCCTCACACTTCACATCAGATTACCTCAACGAAACAGCTGCCTCAATGCTACTTCACAATTCACTTTTTCAGTTTTCTCGGGCAATTATTAAACAGCACCACACATGATAGCATGTGCATATACTGGGTGTTGTATAGAGCTCTTTAATTCTGCTTTTACTTGCGTTGTCTTTTTTCCTTCTCTTTACCTGCCTTTTTGTCTGTTTCTTGCACAGCTGGAGCACTTGCATTTGGTCTCTTGGGATCAATAAAGTCTTATCCTATACATTGCACTGATGCAGCACACAGGTGCAGTACAGTATGTGTGCCCCTCTGCATTTCACCACCATCAGCCAGTGTCTACACTTAATGTATATGGTTGAAGATGTAGACTCCACTATGCATATCTAGTGAATGTGTGTGTGTTCTTGTGTGTGAATTAATGTGACATTTCTTTGCACTTAGCAAGCCTTCACTCTCTCTTAAGAGTTTGCTGCTGAATTTGCAATAAGAAGGGAACACAGAGATGTGAGCGTGCGCGCACACTAATTCTCTCGCTCGCTTGCTCCTGCACTCGCACCAAAGCAGCAAGCATCGCAGTATAGCAGTAAGGCCAGGAGCTCCTTTGCATCCAGCCTGCTTGATGGTTTTTTTTTGGGAAGGGAAGAATAAAGGGAGTCAGTCAATGAAAGATAGATGATAGAGAGACAAATCACAGAGGAGGAGATGACAGAAACATAAGAAAAGAGATCAGACACAGAGCAGATGAAATTTTAAGAAAAATCTGTTTGTGTGTGTGAAAAATGCATCACATGAAATTACATGTGCATCTGGCAAGTGGTTTGTGTTTTGAGGGAGTGCGTGCGTTCAGAAGGATGTGTCCCACACGAGCATCCGCCGCCGCCGACACCGCCGCTTAGGTTTGTCTTTTTCTGTGTTTTTTTTTTTTCTTTTGCTCCATCTATTTTGGGAATCCTCTAGCTACACTACCTTGCGTGAACCCTCAACCTTCTAGAGAGCAAGAAGCAGGCGGGTGGAGAGAGCAGGACGGCTGCGTGAAGTGAGCGAGAACATGAGCTAAAAGCGTCCGTGGAAGGAACTGCTCAGTATCCCCAGTGTTGGAGCACGACTCAGAGCTGCGAGGCTGAACCTAACCTCGCCCTAACTTCCAAAAGTTTCTGTTTAAACACCCACCGTGGTCCCAGGAGGGCGCCGCTCCTTTTGGTGAGGCCAAACCCAGCTAAATGTGAAGCTGCTAATAGCTTCAGAACAGTCTTTAGCCTTTTTGTGGTGATGCTTTTGAACCTAACGCAAACCCATGCAATTAAGGGACAGCTTCAGGCATGACTTAAAAAACTGTAATGTGTCAGTTTTGAAGGCTCATTTCCCTTTTTGCTCTCAGTCTTTAATACCCTCTGGACTATTCTAAATGTCAGGCCCTCTTACATGCTAACCACACTAACTTTAATAAACTATGCACATGTGAGTGTTTTGCATGAATATTTCAAAATCAGCATATTGGCGTATGTGTTCGTGCAGCCACTTTGGAATGCACAAATGCCATTAGCCTATAATCGACTTAGGGAATGTTGCAGTGTTTACAAACAAGGGGATTTGTATTAGCTCTCAAAAGCCACTTATCGCAAGCGCGGTAATCCATAGATCAGATTGGAATAGGTACCGCAAGGCTTCAGTCAAAACTGAAAGAGGCTAATGTTTGGTTGCTAGGTGTGGAAAGCTGAAGGTAGAAATGAATGAACAAAGCGACGCCATTCAGCTACCAGCTGCATATTCCTGACATGCACTTCGACACTGTTTGATCTGAAAATACACACAAGCCTTACCGGCACAAATGCAGTAATCAAATATGGAGGCAGCCTTTCATACACACTCACTCACACAGGAATGATTTCAAGCACACTAAGATTTCCTTGCATGCACTCTTACTCATAATCTAGGCCCTTGATATTAGGTGAGAGCGCTTGCATACAGAAACAACCGCAAGCATACCAAAACAGTCTTCCCACACAATCATAATTATAGGGAGGCCGACACACACATACACACACACACACACACACTCTCTCTCTAGGCAAGGAACAAAAGCACGCCCACAGAGCCTCTTCGTGCGGCAGTCGTGTGTACTGTAAGCCCACTCATCCTTTTGATACTATCACTCCTCTGTCATTCCTCTGTCATATTCTGTCCGCTTTAGTCATCCAGAATGTATAGAGAGCTCAGGGAAGAGGGGTATCACTATTGGATGTGGAAACGGACAACAAACGAGGGATGCCAAGCGAGGCTAGCTGCATGAAATACAGTGAGGGGGAGCGACAAAAAAAAAGAGAAGAAAATGGGAGACAAGTGCACAAGATGGTGGAAGGAGGGGTTTGAGAGTGGAGGCAAATTGAAACCCGGCAGTGTGAAGAGCTGAGAGCGAGTGGGAAAAGAGGGAAGGAGGAAGGAGTTTGAGGAATATGGAGGAAAAGAGGGATGAAGAGTCAGTGTGTATGAATGCGTGTCGTTAAGCGGATGGGCAGAGAAATATGTAGAGGCGATAAACGGGTGAAGGCCGCCATCCATCACTGTCAGAGAGAGGGATGAGGCAGGGAAGAGCGGATTTGATTAGGGAAAGGAACAGCCGTGTTAAAAAAATGAGTTTGTAAGGTACCGCCATCGTGATGGAAGCAGAAGAAGGAAGACAGCGGAGAGAGGGGAAGCGCGGTTGAAGGATGGGAGCGAAAGGTGATGAGGTAACGAGTGAGAGGAGGAGGGAAGAGCTGGCCGGTCAAGCGCCTGACAGTTAAGCTGTAAAGGATTGGCTCGGGACATATTACCCCAGGTTGAAACTTTATTGCCACAATTTGGCCATCGCAGTAGTCGAAAAGTGCTTTATTGAGACAGTAAACTGTGATCGGAGGTCAGAAATGAAAAGGAAGAGTTAGTTGTGAGATGATGAGGAGCTGTGCCGTGGTTGGATTGAGATCTTTCTCCCTGACCAATAAGATACCAGAAAAATACAAACACAAAAAACGGTTTCGCCACAAGTGTGTCTAAATGATAACTAAATGATAACCTAAATAAATTTGATTCGGTCAGCTGGTCAAACAATAAGGAAACACGTCTAAAAGTCTGACCAGATGTTCAGTGCAAAGCTTGTTACTTGACAGCTGGATACTGGATATTTTGGGGGCAGATATCCACATTGATATTTGGGAGATTAGAAAAATAAAGATTTGTGTGTGTTTTAATTATTCAACAGAGATGCCGTTTCTAAGTTAGCTCAAAGCTAGTGTTTCTGAACTACTATTTCCTGTTAGCTACCAGCCAACATATTCATCAATATGTATCTGTAATAAGCTGATATATGCTGATCAGCTTAGCCAATTGATTGGTCTACTCTGTATTCATCAACACCAATAAGTATATGTTTAACAGCCAGATCTCCTAACCAGTTGACCGGGTTTTGTTTGTTTGTTTTTGCACTACAAATCAAAAGATAGAAACCTCCGTACTGGCGAATACTGGCCAACGTCCAGCACTGACAAGGATGTGAGCATGAGTGTGAAGATTAGTAGCTTTCAGACACGGGCAGGCTGCAATCCTAGTCTTTTTGTAGAATGTGTGCCCCTTAAAAAAAAAAGGGAAAAAAATGTGCAAATGTCAGTCATTAAGTGCTTGATGTGCACCCTTTGAGTCTCTACAGTCATCTCTTTTTTCCAGCCGTATAGACAGGGGGTACTGATGGAAAAAGCTCGCAGAACCCCTGAGGTAAATGGTGGGAGTGAAAGGAGAGAAATGGGAAATCAAGAGAAAAGAAGTGAAGTGTATTCTCTTTAAAATAAAAGGACTGCAGTCTTCTCACAGCAGGGCTCCAAAATATTACAGTTCTTCTGAAATACTCCACTCAACTAATTCCTCCCAAACCTCCATGTTGTGTTTGAGAGAGAGAAAAGAAGGAGTGTGTGTGTGTGTGTGTGTGTGTGTGTGTGTGTGTGTGTGTGTGTGTGTGTGTGTGTGTGTGTGTGTGTGTGTGTGTGTGTGTGTAGACAGCAAGTGTCTGTATTGGCTTGTGTATATGCATCTGTATGCACGGCCCTCTCTGACTAAATCCTGTTGGAATCCATCCTATTTGGAAGATTTTGATAATTGTTTCTATTCCTGGAACACTGCACAGTCAGATGTTTCAAATGTTTTTGTTTTGGTTGTTTGGTTTCGTTGCGTTTTTTCACACCTTTGGAAAAGTTTCACCTCTGCATCGGTTGAGGAATTTAAACGCTTATATAAAAACCTTGTTTTTGTCGCACTCGATGCACATTTCACAGCTCTTGCATGAAGACCATGAAAAGTCCAGTTCTGGTGATTTTCCTCTGCAGTCTGCAAATCAAGCATTTGCTCCTGATGCCCAGAAAATTGACTTTTGGAGGCATGAGCATTTCATCAGAGCTGAGTGAAATTGTAGCAGAGCGCTTTTGACTACAGCACCTTATTTTAAGTAAGAAGTTCTTAAAAGTATCTCTAATCTTTTGACATGGCAACACTTCAGAGAAAGCAAGCCACTTTGCTGTTTGGCATAAAAACGTAATGATAATATTGGTGGAGGCTTTGAAGTATGGCTTTGTAAAGGCTCCCACATTCTGCATCTACTTGGCACAGATAAACAACCCGGTCTTTAGTGAACTTAGAAAGCTTTGTTAAATACTGAAGGTTAAAAAGTCAAAAAAAAAAAAAAAAAAGTTGAGAAACCGATATTAGCTGGGATTCTTTTGAAGTACGCCTGTTTTTTGGAGGCCAGGCCCAGGAGTTAACCGCTGCTCTGATTCACCACAGGCTGTGAATTGGTGCATGGTGAAGACTTGAAATGAACGAAAGCATGAAGTAGGCCTTGCTCTTGCTCTGTACTTGGCGATTTTGTGCCCCGTGGTACCCCATCCCAATTTGTTGCGCATCATTTGGTGACTCTACTGCTAGTGTTGAGTGGCGTTGAAGTGCCATCCAGTAGTTGACCATCCATATTCTTGCTAATAGTATCTGTTACAATGGTGACCAAGTGAATGATTTGCACCAAATAAAGGCTCTGTTGGATTTCCCTTGTCCTTGCACAGCATTGGCAGTATCATTATGAAGCTAAAAGACAAAAACCGCATGAAGCTCATGTGACCAGCTGTACAAAAGCCTAAAACCCCAGCTAACTATTAAGAAAATAAATTACTTACTCCACCTTTGAAACATGCCCTACTAAGTCTGTGACCAAACAGCTCTGAAAGTTTTCTGGAGAAGTTCTGTAACAGCCTTGTTACATCTGTGGCAGCCAATCTCCCACTCCATGCTGAGGTTTTGTAATTTTGTTTCCTCCCGTTGGAAAGCCCGCACGACTGCACAGCTTGGGGATTAAATTTTCCGGGAGGTAAATTGAATTGGCAAACAACGGAGGTGACAATGATTTTCTTTGGCACTTCATTGGCACAGATCGTGCCAGGGAGCATGATCCACTATCAAGCACTCATTTGAATTTTTGATTTTTATCCACCATCTAGTCTTTATCTGCTTGCAGATCAGTGTTTGTGTCCACACTTAAAGGAGTAACAGCCTTTGGTTGTGAGTGCATTTGTCCCCCCTGTAATGCTTCACCATCACTCAGACTGCAAAGTAGGATCTCACATTCTAAAGTCCTTTTGTAAACTGTAGCTGTAGTTTCATTCCATACATCGATAATACTATTACAGATGGATACAGTTGAGCAGCCAAAATGATGGAAACAGCTGAGCAAATCAGGGACATAAAGTGCTGAAAACGGCCCTGGCAGCTCTGTTACGCTGCTCCACCAGGATGCCTTTCTAGTTGGAGAGGAATCATTTTTCATTGGTGGATAGCTGTCATATTGGTGCCAGAGAGGCAGCTCAATACTGCTCTGTTTTGATGCTCCCTTACTCCAGATGGCAATAGCACAGTTGTATCTGACTAAATTGCGCAGTAACGTAGTTGAAGATGGGGGCCAATAAAAGCCCATAATTAATAGCTGACTGTCTTTGTTTTTGCCATATGCTCGTCTTTTGATACAGATTCCATATTGTGTTGAATGTGGTGGGGAAATGAATCTTGGCATCTGACTCAGTTGGCATCCTCTAAACGTGAGCTTTTCTTTTTAAAGGGGCTATCACAATATTTTTGTAATAACATGTATCAAATGACAATGTGACAGTGTGGAAGGGGTTGCTTGTAGTGACGAGCCTACAGAGAGTTAGCTCCTGAATCAGCAGCTCCCCTCGGCTTTACAGAGCTTCATAGCAAGTATCAGCTCCCCGCTTGACATCATTTTTGGCGAAATTGCTTTAAAACCAGCAGCAGACAGACACAGTTAACAACTAGATGGTAAACATAGTGGAGCGTTTAGGAGCCTTACGTTTCCCTCACGAGTTGGTAGAGGCCACAAATAGTGTTAGAAGAGAGTGAATACTGGGCTGCTAGATGTAAGCAAGTGTGTGCCAACAAGCTTACCTTATCGACTTTAAAGATGATGATATGTCAGTGTTATATAGACAATTTGTGCCTGTTGCCCCCAAGTGGCCCAGAAAATCACTTATCATAGGTTTAAGGTCTCCCCTTAGCCGACATAACACAGTCTTTGAAACGACTGATTTCAGCTAGGAAAGTCTTGAGTTGGAAGTTCTTTGTGGAGGAAGAAGGACTCCGCTGTGGACTCCATTCATGGCAGTTTTGCATGTGTCCCACTGTTTGCCGTCAGCCTTTTTCAAACTGTGTCTGATTGGAAAATGAATGCTTCTTGAATTCTGTAATCACGTTCCTGTCCCGTTAAATGCGATATCTCCTGCGGTTTGGGCCCAACTCCAAACACCTGGAGGACAAAGCACTTAATATGTCTGAGTCCCTCCTCACGAGACGCTCTCATGCAGTTTGGAGCTTTTGGATTGGTGTGAACTGTAGGTGGTGGTGCGCGTTGGCGCTCGCAGTCACAGACGGGTCACCCAAGAGAAAGCCTTCAACTCTAAACTACTTCAGTTACTAATCCAAATTTTCTCCAGTCGTACACATTCTCCCTCTCGAAGTCTGCAGACATACGAATACTTAAATGCAGTTCTGCTTACACCCACAAATGTGCCTTCGCATGACACACACTATCACAAGTGTTGCAAAATAACTGACCTGCCACTCACCCTGAACATAATGCGCTTGCAGTTTTTCTCCGTCCCTCTCCTCCTCCTCCTCCTCCTCCTCCTCCTTTCATCCCTTCTGTTGCTCTCATCCCTCCTTCATCTTCCTGTCTCTGTCTTTCTCAATCTTTTCCTCCCTGCGTAAAGATGATGTCTTTCTCTGGCTTCCATCTTGCAGCCATTCCTACAACCCTGCCATATTTTCAGTGGGTGATATGTGAGTGCACCTGTGTATGTTTACATAACCGAGGCTAATCAACAAAAAATTGCAAATCACCACAAACACCAGCCGATGAGCAACACACAAACACGCCGCTTCTGAGCTGTCAACACCTCGCGCCCAATCAGAAACCCTGCAGCGCCAATTATATGGACCCTGATTGGCTAACGCGACAGGATGCAGCTCGACAAAGTGCCTGTGCGCTTGTATGCATGTGCAAGTGGCGGTTTGATGATTCAGCAGGGTTCCCTTTCAGCTCTCTAAGGGGAAATCCTTAGCATGAGAGCAATTACCCAATCAGCACTCTGCAACCAGCACAGTACGTCAATGACATGCCATCCAGGCCTCTGAATCACACTGATGGATGCATTGATCAATGCTTCACACAAACATATTCATACAAACTCTATCTTCAATCATGTATTTCCTCCTTTCCTCTTTTTAGTTCCTTTCATTGCTTGTATTGCTCTTCTGTTCATCCCTCTCTGACACAAAGAAATGTCCAGAAATGTGGAAAGACAGAGGGCTGGGAATGAGAAGTGTTGCAGGATACATGTGGCGCAGCGATCGAAGGAATTTCCAATGAATATTTGGTTGAGGCCTGTTAGTACCAGGCGTGTCTGATCACAGAGGCCACTCTCAGCCACAATGAATCACAAGCTGCACTGTAACTCACCACAAAGAGCTTTCATTTTTTTCCCTGATGTAAGACACTAATAAAGGCGAAACAACACTGCGCTGCAATGAGCCTGCAGGGGAAACCGGTTTCCCTTGAGTTTGTTGATTACTGCGTCTCATATTCTAATGCTTAGCAGTGCTGATACAGGCAGGAACGCTCTGTGCTCCGCTGTCAGACTTAGACTATATGTGTTGCAGACGAGGTACAAGGTGGTTTTCTTCTGACAGTCATCACCCACGCTGCATCCTGCACCGTGATTCACCTGAGCATCTACAACCGGCTGCATCTGTCGAGCATCGTTGTAATGCAGACAAACACCTGCGAGTGTGCAGACGTACAGTAGTGTTGGTTTGGCTGGTGTATTATGCAGCTGGTGGGGAGGTGTTGCCAGCATGTGTAGCAGAGATGTAAGCTGATGGATCTAATGTTTAGACATCTTGAAAATCACTGTTGAAGGTTTGATATCACACAGCTGCCTAAAAGCCCGAACCACAGTCAAACTCCAGTTTCTGTCGCCTCTTCTTGGTTTTCTCCTTAAACCCCTAAAATCAATCTATCAGGGGTGATAGTTAGTGGACCCAGCAGATCACTTCGCCCATTTTATTTGTGTGTGTTGGTGTGGTGTAATGCTGTTACAATTAGCCAAACATTTGCTCTTTCCAGCCTCTTTAATGTTGCTTTTCTCGGTTTCATGCAATTATGAACTAACTATCTTTGGGTTTAGGACTGTGGATCAAGCAAACATATTCATCTGAAGACATCATCTTGGTCTCTGGTCGTTTTTGATGATGTTCAGACTTTATTGACTAAACACTGAAGCAGTTAATCAGAACAAATCCACAGATCAATTAATAATGAACCTAATTAGCAGCTGCAGCTCTAGTCTGATAAATGCCACCTATCTGCTGCTCTGCAAAGATTAAAATAAAGCCCTTACATCAGACTTGCGAAGCCGAACAAGTCGCGGCTCTTGCTTGAGTGGGACACGCGGCCGTTGGCGAGCACGTAAATCCGTTCCTCCTTTTCCCCCTCCGTCTCCAGAGGGGGTTTTCACAAAGCAGGATTAGCAAGTTGGCCAGATAGCTTTAAAAAGTACTTTTGTTAGCAGTTCTCACTCTGCATAGCTGAATCATATTCCTAAACCTAATATTCAAATTGAGCCTCGTGGATTCGTATCAGTATTACCAAGAGAGCGGAATAATCTTTTCCAGATAGGTGGGTAGCTTCCTAATCCTGACTTGTGAAATCCCCCACGAGGGACCTCGTGGGTCCTCAGATCTGCATCAGGTCTAGGTATTTCCTACACATACAGATACATCAGCATCCATGCTCTCGTTTCCCACTTGTGCCACACTCTCCTCCAGTAGCCTCACACACACACTCCTTCACAATTGGCTCTCCCCCATTCCCCCCCACCCCCACCCCCCACCCAAAAGCCACCCCTCCGTCTGTCTCCAGCGGTTGCCGTGGTTACAGTTTGTTCTGCTCATCAGGCGCCTGCTGTGCCTAAACAGACTGTCAACAGTTTAATTACTCATGCTCTCATCCCTCTATCTTTCCTAACTTCTGCACTGTGCTTCTGCTTCTTGCTTCCACCTCTGACTGGGGAGTCACTCCTCCCTGTGACACTCCCTTTTTGTCTCCTTTCATTTTTTTCTTCCTTCACTCACTCCCTCATCCCTGTTTTGTAATCCCGTCCTCCCTGCCCTTCTTTCCTACTATGTTTGACTCCTAACAGCCTAATTGCTCATCCTTTTAACTTCCTATCATATCAGTTTTATTCCTCCATCTTTCTATCTACTCGTCCCTCCCCCTCAGTGTGCCAGTGCTTTATTAGTGTAGTTTTTCTTTTCAGACATTGTTATTCCTCTATTCCCTTATCCCCACTCCCTCTTATCATCCACCTCTCAAGTGTCATCACTCGCCTTTTCATTCTTCATTACTCAGTCTCTCTCCATCCTCTGAGTGTTCCTCCCTATCTTAAACAGTCAGTCTTGTAATTACTCCTCTTCATCACGTTATCGTTCTATACCTCTCTGTCCGTCATCTGCCCATTCGGCTCCTTGGCTGTCGACAGCGGCCTGATGTCTCATCCTTTTGATGTTCCCTCTCTTCTCGAATAGCGCAGCCTTTCACTTCTCTCACTCCACCATTTGTCATTCATTCGTCCATCCGCTCATCCATCATGTGCCACCTTCCTGACATTTACCATGCCTCCCTTGTTCCAGGGTTTCAAATCTTCCACTTCTCGCCTTGATTGAAATGAAAGCTGGTTGTATCAGAAAGGTGTGTGACATCCTTCATGTATCATTCATCATCACCTTTGATGTCTTTTCATGTGTCGTCTTCTGTTTCATGCAATTATCCTTATTGCCTGCAGCTCTTGTACTTTCGGTTGGTCACTATGTTTTGAACATTTCATCAGTCACTCTGTCTAATCTCCTGTCTGTTATCTTTCTAAGTCATTAATTGGCTGCTCACTAAACCCCTCCCGAACAGCTGTTGGCCAATCATGTCTTAGCAAGAGTTTAGATGGTGGTTTCTTCTTTTAACCTCTCAAAAACCAAAAGTAAAAGTGTAAAGAATGGATTGAAAATGTGATTGTCTGCTCTTAACTGCAATGGTTAGTATGTCAGACAACTAGCTTGCTGTAGTAACCTGAATTACTACCAAGGCCAGCAGCATTACATCATGTATGGGGGCCACATTAGCATTAGCAAAAACATAGTGTTTGAAAATAAAACCAATAAAAGCTTGAATCTAGTTTTTCTCTTGCTTAACCAAATACACGCGCTCAGCTGAGTCTTTTGGTCAAATAACATGTACGCAATCATTAAGTGCCTATTTAAGATCCTTTTTCAGGATTCCCATTTTAAAAAAAAAAGTCTGCGGGAAACATCCGCTAGAGACAGCGTTTTCAACCAACTCAGGGAGCTAGCATTAGCTTAATTAGCTTGCAAATAAAAACGCCAGTGACAGTTACTTTATACTTTAGACGTGTGAGGATGCAAAGCTTCCCAGGCATAGCAACAGTAACTAAGGGGGGCGGGGCTTAGCGAACTGTCAGTTAATTGATCTGCACCCTTCAATAAGTGGTCCAATGCCTGCCATTTTTTTTCCCCTCTATTCCTTCATCCACTTCCCAGTCTGTTCAGCTTGGCAAGGCTCCTACTTTGAACAGTGAGCATCCCATCTGCTCATGCATCTCCCTTACTGTAGCCCCAGAATGACAGACACCCTCAGCAACAACGAGCCACACAGAGCATTAACGAGATAATTCAGAAAATGTTCCTTTTATTACGCGTTTATTTCTTTGAGCCATGTGGCACTTACCTGCTCTGCATTCTTATGACTTAGTCTAGCAGGAGAGCAAAGCCAATCATTGAATTATGATTCGGTTAATGGATATCAAAAGGCCTCTTTGTTACACTTTAAAAAGATCCAGTCATCATCTTTTCAGAATTGGCGTCGCCTCTGTTCAAAGCAGGAGTCAAAGCCGCTCTAAACGATCAACAGAGCAAGTAATGAGCCCTGCCTTGGTTACTCAAAAAAGCTTATTGTTCATAAAAATAGTTTCACATGTGTTTTGTTTCTAGGGTAATTAATATTCCTCTAAGGTAGAATTTTACTTCTCCCCAAAGTTGTGTCTCATAATTGCCATGTCCATTACATGGAACAGCCCCATGGTACAACATATTCCCCTTGTAGTTATATCTCTAAATAGCTCATTATGGGTGTCAGTGATCTTTTACAGGCTTTTTGGGGACATGTAAGACTAATTGTAGCCAATAGTATAACAGTAGAAGGCTCCATAATGATGGCCATCTGTCATTTCTTTTTATTTCCTCCTCATCTGTCTCTCTATTTTTATCTCTACACAGTAAATCACCATTAATTTATCACTCTAGCCTCAATGTGCCTCTTTCTAACATTTTTTTACTATCGTGTCACTGATCGTTGTAGACTTCATAAAATCGCCCTGTTTATCTCACTCATCCTTTAATCAATCAGTCCCTCAGTCTTTTCTTTTCGTCTGTCTTTTCTGCTCCTCAGCCACTTCACATCTCAATCTTTTTCCACCGTATCATCCTCTGCTCCTCTTCATCCCTCCGTTTCTGCATGTCTCCCTCCTTGATGTTCCTGCCTCTTCTGTTATCTCTCTCTCTCTTTTTCTCTGCCAACGTGGGCCCTTCATCATTTCACCCTTTCTCTCCTAATCTACTTCTGCCTGTTTCTTCCATTCATCTGTCTCTGTCCATTCTTGTCACTTGACGAAGTCGATCATTGCCTCTCACTCCTCTTGCTGCAATCCTGACCTCTCTTAACCCTCAGTGCCAGTCGCTATGTCGTGTGTCACCCCTCCCTCTCCATCTCCCCTTTCCATCTCCCTGCATCTCTTGTCCTCCTCCCTTTGCCTCCCTCTTGCACTTTCCCTCTCCTCCCATCTCCATTTCTTTCTCATAGCCCTCTGATCCTCCCGTATATCCACTCAGTCAGTCTGATCTCCTGTGTCAGTGTGCCAAATCTGTGTGTGTGTGCGCGCGCTCAGACACAGCTTACGTAAAAAGCCTCAAATGAAGGGAGGTTAGAACTGTTCTGTGCCACCGCCGCTGCCGCTGCCGCCACCGCCACCACACAAACGCTCTCAGCCCCGCATCCACACACTTACCATGGCACACCGACACACGCTCATCACGCCAGGTGAGATTACATAAAGGCGAGGTGATGAAAGCCAAGCTGAGACGCACCTAGTGAGTAATCTGATACAGGACATCTGGCAGACACTCACATACAGAAGCACACGAGAAAGCAGGATTCTCAGAGTGGTCGAGGTTTGTGGAGCAAAAGAGAAACAAAAAAAAATGGGGACCTAGAGGTTCAGAAGGATTAAAACAGAAGGATAAGAAAAGAAACACATACAATCATCTGTGCCATGTGGGGGATTTGAACGTGTGTGTTCTCCTCTGCGTGTACTCTTGACTTTCCCCTCTTATGTTGTTGTTGTTATGAATGCACATCTGTTCATTATTTATAGGCCAGAGTGTGTGTGTGTGTGTGTGTGTGTGTGTGTGTGTGTGTGTGTGTGTGTGTGTGTGTGTGTGTGTGTGTGTGTGTGTGTGTGAGGGAAAGCTGAGTTCCCAGTCACAGTGAGGGCTGGTGTTCACTGCATTTATGTGCTCAATGATTCAGCACAAGAGCGCTACCCATGCAAACATGGATCCACCTTTACTGGGCCAATATATGCCAACAAATGTGTGTATGTGTGTGTGTGTGTGTGTGTGTGTGTGTGTATTTGAGTGTGTGTTTGAAACTGCGTGGACGTTACCTTTTCCGTCTGTGCGGCTCTATAATCCGAATCAGCTCCACATGTTATCCAGGTTTATATGTGCGTGTGGGTGTGTGTGTTTGTGTTTAGCACAGATCTCGCCCCAGGTGTTTCTCCTTTCGTTGGGCCAGCAGTGCGGTGGTGGGGGGTCAGGGGTGGGGGTGGGGGTGGGGGGTTGTGTGATTGTGCTGAAACCTGTCCTACTCCCCTTCACACTCGCACGCCCCCTCACACATCAAAAGGAGGCGGATGTAGGTCAGTGTAAGAAAAACCAGAGAGTTGCAGAAATTCCAATCCCACAATATCCTCTTAGGCTTCTATAGATGAAGAAAACCTGGAAAATCCAGAATTACTCGCTCGATCCCGGCGCGGTATTCCAAAATAGAGACCTCAGTTTGAGAAGAAATCCACGTATCCACTTTGCTCGAAATCCTATTTATGGCGTTTTGATATGATTTCCTCATGGCTGTGTTCAACTTCTCTCTGTATCTGGAGCAGTTCAGTCAACAGAGGATAAGAATCCTGGAGTTGGTGGCGATCTCCACCTTTCCTCTCTCCTCCTTCTCTCGCTCCCTCTTTCCTTTTTTTTCCTCCCCCTCACTAATGCAACCCCTCTCTTCTTATTTATTCATCTGGCTTCCTCTCCAATTGCTTCATTCTTTCACACGTTTAGCGTTCTTCCCCCTCCTCTTCCTCTCATCCCTCACTTCCCGGTGTGATTTCCAGGGCGTGTCACAGGGCCTCTCTCCGCTCTACACAGTGCGTCCCGTGTTTGCTCTCCCACATTGAGTCAGTTGTTTATTGATGACCTTGGCAGGAGGTGCAGAAAAGGAGGTTTGGGAGTGTGATGGTGGGATGGCTAGAAACCTGCAAATGAGGAGAAACACGGAGAGAATGAACTGTGTGCACTGCACGTGTTCCATTAGTGCCTCCTTTACTGTGTGTGTGTGTGTGTGTGTGTGTGTGTGTGTGTGTGTGTGCTCTCACATAAATCACACTGGATTGAATCCATTATCACTTATTTTTGTCTCATCCTCCCTTCTCTCCTCCACCTGACCTCCCTTTCCCCTCACATCCATCCCTCTTTCCACAGCGTCCGCTGTCGATCATTCACTCTTGCCTTATGGCCTCTTTAAACCCCCCTCTCCTTCTTGCCATCTCCGATTTTTTTTTTTTTTTCTCCCCTCTTCCTCCCCCTCCCCGTCTCACCTGTCTGTCAAAGACAATCGATAGTTCTGAGACCCTCTTAACGCCTCTCAGCAGGCTGCATTGGTTTGTTCTTGCTCACACGCGTACTCACAGGAGCACAGACGCACGCACACGCGGCCATGCAGCACATTCATGCATGCTTCAACGCATACCACCACCACCACCACCACGCACCTATCCACGAAGTAGTCATGCAGTGATACTCCCCTGCAAGCACACGCAGCCTCTGCACGGCTCTCGCTCTTGCTCTCTCTCCAGCCACACACACACACACGCAGTCTAATGAAACAACTGGGCTATTGATCAGCACCATGAATGTCAGACAGTTCAAAAGTCCCCCCCCCCACCCTCCACCCCACCCACTCTGGCCCGTCAATCAAACTCCACAAGCCGACACCTTTAAGAAGACAATCTCATTATCTTGCTCTAAAGCTGTGCACTCATTCTGTGTGTGCTTCTTTGTGAGTGTTGTGTGAGTGTGTATCTGTACATCGGTGCCGCGGCTCACATATATGCAGCCTTTTTCTTCCCCCCTTCCTGAATTCTACTGAAAATCCTTGATTCATTTTGTTCTTTCCATTTCTGTCCACCTGCTCCTTCTCCTCCGGTGTTCACTTTGCCACTTCAAAAGCACAATGCAGTTACTTGATGTCCTCTTCTCCCGGTTCTTTCATCCTTATCTAACATGTCCTGTCCCCTTTTTCTGCCCTCCGCTACCCTGCTAGATAAAAAGGTGGAATTACTAACCTTGTTTTCCGGATCATTCCACCGCAACCCCTGGAAACCGCCACATCTCTCTGTCTCCGCGGCTCTCTCTCTGTCTCAGCTCTGTGGAAAAACACCCATCTCTCTCTCTCTCTCTCTCACTCTCTCTCCTCTCCTCTCCTCTCCTCTCTATCTCTGTCTCTCACTGCCTACCCCCCCCCTCCTCTCTCTCCCTCTCCTCCCGCTGGTCGTCCCCTCACTCGGTCTCGACAGCTGCAGCGCTCTGTCTGCCTCCTCTGTCGCTCTTCCGTCAGGCTGTAGGCTGATTGAATTTTAAGTCATGTTAATCCCACAGAACAGGTACTGGATGAAGGAGGGGACACAGCAAAAAAGAAGGAAGAGAGAGAGAGAGAGAGAGAGAGAAAATAACAGAATGCAGGGAGTAAGCTGGCATGTATTTTTAGAAATCTCTTCTTTCCTTCAAGGAGGTTTTCTCCATTTTTTTTTTTCCTTTACTTGTCCTGTCTCCACTCAGTCACTTCTCCTCTTCATTTATCCATTCATCTGCATCTTTATCCGCCCCTTTTCCTCGCTTTCTTTGGCTTACTTGTGTCCTCAGCTAGTGGAGAAGAGTGTGTGGTTCCCGACGAGGAGGACTGTGATCTGTCTCCGGCAGCGTCTACCATCGGACTGAGAGGGAGAGGGAGCGAGAGTGCACGAGAGGGAGGCATGAAGATGAGGAGGGGGGTCAAGGGGTGGGGGGAGAAGAGAATAGAAGAGAAGAATCATATAGGGGCAGGAAGAGGGACAGCGAGGAGAAATGAGGAACTGGAGGGAGAGAGGAGGGGTAGATACGAAAATACAAGAGGGGGAGAGGGAGAAGGAGTACAATAATGGAGGGCAGTCATGGAAAGTAACTAAGGACACTGACTCAAGCACTCCCCTTCAGTTCAGATTTGAGGTGCAGATTAAGATTTCACAAACGTACCTTCAGCTCATAAAATATGGACACGTCGTTATATTGCAACGGTGTATAAAGCAGTTAGAGGAGCTCCACCTTGACCAGCCGCCAAGCTGAAATGCAGCTCTAGCTGTGTGTAAAAGAACAAGGCTGCTAATATCGTGTGTGTTTCTCAATGACAACAAATCCCATTTAAGAAGACTTAATCCAACAATGACCGCCTTCTGCTAACAAGTACTCGCTTTGTAGCAAAGCTAATATTGTCCAATGGGGGACGGAAGATCTGACACTTACATTTAATTATACAGTGAGCATACAGATGCCTTAAGTGTACATACAATAATACTTTAACCTCTGCAAGAACCCTGAAATTTTACTTTTGATACTTAAAGTCCATTTTTGTGATGTCTTTACTTTAATTTGAGTCCAATTTTTAATCCGACTTTCACTTGTTGCTCAGTATTTTGCCACCCTGTTACAACTTCTTTTGCCCAAGTAAAAGATGTGAGTGCCACTGATGGAGCATCGGGGTTGGGGAGGAGAAAGAAAGAGAGACGGAGGAAGAGGAGGACATAAAAGTCGGCTGGTATGACAGCGAAAAGCGAAGCTCTCCGTGCCTCAAGCAACACTGGGTCAGACCGGGGTGACAGGGGGAGCAAAGCAGGATGATTAAGAGTGAGCACATGAGTGGCGTCGTGTGAGCAGAGAGAGGTGGAGGAGAGAGAGGAGGCCGAGGATCTCTGGGGGCATAAGGGAGATAAGTGAGGAAGAGAGGGGTTAGTGAGGAATAGAAGCAAGGAGTGGATGGAGTGATAGCATGGCGATAGGAACATTTGTAGCTGATACGACTTCAAACGGTGGTTGAGCGCTTGATTTCCCCGCCGCGCCGATAGCTGCTGGAAATAGCCGTTTAATGGAAACCGCCTGTGTGTGGATGTGTGTGTGCGTCCCATTACTCAAGCAGAACCTATAACGGCAGAGATATTCGATGTTGTTTCCAATTTTTACATGTGCGCAGGTCCGATTTATCATCACAATCACCCAAAAAAAAGAGGCCAGGGACAGAGATTTGGTTGTGTTATGGGTGAATTGCTTTTTCATCCCAATTTCCACCCAGGAGTCCATTTTTGTCCTTCATTCACTTTTCCGTCTTGTAAATATTTCTCAAATCTGTGCCTCTCCTCCCTGCTTATCTCTGCCTTTCAAGCATTGCCTCTCATCCCGCTTCCATGCAACTCCATTTTTCTTTCTTGAATTTATTTTTATCCCTTGCCTTCTCCCTCTTTACTGTCACTCCATTTTTTTTTTCCTCCTGCTGTGGGCCAGTGTATTTTTAAACTAGTAAGCCAGACCTCCCTCAAAGCAAGGTCCAGCAAGGAGAAGTTTGATATATCATTTCGCCCAATCGTATCTCGTTTACAGCACATGGCTTTATGGCTCGTTGATTCACAATTAATCAAACCTCTAGTGGTTTGGCACCCCGTCCCCTCGTCAGGCAGAGTGACCTTGCTGAATGAAATAAACTAACATGACCTACTGCCGGGTGATGGATGTAGTCAGTTCACCAGTCAGGAGAAAATCTCATTATTGACTGGCTTGTTAGTTTATATATATTTCGTTACATGTATAATTCATGGAAATTCACAGTCTACCTGTGGATATAATTGCGTTCCTCATCAGTTAAATGTCAAGCAGCCGTCAGTATGCGGGGCACAGGACAGAATCGTGTCCTGAGAGCATTTCCTGTGACCGCAGATGAGTCGTGTTCGAGCCAAGTGCGCAGGGGAAATTCTTTTTCTCCCCAGGATGCAGAGCTAAGCAGAGAGATTGGCAGGATCTCTTTTAGTTCATTCTGGGGAACGCTGCGCTTAATCGGAAAGAGGGCAGACCTGTTCTGGTTCGGTCAGGCCACATTAGTCCTCAAAGTGAAAACAGTTGCAGGGGAGTTGGCCTACTGACCCTGGACTGGACAAATCCATCCAGCTTTTATTTATTTATTGGTTGATTTCATTACAGATTGGTTCACTGGTAAAGTCACCGGGGGTGTCAACAAACTGGAAACATCTGGATGTCAAGCATTTATGTAAATCACTCAGTTGCATGCAAACACTTCAGCAGATAAGTGACATATGATAAATGGTAAATGGACCATTTATTTACTGACCACTCAAAGCGCTTCACAACACAAGCCAGCACTCACTCACACACATCCATACACTGTTGGCAGAGGCTCCCACACAAGCTGCCACCTGCTCATCAGGAGACACTGAGGGCACAGCTGCCAGCGGGGGCCGGGGTCCGAACCCCCGACCCTCTGATTAGTGGGTGACTGCTCCCCTTCCTGATTTCTGATAGCTGAATATTAAGCTTTGAAGTGAGTTTACATTGAACATGCTTAAACTAGTCATGACCCTAAGCATTTGCACATCGATGCTTTTTTTGCTCTTTACTCCAGCACACTCGAAATGAAACAGTGACCATGAGGTTTAAGTGCTGACTTTCAAGAGAGAAATGTGCAGAAAAGGTGTGAGCCATATGCTGTTGATGTGGACCTTTAAAGCTGAGATTTAGCTATTTAAAAGTACTCTGTGGAGCTTTTGACCTTTAGTAGGCAATGGAGCGAGGGCCTGTTTAGTTTGACTCGTGGACAAGGCAAACATGCACATCCACGCTGGTGATGCGATGGTTTAATAACGGTTTCACATGATCCACAGGTGGCAGCAATGTGCCAAGAAATGCAGCAAGGGCAAAGTAGAAGAAGACTGCTAGCAAGTCAACATGCTAGACGCTTGATGCAGCATTTATGCCTGACCTTGTTTGATTTATTTTCTATAAATTCCACAGGACAACTTCAATCTCATAATCATGGCTCTATTTGAAGTGTGCTTGAATGCGGGAGATTTCAAAGACAGGAAAGAAAGCAGCTGCAGTAGTGTTTTTCTCAGCGCTGCCTGTCACCGGCTCTGGCTAGCAACAAACAGAAAACAGACAGGCACGGCATAAAAAGTTTGCAGCTTTAGTCAAAAGACGGGACCTGACAGCAGCTGAAGAGCACGTCCACGCCAACTGCAGTGTATTCTAATGTGTGCTTGTGTGTGTGTGTGTGTGTGAGTGAGAGAGAGAGAGAGCGAGAGAGAGAGAGAGAGGAAGAACATATGAGGTTTTGAGGAATTGAATCTTTGTGTTGAATTAAAAAAGCAGCCTAAATGAACCACCTCACCTCCCCTTAACGTTTATGTGTCATTCGACTGGTTTGTTAGTGTGTGAGGGCAAATTTTGTGTGCGTGTGTGTATAAATGAGTCACAGTGGGTTTGTGAGACACACTGGCTAAATATAGGCAACGCTGAAACACACAAAAACAAATGCACTCAGCGAGCGCCTGTGCACACAAACATGTCACACATAATCACCAGTGTGTCAAATGCTTCCATTCACGCACACACACAGACACACCCACACGCACGCACACAAACTTCACACATGGGCACACATGGGGGATACATTTCACACAATCTATTTGCAACCAACACATAACACGCACACGCACAGATTGGCAATGATCGCTTGATTGCACACAAACACGCGATAATGTCACACAAATCACGACATGCACACCCCGCCGCTGGACACACACCCCTTACGAGGCTGAATGAAACACGCATGCACACGCGCTCGCTCGCCGTTGATGTCAGGGGTAAACGGCGTGGAGGTTTAGATCGAAGGGCAGATCTCCCGCTATTTGTCTCAATCTGGGGATAATGAGAGACAAGGGCAGACACACAGTCACACGCACACACACACAACAGTCACACAACTCCGCCCTCTAATTTTGCTCTTGGAATCGTTTGCATGTCATTGTGCTTTAGTTATTTCCTCCGCATTAGTAATCGTCTTTCCAAATGATTTCCCAGTTACTGCTGGCACACCGTTCTACCAACAATGAAGTACAAGAAAGACACGCTAGGCCTCATTTGTCTACATCGCTTTAAGTATGAAACCTTGACAGATACGCTCAGACGTAAAGACGCAGGGCAGAAATGACTTCAGGAACGTGTTGGTTTGAGGAAAGGAAAAAAAAAAACAACAAAGCGCAATCCAAATGTTTCCAGGAGTGAGCTGCTTTAATACATTACATGCTGCTGGAGTTCAGAGTGGAAATAACAGACAGAGGATCAGAGGCGAGTAATAACACTCTTTGTGTGTGTGAGGCTCCAGAAATGGGTCCATACAGAAACGCAATGAGCTGTTAGAAAAAGGCCGTTAAACGTTGAATTACAAAGCCGGGGAGGTGCAAGTGAAAAGATTGCAAATGAGATTTTGTTTGTTGATTGTTTCCCCTGAAATGAGCTGTGGTTTCTTGGCATTAGTTCTGTTAGAAATGCAGGGGTGTGTGTCTGTGTGTGTTGCAGGAAGAGTGCATTGGCGAACGTGCATGCATATAATTATCAGGTTGTAGTTTACATTGAGTGGAGACCCAGTCAGAGGAAAGCTATTTTACGCCTTGCATATTGAACTATTCTATTAATTTAATTAGTTCGTGATCTGGGGCGCCGTTTTTGTTTTGTTTTGTTTTTCAGCCTTGTGGCTATCTTTGTTTGAACGCTGCAGTAAGACACTGCTTTTCAACGTTGTAGAACATGTTCAAAGATGTTTTCCCCAAAGAGAGATGTGCCACGCCGCAAATTGCTCTTGAAGCGCAGAAAGTTTGTTTGTCGCCTGGAGAGCGCTCGTCAGAACAATGCAGTGGAAGAGCACACTCGAGTGTCTCGCCGGCTGACGTCTTCGGCGTGTGTGTGTCATCGCGTCGCAAAATGCTATTAAATCTCCAATCGGGAGTCAAAGCTGGATTAAGGTGTTTACAGGATTGAAATGCCCTTAAATAAAGCAGCTAAAATTGCTGCGATTAAGCTCATTCTGACTGAGAATAATTGAACAGAATCAGAGTATGCTGTTTACATGGTCCCCACCTCAGTCACACTGCCACCGTAATCATATTATATGATTACTGCGTGTGCAAGTAAACATAGCTAATAGACCTTTCTCACAGTGGGACATTTTGACTTGTTAAATGCAGGTGGAGCTAATAACATTAATAACTGGCTGCAAGTTTGCCAGTGGTAGACCCCTGGTGGTGCTCGTGCTGGCTCACCAGCAGAACTAAATGGAACGCAGCCCGTGTTTCACCTGCACTCTCCGTGCTGCTGAGGCTTATAAAGGTCTGTAACTTTGGGAGGCTCTGCTGCCAGAGAGCCATTTCAGCACCACGGTCAGCGCCCATGAGCTGTACACACACATGATACGAACACACACAGTGTGGCAGGATGAGGAGCGGCAGCCCTGATCAAACAGCATTAAAAAACCAAATGTGAAAACCTATAAATACTGACTAAATCACAGGCAGCCATGATAAGGCTATAAAAATATTTAGATAAATAATGCATGATGTTCTGTGCTGAGAAGATCTAGACAGTTATAGCACACTCCGTAAATAAGAGGCGGCTATTAGTCATTCGGTGTTCTGGGCTCCCCTAGTCCCTGAAAATAGAGACTATGGGTGTTTAGGATTAAAGGCATCATGCGGAGCCCATAGATGGAAGGGAAGGATTAAAACACGGCCCTGTTGGTTGAGTCAACATTTCTATTTTGGTTAGCTTTAAAACAGGAGTCTGGCTGTCTTTGCTCAGTGTTTATTAGTGCGGATACACGGATGAATCACCTTTTCACTACTGACAGTAGTCATCGATACAGAGAGCACATTAGATGAGATGCATTACTTTGACGAACTTGGGCCATTATCACGGTGGTAAATGGAAAGCGGTTGAATTGAATTATTCACTAACACCTCTCCGAATGAGGGAAGCTGCTTTCTTTTGATCTCTAATAAACAACATGTGGCTCTCTGAAGCCTCTTCGCGTGCCCTTTCGGTCTGTCACCTGGAGTAACCCTGAGGTAATAATGACATTCATGGTGGATGTTTGTTTCAGTGCTTTTAAAACACCCTTTTCAAAATGGAAGAAGACATTTTTATTGAGAATAAAGCTACTTAACTACACAATTTGGCTTTAATTTCTACAATGTGCCTGTTGAAATGTGGGCTGTTGCGTTAGGGAGAAAGATGAGAAGGTATTAACTGGAAGATGAAATCTATCCTAATTTTACATGAATGATGTCACACAATTTTTCATATTAGAGCCAGATTTGCTTTGTGACTGCTTACCAAGAATATGTTCTTCTTGGTTTTCTGTTGGCTTGCTGTCATCATAATATCCAACCAGGGTTCTCACTTATAAAACAGAGCAGGATTCATACTAAAAGTGCACGTGCACAAAAAAAGACCAGCAGATGGCGTTCCCTTTATAAATCCACAGCAAAGCACCGCATGAATGTTGATGAATAAGACGTAAGCAAGAAGGTGGTGGTGGTGTTTGTGCGTGAGGTGGGACCAGAAATTAAAAGTGGTCAGATCAGACAGTGGAGGCAAATTCCTCCGCTGTGGGAGAATTTCCTCCCACTGGTGGGGGCAAGGGCAGACCTGAGCCCACGCCACTGGAAACACAAATAACCTCAACACTGTGGGGAGTGTTTGTGGCAGCTGCCACCGTGTCTCCAGTGTGCTCTGTGTGCCTGACAGCGCATTCACTGCACCAGTTTTACTCACAAAAGCTGTGCACGACAACTAGAATCACACTTGGTGATATGCATAGTATTAACAGACGTTACAGGAAACTATTGTCTGTCTGCTATCTGACATAATCTTACATTTGCACTATTGATGATAAGCATTTCATTAGCATACAGGCCCTCTCCTCTGTGTTCAGGGTCTGTGCTGATGAACTGAGCAGACATTGATTTTAAGACTTGAGTTGACTTATATCTTTCAGATTGACAGGTGCTTATGGAATAGTTATGACTCACTGAGAGCAGAAGTACAAATAACACAGGCGGTCTGAACGTTTGCGATAATGTGGATCTATAATTAATGTGATATTAAGTGAAATTAGATTTATGTCGCCTGGCTTCAATTCACCACCTCACCATCTGCGTTTTCACATGGGTCAGTATTTATGTACAGCTCTGCGCATTCTCTCATCAAGTTTGTTTTTATAGATCACAACTTTTGCGTGGGAGGTGGCGTACGCCTCTCTCAGGCCCCGCTTTGTGCACGCGCAGTGGTCCTATGTTTCATGAACACCTCAACCTGCTCTAATGTGGGAAAATGTTTGCTACTGAGAGAACATTTTCAGCAGAAACATGACGTGAAAGTGTATCCTTGAGGAAGGGATTCAATATATTTTTGAGTGCACAGTACTCAAAAATTAAACTGGCAAAGGGTTGTTCAGTGTGCAGCAGTATTTCTATAGGACCTGGAGTTGAAAGTCACAACTTGACTCATGTCTGGCAGCATTATGGCAGCTTTTTTGCTTCATTTCCTGCAGTTTGTCTCTGCTATGTAGCTGCTTTTATGTGTACTGCACCTTTAGGGTTTATATACTAGTCTGCTGGTGTTTTCAGACCTCAGTTGATTTCTATTTTTACTTGGCTGTTTCTCTATCTGACTATTCAAGCTGTACAAACCATGGCCTCACACAAAACCAGAAAGCCACCGCTTGTTGCTCTTTACTAAAATAGCATCGCTCCTGATCTCTTTAAACTGTGACTCAGGAACCACAATGAGTCACTGCCATTGTTGGGTAGCGTACCAGGTAGAAGTAATTTGATGTCCTCGGTAAGCAGTCTGTTAATGAATGGTAATACTATGAAGAAGTGAAATAAAAGTAAGGTTTTAGGCTGAAACATCCATCGCAGTTTTGCTTTTAACAGCAGTGGATGATGATTTTAAATGGTAATTCTAGCCAGAGTTAAACTGACAGTTGTTACATGTATTTGCTTCATTATAATTGAGTGATGGTGACAGTTAAAGGAAGTAAAATCATTTTTTTGGCAGGTAATTGGTAATGAGGTGCATTCGGTTGTTATCTAACCCTGGGTCTGCACACTCTGTGAGGTCACAGTGAGTTTCATGTTCCATTCCTGAGGTAAAAACATTTTCAAAAGCTTTAATCTTTCCCAGCATGCTGTGAGTCTCTTCATTATAAATAACCCAGCGTCTCTCGGCGGTGAGTTAGCATTTACAGCGTATGGTCGAGGAGATTAGACCGCACATCAACCCTGAAACAAAAAGATGATGTCTCACTTTTGACAGGTCAACAAGTATCCGCTGACATGAGTTACAGTCGACCAGAAGAACTGCTCTTAGAACTAGCTACCATCAAAACCCACCGCCTGAAGCTGATCTGCCGACAGTAATCTGAAAGAGTGGACTAAAATGATTCAGCATGAAATTCATCACGCTGCCTGGAAAGTGCTCTTCTCTGTAATCTGTATAGCAGTTTTTGTTATAAAACATGAGTTTATACTATAATTTCAGACCAAATAGGTTCCAGTTCTGCTTCTGGTGCACGGCCATGTGATCGGGGGCAGTGATAGGGTTTATTGAGCCGGGATCCCAGAGTGAAACTATGAATTCCTAATGTTCTCCCCTGGCTGTGAAAGGTTGAAGAGCCCCTGCTGCGTTTTCAAATCTCTCTGGATGAGCTCTGGTCCAGTGGTTTCTATTTTGTTTTTTGCAAGGGGGAAGTTGTTGATTTTCCCAAATATCAACTCGGCGATTAAAGATAACGTTGCTGTACAAAGACAATATATTTAATGTTTGACCTCATCAGCTTCATTGATTTTTGTAAATATCTGCTTATTCTGAATTTGATGCAGCAACAGGTTTCAAACGAGTTGAGACAGGAGCAACAAAACACCTGTTTGGATCATTGCACAGGTAAACAGGTTGATGGTAACAAGTGACAGTATCATGATTCAGGTTACCACTTTGTGAACACATGATTGTATAAAGGACATTTCTACATGCAGTCAGGAGCACTTCAGTGCCTTCACACATGGCCTCAGTCCTGACTTTGTATTCGTATTTCTTATCCTTTCTGCAACATACTAACACCGAGACGATCATTCGCAAATTCAAGGACAATTGGCTCAGAAGACGGAACACCTGCTAACTGAGTCTGAGACGACACCCTGTGGGTTCGGAGTACACCACGAGTCATTTAATGCGTCACAGGCCTACTGCTTAAGGATTCCCAAAATACCACTAAGTGGCGATCTGTTTTAATAAGCTTGCGTCTCAGGGTCCTGAAAGAGCCTTAGAAGGCCTTTGGTTAGCTAGTTCAGCAGCCCATTTGTTGATACTGTAGCAGATGAGTCACACTGAAAACGCATCATGTATTAGTTATGGCTAAGTAGTCATGTGTAGTTATTTTAACAATATTTAAAAATAACTTGTCATTCTACCCTGCCTCATCATGTCATCTGCTCCAGCTTCCTACATGTCCCAGAATTACTTTGAGCTCTCCCCCGGAGAGTCGCGTGAACTTTGGCAAACCCAGTAAATCATCTGGGGTTGACATGTAAAGTGGTTATAGCTCTACCTATATTTCAGAGCGCCCTGAGAAAAGCTGTCAGTCCCTTTCACTTAAAACACATCATATGTCGTAGCCACAAAGCATTTACTCTTTAGACTGCTGCTCGTGGCGAAACCGACAAACCAGCCAGCACTTTTGCAGCAAATGTGTCCTCTGGAAAGTATTGATCATCAGGGCAAATTGGTGAGTTTAGAGCAAAGCCTTCTTTTCTCTTTGGAAACTGACTCCAGGAATTATTTACTGTTCATGCTTCACTTCTGAAAGGTTTGTTCTGCTATCGAACACTGTGGTCACGCTGGAGATCTCTTGACAACAATGCAGTAGCTGTTGCATTTCCCCTGGGACATCCTTTGTCTAGGATGTCTGGCAAGTTCAGCACCATGGCCAGGGGTCCTAGTCAACTCAGCAGAGGCAGCTGAGGCACATTAAGAATGTCCTCCCATGACTGAGGTTCAAAGTCTGTGTCTGACATATCTCAAAACTTTAAGATTACTTTTCCTTCCTGCTCTTGTTCCTTTCCATAGCTGTTTGAAGCGTTCCAGGAATAAAAGCGGGATCAAACCTGATGGACTGTGTCTCATGACACCTCAGGCGCACACACGCATGCACGCTAAACTGCCTTTGTCTGTTCATTAAATCCCATTTTGTCAGACTTCTTCATCCCCTACGAGCTTATTTACAGTGGAGATATTTCTGGGTACAGCTCCGCTGATGAACTGGGAGGTGCAAATTGCTCTGGCGTGGAGCAGTGATAGGAGTTATTACTGGAAAGATCACCAATCAGATTTTTTATTTCACTGAGGAAAAAGCCCCGTGGCACATGTCAAACACTGATTCCAGATTTAATTTTTCGGCGCAGCCATGAAATAGTCATGCAGGAATCTGTTATCTTTGTAATGGGGAGCTGTGAGACAGGAGTATTCAGACCGCTGTTGCTTTGGCAGTAAAAACATTTCCGAGTGTATTTCATGGCTGTAAAGGCCACTGAAATTGGACGAAGATGGTTGTCCTGATGAATAGTCATGGGCTACTTTAATCAAACGGAAATAAGGAGAAAATTAAAGGGCAGAGAATTAAGGCATGACCTTGGAGCTGAAGTAGGAGAGGAAATGTGAAAGAGGCACAGAACGTGCTCATCAGTGCTGCCGCCTCGACCTGCTCGTTCTTCGTTTGGACGCATTAGCAGATGTACATGAACGGATCCCACACAGAGAATAGTGGAAACTGCTGATACTCTAAAAAAGCAATCAGCGGCCTGTCACAAAGTCAGCAGTCAGCTGAGACCAGAGCATCTCAGCGGCATGACACCGAGTCCGTCTGTGCGTGAACGTTGCTTTTTGGTGACTGAGAGTCCTCCATTGTAAATATTTGCTTGAGATTGTTCGAGTTTGCTTGCTGCTGCCTTTGAGTTGATGTAAGAGACAGAGCTGTGTGTGTGTGTGTGTGTGTGTGTATGTGTGTGTGTGTGTTTCCTTGTCTGTTTGAGTAAATTCGTTGCCGGTAGGAGTGTGAGAGGTCCCTGACATATCCACGTGCGTCTGTGTGCATTCGTTCCTCTGGGTGTGTGTGAGTGTTGATCTTGTTTATGTGTTCGGGCCAGTGGTTAAGGCGTGACGGATGGGGATAGGGGAGACAGAGGAGGAGAGGAGAGGAAAGACGAATGACCTGACAGCTCCCCTATTCAACTCCTAATCACTGAGGGAGCGTGGAGGCTGTGTGTGACAGAGAGAGGCAGTGTTTGTGTTCGGGGGAAGACTGGGATCGGGCATGTGTATGTGTTGTGCATTTGTGTGTAATGCTGTGCAGAGGTTGAAATTTCTCAAACTCAAAATCTGCGCCTGTGCTGTCTCTGTCTTTGTCTCTGTTTTGGATAAACCAACTCAAAGAGAAATGAATTCAGCTGACAAAACTGTTTTTCTTAAGGCGATAGAGGTTAAGGCGTTTTGCAAGTGCTCATCACCAGGAAATGCTACGCAACACGATATATTTAGGCTGAAGCAGTGTCAGTCCAGATGCTTTTTGATGAGGTGGGCCTAGAATCTGTATCCGAAAAGCCTTCAGCGGCGTTAAATACTCTCCAGTTCTGATATAATTGATGCTATGGCAGCATCTGTGCTCACCTCTTTAGGAGCTGCCATTGTCATGTTTGAACGAACAGTCACAATGTCACCACATTGAAACGGCGCCTGTAGCTGCCAGTAGTTCCTCACAGGATGCTTCAGCCACGAGTGCAAAACTTGAAGCCTGGCGACATGGATTCTCGTGTTGTGCAATTTCATGAATCCAGCTGCCTCGCAAGGTGACGTGATCATGCACGATAATGGATGATTCGTAACATCTGTGTAATCCACGACAATTAGTAGATAGACATGACAGCCTTTCCTGTACTGTTCGACAGCCATCTGAAAACCACGAATACACGTGTGCAACCAGCAGCAGGGCTGTGGTGAAACTACTGCAGAAATCTCTCTGCTTCCTTGTTTCATGAATAATTATTCTACAGTTTCTACTGTAAACCAGCAGGCATGTTTAGATACTGACACATCGCCGACGATGAGCGGTGATAATAATAAGCAGCGTGCACTCGATCTGCACTGTAGCGTTCACAAAAACAGCCCTCGGTCACCAGCTCATCCTTTACCTTTCACTGCCAGTGAACTCTGACATAATGCAGGGGAGTGCTTGACCCAGGCCCTGGCCCTGACCTTCACCAGGGTCTCCAGGTTTTCACTTCCAGTCAGCCCAAAGGTTTCTCGTATCAACTTGCTGGTGTGGGAAAAAAGAAAGCTTAATATGAAATGGAGGCTGAGTGGGAAGATGGCAAGTCTAAAGTGATGGAGGTCACACTCGCAGGAGTACAGGGGATTACACAACAGAAAGTGTTGGAGTCCAGATTAGTGTCAGTGAAGGTGCTGACTTGACTTCAGGCTTGAATATAACTGGGGTTTATTATAGCGCTCTAGGCGCAAAGGCAAAAGTAGAGGATATGTGTGACTCTCACAAGCATGACAGGTATAAATCACATATTACAGTCAGAATTTGACCTGATCCGTTAAGCCACCTTCACATTTTATTTGATTTTCAGCCAGGTGTAAACACAGCCCCGTCTGTCTTTACACTGCTTGAGAGAGATTATGCTCATGTGCTACGGTGTCCTCATGCAGAGCAACTCCAAACACGACGCAGTGTTTTATTTGCCTGCGACTTCAGAGTTATAACACCTTATATACACCGAAAAATTAGGAGCAGTCTGGACAGTAACGCCTGTTTGTTTACTTTCTTGCCATCACCCCACCTACTCGCCTGATTTGCAAAGTGAAAAATGACATCCAGTCCCAGTGATGACAGATTGTAGACAACGAGAATACATAAAATAGCAGGTGATATATTTTTTTTCCTCCCTCCGAGACATCCAGACTGCATTTTACTGTCAGGTGTAAATTCTGACTGTATGAACCGCATTTGGATGTCGGATGACAACTTTAGCACTTCATCTGAGGCAAACCCTTGCAAGGAATAATGTTAGCATTTCAGGACATTGATAATGAGCTTTTTGTCTTAAAGTGTAACTAAAATGGAGCTTCCTGAAATCAGCAGATGCCCTGCAACCAGAGTTTTAAGGTGGGGCCGCGTTGAACTGTTTGCAGTTGAGCCCGGGACATCGATACTTACCTCAGGATGCTGCTTTGGCAACCACCGGTAAAGCTGATTGCAACAAGAGCGATAAGGACTGAATCTAGTCAGAGGAGCAGTAAAGCAGACTTTAAGTGCTGGGGGATTAAAAGGGAGGATAGTCAGACCCCCCCCCCCCCCCCCCCCCAAAAAAAAGGTGCATGTGATTTCTTTTGCACCAGAATGAGACAGCGACTTCTGACGCCGAGCCTCGCGTGCGTGAGTTAAATTGCTCGCTATCATAGAGAGTGTGGGCGTATGTAAACGAGAGCCTGCGAGAGCATTAATTCACATTTAGACGTGTTTACTTTCCCACTAAAACTAATACAGTACTCAAAGGTGTGAGTGTGTGTGTGAGTGTGTGTGTGTATGCAATCTGAAAAGCATTTGGGAGCGGGAGCCACTATCATCACTGGCAAGAAAGTGTGTGTGTGTGTTTTGCATGCTGCGTGCGTAGCCCTGAGAGCTGTAGCCAAGCGGTTGTTACAGGGCATCCAAATCAGGGAAGGGCCTCTGTCGAGTGTGTGTGTGTGTGTGTGTGTGTGTCTCTGTGTGTGTGTGTGTGAGAGAGAGAGATATCACCGAGGGCAGGATGAAGACCGAGAGAAAAATGCATAAGAGATACTGAGCGGTGGAAAGGGAGAGACCAAAGTGTGTGTGGGCCTTTTTTAGTGTGTTTTTCACATCATTAGGGGAAAGCCAGGAGAAAGAGTAAAGGGATTGTGTGTGTGTGTGTGTGTGTGTGTGTGTGTGTGTGTGTGTGTGTGTGTGTGTGTGTGTGTGTGTGTGTGTGTGTGCGTGCGTGCGTACGTGTGTGTGTGTGTGTGTGTGTGTGGTAGCCACAGGCATACAGAGCAGCCTGATAATGAGCACATTGATCTGGTACAGCAGAGAGGAAAAGGACAAACCTCCATGTATTAATGGTGTCTATATTCCCTCTCCATTATTTTTGGGATCTTTCATTAATAGCAGCTGTTTGTGTGTCTCTCACTCTCTGCCTCTGCCTGCCCACATTTTTTTATTCATACCTATTGATTGCTTTTCACCCCTTACGCTCACTTATTAAGTTTGTTTACGCTTGTAAATTATAGATGAAGATGACATCAAACGCAGAAAAATGAGGGAAAATTCCAAACTGGTGCAGGTGAAATGTCAGAATGCCCCAAGGCCCAATAATGGTAAAAGACAGCAAATAGAAGCAAATAACAAATACAAATCAGAACTTTTTCCTTTTATTTTTTACATTTTTCTGTTTTTGACCTCTTCCTTCTGGGGGCGCAAATGGAGAAAAATATACGCTGTCGGTAAAAACAAATGTAATGTTTAATTTGCACCCTGTTCCCAGAAACTCAGGTGCGTCCAAAACACCACACCAGCATTAAGAAATAGTTCAACATTTCGGGAAGAATGCGCATTTCTTTCAATGCAGACAGAAGGTTGACACATCGCTACGGTAAATATGATGCTAGTCTCCTGCAGGTTAGCCTAGCCTGGCATAAAGTCTAGTTTACACTTTTCATGCTAAGCTAATAATTAGCTGCTGGTGACTCTTCTTCTTCTTCCTCAGAGAGTGATATCAATCCTCATCTAACTTGCAGCAAGAAAGCTTATTATGCTTACTGTCGTAAAATAGACGTGTTCTTCAGCCAACGACATGTTTGCTTTTTGACTGTCTTTAAGTCAAGAGCTTTCAGTCTGATCTCATAGAAATGTGCAATACGACAACATCCCGCTTTCATATGGCTGACGAGGGCGTGTGTGCTTTAGTTATGTTATCAGATAGTATAAATGGAGGGAAATAAGATGGCCACAGGTTTCTGGAGCCATACAGCTCTTCTTGTTTTGGGCTGAAATGCGTTTCTGTTTTGGTCCACAGCTCATAGCCCAAGGCCTCGCAGTGCAGCAGAGCTGTATGAATGCCTCGGCTCTGCGTCTCCTCTCCAGCACTCGTCAGTGTTGCAGGAGCCTGAGAACAGTGTCATTTTCTGTGTGTGTGTGTGTGTGTAGAAAGGGAAACCATCTCTCCTCGCTGGGAATGTAAATGCCTCCAAAGATGTGCACAGTTTTGTCCCATCTTTTCTATAATAATAGTTCTATACGTTGGCGGAGTCGAGGTCTCCTCTCCTGTTGTAACCCCCTCTCTCTCTGGAATATCACTGTTGCCTGTTTTTCTGTCTCTTTTCTCTACTCCTACTAAAAAACAACACATGTAAATGCCCCTCTCGCTCTGCTTCAATTATTACTGTATACGTCTCCGTCTGGCTCTACTGGCATGACCAACATGCTTGTTATTCGCCCGAGCACATTGATCTACATCTCTCTCTCTCAGTGCTGGTAATGAGGTGTGTGTCTGCGTGTTTTGTTTATTGCCCCAACTGCCTTCTCCCAATTATGGGATTCCTGAGTGATTGTGTTGCAGCAATTACTTCAAGTCACTCTGGGCTTGACTGTCAGCTAAACGGCCAAATTGTGGTTGTAAATTCTGGCCTTATGTCGGTTATATTTTGTGTGTGCGTACATGCATTTTTCATCCTTATGCCTATGTCTGAGTCTGACAAAGAGATCTATTTATGGACTGGCAGATATGACATTTCTGGACTTCAGGAGACTGTTTTTCCTGGAGGTCTTTGGTCTGTGTGCATTTAGAAATAAAAGGGATGCTGGGTCATGAGTGGCAACTCTTTTCTTCCTTTTAGATGGGACTTAAGACTTTGGGTCATATGCAAAGACACTTTTAGTAAACTTTTCACACAGTTTACATTCCTTCACTTCCTAGCCTCCCTTGGGGACATTAAACAGCTAAACACATCTAAAGCCTCTCCCAGAATATATTAACATATCCTCCTTTCACTCAGCCCCTCCAAAACACTCCCTCGCTCCCCATTTCTGCTCCTCTGTCTGCTAATCTCCCTCTCTCTTCCCTTTCTCTGGTCAGTCTCCCTCCTCTTCCTCCCTCTCTTCCGCCAGCATACCCACATTGTTAACACGGGGCTTACAAGAGTGAAAAGAAATCAACAACAAATCAAGTCATGAAATTAACTGAAACAATTACATCTCTCTCCTCTCTCTTACGCGCCCTCGCTGTCTTTGTTTACTTAGAGAGCTTAATTGGCGTGATAATACTTTTGCGGCAAACAAACAGCAGCAAAATAGAAATGGAATGTAATTACTTCCAACAGTTGACTTTCTCCCTCTGCCCCGCGTGTCTGTGTGTGTGTTTGTCTCCGCAGCTCTCTTTGCTGAGATTGTGCAGTGTTTAGAGTACTCTGTCATTTGAATGCGGTTTTTGGGATGCCGCTGTTTGTGTGTTTACCAGTGTGTAGCTGAGCTTTGTGCGCACCTTCGCAAATGTCTGTTTAACGGCGAGCTTTTAAAGCGAGACGTTTACTTCAAAAGAGGTGCTTTCTTTTCTGTGGAGCGAGTAATTTGCAGGACAGGACTTGAGCTGAGTGATCGTCTTGAATGTCTTGTTTCTCTGTACTGTGTGTGTGTGTGTGTGTGTGTGTGTGTGTGTGTGTGTGTGTGTGTGTGTGTGTGTGGTTATATTTATCTCTGTTGAGGTGTTTTTGCAAACCCTTTGTGTAAAATGTTCATTAAAGATGACAACTAATTAAAAGCCTCCACCTGTCTCTCCATCTCTAGACCAACATCCCGTTCCTCCAGAATGTTCTGTCCAACCACCAGTTCCTCCACTCCACCGTGGACACCCAGTTCATCGACGAGAACCAGGAGCTCTTCAACCTGAAGCCCACTCAGAACCGAGCCCAGAAGCTCCTGCACTACCTGGGTCAGTGTACAAACAGTCAACAGAGGGGGGACTTAATCATTCAAACTGAGCCAGTTCAAAGATTTGTAGTCACTCTGTAATGAATATTTTCTAAGACCATCTGCTGTAATTTCATGGTTGTTTGTGGGGCTTTCCGGGAGCTTTTTAATCAGGAAGTGATAAATGTAAGACAGTAAATGTATACAACAGCTGAGCTGAGCATAGTGATTTCAGTGAGGGTCCTCTCATACAAAAAAAGCGGTCTGTCACTACAGGATTATGAACTTTGGTGGCTAACCTGTGAAGCATATAATAAATCCAGTAACTTTACTCTGGAATTATTATAGTTAGGAGATAATAACCTGAGATGGAAAAGGTGTTGAGGCGGTTTGCATATGACTCAAGATTCAAACCAGTGTTATATAACCTGAGGTCCAAACAATGGAAGGAAAAAGGTATCGCTGCTCTGGAGTATATACCATACTCAGAGAAGGAAAATGTGTTACCTTTTCAGACCTAGAGGTGAAATGTGGTCTTTTTTTAGATACTATACAATTAAAGGACTGTTTTAACAAAGAGGTGAGGATCAGCCCACACACAGATATGAATGTATAATAAGGAGTAGTGTGAATACACAGTATAAGCAGAGTAGACTACCTCAGCCTTCTACCCAGCCTAAGGTGAAAGCAGAGGAAGCTCAGCGCTATATTAAATATTAAATATTGAAACTGTCGTGTGTAACAATAATGATTCACTTCACTCAGTTCAGGTTGAAGATTGCTGTTAAAGATGTGTTGGTACATGTGCTGAACACATCAAACCCACACATCAGAATATGACCATGATCCTTACTATCGCCTCAGGGCTGCTGTTTTATAATGCTCATTGATTTTCTTTTTCTTGTTCTTCATTGTCCTTAAAGATCAATCGTTACACGGGTCTGACTTCTATTTTCTATTTTTGTACTCATATCTAGGTCATGTGATGGTAAATGGACCTACCACACCCATCCCAGTCAAGGCTAAGCCGTCGTCCACAGACCCCGTCATCCCTCCTGTTACCATGGGTAAGTCAAGTGAATGCAGTTCAGCCAATCACAGTGCAAAGTTCACTTCCATCACTCATCATTCAGTTAACCCAGTCACAACTCAAGTCACCCTTTTCAACAATTCAGATTTTACACTGCGCCAAGTCATGCAGTTTGTTCAGCTGAGCTTCAGCAAAGGAATAAATACACACTCTCCAGGCTGTGGGTGTGTAATGTAAATAATAATTGATAATTGAATACTGGGTTAAACCTATAAAAAGAAGTGTTGTCACAAGAAAATGTCATGGACTTTTACCATAATAACATCACACTGCATCATCCTTATTACATTTCTTACATTTGGACTAATTTAGCAAGGCACTGCCAGTGCAAAGGCGAGGGGTTTCATTTCCCCTGGGGCACCCATGCTAAAAATGTAAACACTTGTGGATCCGTAGGGCACTTTGGATAAAAGCACCCACCAAATGACAAATGGGCTGTCGAACAGTCTGATAGCTGCAGGCGGAAAGGCCTTCCTAAATGGCTCAGTTTAGCACTCGGGGAGGAATAGGGGCTTTGGCCCAGAGTGCTCTGCTGAGCTGTGAGTACCGCGCTGAGAGGGCGCAGTTCATTGTTTGTGAAGCCAGAAGTTCCACGCCTCTCACCCTGCTCTGCACCAGCACCCCTGCAGTCTCGCAGGAAAGGCCAACGGCCAAGCAGGGCTCTTTGATGAGCTTGTTGAGCCACTCACAGTCTCTGGTGTCGAGCCCTGTGGGTTTCTCTTCCCCTGCACTAACTGTAGCGTCAGTGAGTTTTGAAATACTGCTCAGTTTTACTATTAAACATGTTGTTAAAAATGAATATCTAGAAAAATTTGCTTAACTGACTTGATGTCACAGCCCATCTATGGCCGTTTTGCAATGATGCACTTTTTGCCCTTTCCCGCCGCGCTCCCAGGTATTATTTTTGTTAGATGCAAAAAAAAAACCCCAGCATGAATTTATGCAGCTGCTCCTTTTGACAGCAAGAAAATAGTCAGATGTATCAATCTGACATGTTTATCAGCACCCTGTACAGCCTCGGCACATACCCCTGCGCGCCCGGTAAACATGACTTTATAACAAAATAATGCGAATAATATGAATCATAATCAGGCATAACTAATCAAATCTGACATCTAAAAACCATGCACAGTGGAACGGAACGGAGTAGAATAGGACTGAATAATCTGCTGTGTTTGTGTGTGCATGTGAGTGAGTGCTTCTCCGTGCTTACCCCCCACTTGTCTACTTATGCAAATCTTGTGTTGAAAGCTATCATTGCCTGTTCCTCTTACAGCAGGGAAGCAAAAACACAGGCGTGCACACACACTGCTGCAGACATGTGCTGCACTGAACAAGTAGTGTGTAGGCAGACACCCTTTGTGTACACCCCCCCAACTTACCTAGTGTAAGCAGCTGATGAGGTAGTAGTATGCCACACAGGCACGCACAGAGGCATACCTAAAGCCTAGTAATGAGATTTGTAATGTGCTTATATCCTTTCTTTCATTCAACGGAGGGATTGAGAGAAGAGAGGGATTAGGCCTGTATTATCACACTCTGTGGCAGGAGAAAGGGGTTATGAAAGGAGGAGAGGGACGGCCACGGCGGTGTATAATCCCTATATGTAGAGAAAATGCTCAGGTGGACATAGCGGCAGGCGGGATATGTATGGACAAGAGGGAGGACGGCGAAGAGAGCTGGAGGGACTAATACTGTGTGCCTCCCACAGAAAAGAGAAGAGCAAAGATCAGAATGACATTGTCAGATCTCAAAGCATCACATCCACAGATAAGGAATAGGAGGAAGAATTAGAAGAAAAAACTACTTGAGGAGTTCCCTCCCCTCTGAGGAGATAAGGAAGGAAAAGTACTCCTGAAAGACAGGCCGAGGATGTCCTGACAGAGACTGTTAAGTACTCAAAGGCCATTATTTTCTAATTAGGATTTGCAGTCTAAAACATTCCCTCTGAAGGCTGATTGCTGGTGGTTCATCGATGGTGTAGAAGTACACCTTGTTCAATTATTATCTGGATTTATTTAATGGAGGACATCTAGAGGTTAATCACCAGATGCCTCTGAGCTAGCTGTAGGAAGGATGACTAATAAAAATGACAGACTGCTTTCCTCCTCCCAGTTGTGCGCTGCATTTCCAACCTTAGGATTAAGCAGAAGGATAGTTTGCAGTACAATATGCAAAGTCTCTTCAAAAATGGACTTAATAATTCTCTGTCTATTCTTGCTTTCTCTGCCTGTTTCCAGTTTTTGATGCTTTCATGAGCCGTCTTCAAACAGAAAGGGCTGTTGGCTGTGCCTCTTTTTATTTATTTATTTTACTTTTGTTTAGGTCCAAAACTCATTTTCAGGTAGCTTTTAAAAGGACTCATAAAGAGCCTCAAATTTGGCTTTCTGAAACCTGAAGATACTTTGTATTTCTTCGGGTGTGTGTACTGCAAAGTAACTTTTTTTCCTCCTCTTTGTTCTTCTTTCTTCTTAAAAAGCATTTCAGTTGTTTGTTTCATACCTCCCATGCAACTTTGTGGAGGAAAACAAATTGTGTTCTTTAACAGCACTGCCAGTCAAAGGTTTTTCCACAGGCGTTTTTTTTTTTTTTTTTTTTTTTTTTTAGCAGTTATGGTAAATAGAAAGCAATAAATACATGTGAATCCAGCTCATGAGGAAGGAACGGCGCCTGTAGCAGACAACAGGCTGTTCATTTGTCGCACATCTCATATGAACACATCTACCTGCTTTTAACATGTGCAGGCTCAACTGATTGGCTGTTCCACCTGTCTGTAATAACTAATTAGCAGTCCCACCAGGATCTGACAATTGAACCGGTCCTAAAGACAAAGATGGAAGACATTTAACGGCCTTCTCGGGGGGGAATATGTCAGCTGAGTACATCAACAAGGCAATCTGTTATGACTGAGTTTATCTCTCCACGCAAATTGCAAATAAAGAACATCCCTCTGAGCGCCGTAGCTTGCTCTTATCAAATCACATTAGCTGTTGTGGAGCTGGAGAAGAGCGTTAAGACCAGACAGGTGAGGGATGTTGAGGGAAGAGGTTTGACATGACACCAGCCTGGGAGAAAGAGGAGTGAAGTGAGTGCAAAGAAGCTGGGGGAGTGGGCATGAGGTGTTTTCAATGCAGAGGAAAGCGAGCGTGTGTGTTAATGCGCAAGTGGGTCAATTGTCAAGCACAGCAGCCGTTTGGGACTCGTATCTCTTTACTGCTTTTTGTGTCTGCTCTGCATGATACGACACGCACACAAATCCACTCAAACACTGGCTACCTTCCTCCAGGAAACTGTCACATTCGTAGGCCATTGTTTAGTCACAGGAGTCCCAGCGCAGATGCCCTCATTTCCTCTCTGTTGTGTTTCGGCGTCTGTGTCAAAGGCGGCACAAGTGGTAAAAAAACATAGAGAGCAAGTTTGTGCGACTGCCTGAGTGTGAGAAATGGAAGGAGGACTTTGAGCATAAATCACTTTTCTGTGTGTGTGTGCCGTGTTCCCCAGGCGGCCGAATTACACACAGATCTTGATAAGTTCAAAGTGTCTGTATCTATTTGCTACAGCGGTGTGATTTCACAGAGCTCATCTAGCCTGTGTGAGCTCATTGTGTGTGTCTGCATGCGTGGACAAATGTATCTGCACCACTGTGCGTATGTGCGCCGCGCATGCTGGCCTTGCTCGGAGACAATTACAGCAGAGATCATTTGTTTTCAGGGATGAAGTACAACAATAAAAGGTTAAGAGCGAGAGAGGAGAGAGAGCGAGGAAGTGAGATGAAGAGGAAGAGAGAGGGGGACAGAGGGTTGGAGGACAACTAAGCAGGCAGATAGTACCTCATTAACTAGTCTAATTGATTGATGATTGTACACACTGCAGCAAAAATAGATCCCAGTTCCACTTCCAATATTTTAATGCCTCTGGTTGTGTGTTTAATTGCCAGGCATGGAGAGGAAAGAGAGGAGGATTAGGATAGAAGGTTTGTTACAGCGGCGCCCACAGAGCCAGGTCTCTGCCATGCGTAGCTTGTTTTGAGGACTACAGTATTTAGCTGTTATACACTGGAAATGCCAGCATCTGTCCTGGGGATTCCATTGTTTTTATTCCTCCTTGTGGAGGCTTTTAGTGGTGACAGTGTGTTTTGACAGTGCCTGCGATGATACAGTCTTGTAAGCTAACCAGAAACACTCATCGAATGCCAACATGACCAGTAGTCTTCATCCTTGGCTCCTCTGGGAATGGGCCCTGCAGGGTTTCTGAAACACTCTTAATGGATGTTGCTCCACGTGATTTACCTGTTTCTAGTTCACCTGTCAGCTTGCCTTACTCTTCTTTTTGGCGACACTAGCAGCACGACTCCATGGATGGCAATGTCGGTCCAAAATTTTGGTCCAGACTGAAATATCTCGTCGATGGATGGATGGATTGTCATGAAACTGAGACATCTATGGTCTCCAGAGGATGAATCTGAAGTACTTTGCTGACATCATGACATTTCCTTTATCATCTGGATGAGGATCATATTTGTGGTTTTGAGTGAAACATCTTAACTGTTGGATAGCGTGCCATTTAATTCAGTGCATACATTCAAGCTCCCATCAGATGACTTGTTATATCGATGCTGATCTCCTGATTTTTGTATAGAACCATTATCTCATCAAACTGCAATACTTTAGTTTATGTTGAAATACCTGCATGCCATTCTCATCAATCTCAGCTGTACTTTGTGTGTAGTGCTAATTAGCTTTGCTGTTAGCATGCTAATGGACCAAACTAAGATGGTGAACATGGTAAACCAGCTAAACATTAGCATTGTCATTGTGATCATGTCAGTATGCTGCTGTTCCTAAGCACTGCCTTACGGGGCCACGGCCATGGCTGTAGACTTTTACTGTAATCTTGTTATTGTACTCCTTGGGCTGCTGGGTGTGCAGACATGGTTGCTCGAGAGCTTTAAGACAAAGATTTATATGGAAGTATATAAAAATATCAACATGTCAAAGAACATAGATTAAAAATGCTACAAATATATATTTTCAGTGTAATCCATGTGGAGCTGCCTCCACACTTTTGAAAATAGAATATAAATATATGCCATACTCAAATCTGCGACAGCATGACAGCTCTCTGATTGCTGGTGTTGTGAGAATTTTGGGACCTAAAAACGGGGTCACAGGCCAGATAAGGCTGAGAAATTAGAGATGCACAAAAAGTATAACTGGTTCGCCTCCAGGTGGCAACCATACAGTACCAAGCTCTGTGACTTGGATCTGTTGTTTCATGAAACAGTTGCTGCTTACTTTTTATAGAAAGCCATGGCCACATGAGTCACTGTCAGCGGGAGAAATCCATTTTCTCTAATCAGTGGGTGGTGTGCGTCTAATAAGCCGGCTGCTGAGCTTAATCCTGTATTCCTTTATAGTTGATCTACTTGAGCTGAGGGTGATTGGAGCAGCAATGAGAGGAGACGGTGTCCACCTCATTAGCAGAAGTTATGACAAGCGCCGAACTTGTTAACAGCACAGCTCGAGTGAGAGAGAACACGGTGTAAATAAAAATCAGTTTACCTGCTTGCCCGGTGTCTTGTTAAATTGGTGTAAATCATTTATGCCACACACTCTAAAGCAGAGACCAGAGCCAATGGTTTCAGTCCACTTAATGAAAAAACAATATGGACGCACTTTTTTAGCACATGACTGTAATTGCTGGTCTGTTTTAAGTAAAAGTTAGATTATTATAGTTATTTTTTGTCTTTTTTTGTGTTATTATGTCTTCTGTGAATGTGCAGACTAATCATTAAGTATCTGCACAGTCTGTTTGGCTTCCCCAGGCACCTGATATTGATTTCTCACAAACATGTACAAACACAAACCTATTTCCCTTTCATTACCCCTCCGTGTCATTCTCCGCATTGACTTTCCTCTTCTCTTTCTCTGCCTCCTTCACTATTAGGCGACCCACCTGTAGGTTTCCGTGACGTGTTGCTGCGCGACGGTCCTGAGGGATTCGCTAAGGCTGTCCGCACCCACCAAGGTCTGTTGCTAATGGACACCACCTTCAGAGATGCCCACCAGTCGCTCCTGGCAACCAGGGTTCGGACTCATGACCTGAAGAAGATCTCGCCATTCGTCAGCCACAACTTCAACAACCTTTTCAGCCTGGAGAACTGGGGAGGTGAGCTTCTGTGTGTTCAGCGCTTGTCATTGTCGCACCTCTGCACAAATGATTGTTTTTGCATTACGAGTGAAAATGTGGAAATTAATGGGCTTTAATAGGTGCTGCTTGGCAGAGCTGGGCTAGCAGATTCCCCCTGTTTGCAGTCTTTACGCTACGTTAAGCTAACTGCCTCCTTGCCCCACATTTTTGTTTTTTGTAGTATGCAGATATGAGAGTGTTATAAATCTTAGATATGCACAAGAATCTACAGCAACACCACCATTATCTACTCAGAAGATTCATAATAACCGCAGACATACCTAAAATATGTTTTCATACAAACTGCCGTGTAAGAATGGCGTGAATTTCCCTCTTCCGATGGCTATCATGTTAATTAAATTCTTTGTGCATGTGCTCCACCATTTTAATTTGTCTGAACAGCCATGTCTGTACTTTCCATTCATTTCCAGTCTTGGTGTAGATCTGTCGCATGTTTCATTGATGCCAGCGATTGGACCACTTTGTTGTTCTTGTTTGAGCTGTGAAAATCACCCACTGACAACATATCTCATGCCTCCATCTCCTCTGCTGCAAGTCAGTCTTCAGGAAGTTCCCTCAATAGACAGTGATTGTACCTTTCGCCTGCTCTTGAATGAAGAGAAAATGGTGTTATTGAAACTTCTTGGGGCATGAACAGTCAAACAGTGTCCCTGTATAATATGCAATTACTCTGAAAATGGCCAGAGAATGAAAATACGTGACTCGTGTTTGAACAGTTGGCGACGAGGGCAATTATCAACACTTCTTGATAATGGTCCCATTTGAAGTGTGATTGTTATGAACTGGTTTCAATGAGTAAATTCATTTTTCCCTTTTGAACGCTCTCGAACACTGAGGACAAGCACGTTTGTGGAAGAGATATGCCCAGTGAACCTCTTGAGGTTGAAATGTTTAATTTAATGCTCAATTATAGTGAAATGCTCAGAGTGATTGTACTTATTTTACTTGAAGTGCTTTGAGTAGATCACAAGAACAAACATAAGAACTAAACAACAAAAGCTTGCAGTAGAAAGGGTTTCTGTGGCTGTGCTCATCGTTAGATGAACAAAGTGAGGAAAAAAAATAAAAACAGAGAGCCTTTCCAGTGAAACCTCTTCGGTGCTGTAAACCCTTCCTGAGATTAAATTCCTCCCGGAAGCTGATCATGGTGCACCAGTTAGGTGAAAGCAGTATATTTCATTACTGTGGGAGAGCACTTTGAGCACATCTCACGTTAAGCAACTGTCTATTCGTCTCATGTTTGAACAGATAAAAAGGTTATAGCAAAAGTAAATCATCGAGGAGATATTTTTCGATAGAAAGGGCTTAAACGCTTTCCGACTGCCATCTCCCAGCAAATCGTGATGTTATTATGAGAGTGACCAGAGAAAGAGGACATGAATTCAGCTTAGCCGTGTTTGAGGAGTCACATTAAAAGTAAATCTTTGAAGAGAGACTGTGAAAACTTGCCGTGAACTCAATCCGTCACTCTGGAGGAAATAGTTGAATAGGTGCCAGGGAAGCCCGTTGTCCCTGTGTGTCTCATTATACCGAACCAGTTGTGAAAGGGGAAAGTGTTTTGATTAAGGGACATAAATGCCTTTTTAACTTTTCATTGTCTTCTATTTGAAATGCTGTTTGCCGTCATTTATTATCATGCACAACACAACCTCGCTGAGAGATTTGCCGCAGCATCTCACTGGGTTTTATCCAATGGGGTGATCGTTTAGGTGTTCAGAAACTGTGATAAATCTCCTTTTAGGGGACGGGAGTCTTACAGCACACTGTCCCAACAGTCACAATAAAACCTGATAGAAAGCATGCTTTGAGACCATCTTATGGTTGGACATTGAAGATGGTCATTTATTAAGAGCTTCCTGTTTTCTGTACTGGTCTTTGAAAACCTAAACCTTTGCCCCCATTGAACTGTTTAACTAAATTTTAGCTTAAAACGTTAAAACTATTATCAACAGAATTTGAAGATTCTAAAGTTTTGACAGTATGTCAAAGACGGTTTTATATTGTTTTGCAGCGATATCTACTGGGGTTAGCATGCTAACCAGCTAGCCCCAGCTGTGTCCGTTCGTCATACCACTTTGTACCTCAGGTGGTCCCACAGCATGGCCCACTGTAGTTTCAGCTGGGAGGTGTTTGCTTCATTTCACAAGCTGTCTTAGCTTTTTTTTGGTCTCATAAATAAACAAAGTAAACTCAGAAAATGTCAAGAAAGGAAATATTCTTACACCTATTTTCCCTAAAAGCTATCTTGGCTTGTCTTTCCACTGTTCGCACAAAGACCAGCTCTGATTTAGTGAAAATAAACCCTTATTATCTGTGTCAGATGTGAAAATGTTCAGACTAGTTAGCGAGTCCCTTATTTAGCAGCCATATCTCATATATACATTGTACCTTTTAGAATTCAGCTGACTCTTTTTCAGTACGACATAATTATTCTTAACTGAGCTGACAAGGTGCCTAACACTCTAAATTTGAGCAATTGCTGCAGCAGAAAATTGAACACATCTTGCTTTGTGTCTCCCCTCTAAATTCTCTCATAACGCGCTGTTTGAATTGCAGTGGGAGTCGAGTTTTGAAATCTTCTGTCAGTGAAAGCTCTTGAAGTTTAAACAGTCTTCTGCCTTCATGAAAAAAAGTCAAACACAATATATGCTTGTCTCTCTGCCATTTATACAGCAAAAGCATGGGTACATCACTGAAACTGAATGTCGAACAGGCGTCGGAGACGTTGAAACGAGTCCTGGCGTAATGATCCTGTAATGAGGTGATGTTATGAGCCGAGGATGTAAGATTGTCTGTCTTAGTTAAGAAAAGTCACGAAGAGCGCGCGCATCATCGAAGAGAAGTTTAATATGCCCGTGGATCCTCTCGAGGCGTGAGCAGTTGCTGCACGATATGATTAAGAGTCAGAGAAAACACAATAGTGCTTTCTCATAATTATTTAAACACTTAAAGGCAGAACGAATTCTAGAGAGACACATTCCCCTGAAAGCTTCCCACGAGTTTACCTGACAATGGTACACTTCCTGTGCATATTCATATTTTCATGTTAATTTCACTTGTTAAATAGTACAATGAAGTGTTTAGAGAACACAATGCTGAATCTGCCAACAAGCCTTTTGACACAGAACAATTTCATTTAAATTTTGCTTCTCTTCCATCCCACTCATCCTCGTCTTCGACTCTACTATCAAACGCCAAAAAGTAAAAAAAGTGAATCTCAGAATAATGTAATTATCAGTGTGTTTCCCATCCCCACTATTAAACATCCTTCACTGTCTCGGCCTTTAATAGCCAAAGTTCTCAGGTCCACAGCTTTGGCAGCCGTGCGCTCGTCTGATATTGATTTAGCTTGTGAAACACAAATGAGACTACCACGCTGCAGTAAAAAGTTCAGCTCTAGCGCACACTGTCCCACAGTGCCGGCTTGTAACTATCCCTTTAAACAGTTCCTCAGAAAGCACTGAATCACCACGGGAGGAATAACTACCTCTTGATAGGAGGTCCCTATACAACGCACATTTATTACAGAGTGATCAGAGATGGAGAATATTACACTCGGCTCTTTTAGAATCACTTAGAAGCCAAATAAATCACTAAAGGGAGATGACCATGTGAGTATTGAACGGCTCTTCCTCGGACACATTGTCCCTTTGCGAGAATCTTTTTTTTTTACACAGAGGGATCTTAGATAGGGAATATTGCTTTCACATGTTTCAGCTGCTTAGAGGCAGAATGAATCACTGAAGAGATTAAGCCCTTTGAGGATTAAGTCCCTTCCTGATACTGCGTTCCTCACTACACCATGGAAGATACAGTAATATGAACTGGGTCACATAATGTATCTATATGGTCCCCTTATCTGTTCCACAAATGGCAAATTCATCAGATGGTAAAGCAGCAGATTCTTAATTACTGTACGTGCTCCTTTCGGTGTGCATTTTCTCCTGCCCTGCGGTCGTATAAGCAGCGCCTCAGAGTGCTTGTGCAGGTTTTCAGGAACGTGAGCCGCTTCTCGCTAAAGGCAGCAGACACACAAGCACGGATGGCCGACCGGCACAAAGGCAAATCGACCAATCCAGAGCAATAACGTGGAATCACAGATGACATAAAAATTGATCTGGCAGGATAAACTGTCCGATGCATCAGGGCCATAATTGCATACTTAAGCAAAAAATGCTGATAACTGCTGGGATGTGTGTGTGTTTATGAAGCCCAGCAAGTCAAATTAGAGGTATTAATCATTTTTATCATCGTGGGCTTTCCCTTATTGGCTCAAGAGCATGAGATAGAAGTTTATTTTCCACAACTTTACGTTCCCACTAGAGGTCATTTGGATGGAGTAAAGAGTTTGCCAATATGAGCCCATACAAACTGTTTAATTATTGAGTTTTGTATAAAATTGATGTTACAGGTCCCTATATTACCACAACACTTACTCTAGGAGACAATTTGGCCTGAAATACATTTTTTAAACGCTACATGAGGTGCTGAATACTCTGCTGGCAATCGTGGACGTTACGTAATGGGCTCGTTACCGTCTTCCTCTGACTTATTTTAGTTCATCTTCATGACAGAGTGGAGGCTGCCTGTCTTTCCAAAAAGTGAGAGGCTCAGCAGTGCCGTGCCTAATGTTCTGATATGTGGGCCCAGCTGTCAGTCTTCATTCCCGTTATCAAATTATTAGAGTAAATTCCGCAGTCCCACATGAATTCCTCGCTCAGCATCATGTTTCGATAACTCATGTGCTATGAAGCATTAATGCTAATATGTTTAACATGAGATAGGACTGCTTGGAGTCTTTCCACAGCAAACCGGTGGTTTAAGGGAGGCTAAAGTCCAAAATTGGGGATAAAAAATGGATAGAGATGAGGGTTTTTCCCTGGGCATTCCTACTCCTCCCAGAGAGGGAACAAGCAGTGCTTTGTATTCTCTCCATGTCCAAATGTATGAGTGCTCAGAAAATGAAATTTAATGATGGCAGTGTTGGATCAGCAGAAAACCACTGGAGGCTTCAATATCTCTGGCTGATATGATAAACGGGTATGAGATTCGCTAATCTACTCCCCCAGAAAGGGAAATGAGAGATTGCTATCGCTTTTTCGCCTCTTCCACTGAAACGTTTTTTAGACTTTAAAGTGACTTTAGAATGAAATGATGGAAGTGTTAGAATGAGCAATGAATGTGCAAGTATCATCAGATATTTTATGTGAGCGTCCATTAGCGTGCCGTAAATGCGTGTGTGTGTGTGTGTGTGTGTGTGTGTGTGTGTGTGTGTGTGTGTGTGTGTTTGTGAGTGATGGGATAAGTTTGAAATATTAGTTTTTGAGTCTAAAATTGAGATCAAAGCCGGGATGACGGATGAGACTTGTGATGACAGCTGAAATAAACTGCCACCTCTGTGTGTGTGTGTGTGCATGTGTGTGTGTGTAGGTGCTACCTTTGATGTGGCTATGCGCTTCCTGTCTGAGTGTCCGTGGAAGAGACTCCAGGAGCTGAGAGCTTTGATCCCAAATGTCCCTTTCCAGATGCTGCTGAGAGGGGCCAACGCCGTGGGCTACACCAACTACCCTGACAATGCTGTCTTTAAGTGAGTCACACACACACACACACACACAGAATCTCACTATGAATATGCACAAACTCTTGTGCACTTGCTTGCAAATCCATACACTCCATGCTACAGAAGCATGCTGACACACACACAGATCTGGCTGTAAACACAGGCCTATACACACACTGACATCATGTGCATTGTCTCGTATGCACTGAACAGTCCAGACCAGCAGAGCCGTCACAACACTGGAGCAACTTTTTTTCGACTAAATTGTTGACAAGCATCAGCTTGAATAAGATTTTCTTGAAGCCTCCACCTCCTCCAACAATATGGCAGGCACATAATTTCGAAAATGTCCCCTGACTGGGTTGTTTCCATGGGAACGTGTGTGACCATCTGTAGGACATAATTTTATTTGTAGGCATAGTAAGCGTAGCGTTGGAATTGAATTGATTGGAATTGAAAGTGAAGTTGAAAATGATTGCCATCCAGGAATGACACGAGAGATTCAGCAAAAGCTGCCGAAGCTGCTCCTCCTACAAGACACTTATTTAACATCAAGTGTCATCAAGTCACATGACATGCATGCTTTCATATGTGTTCATCATTTAACTGTACATTTGAACTGTCCTCATATTTCTGGTTTCTCTCTGCAGCTGAATTGTTTTTTATGCATCATGATTTGTGACATGATCACAGTGGCTGCTGCTGCTTTGCCCTTTTTTCTCTCATTTTAAACAACTTCTGGATACTTTCAGATCATTTATGACATTTATTTATTCCCATTTTGTTTTCACATGAGTAATAAAACTGCATATCAATAATGCATCTACCTACCTACATAAAAGTGGACCCTGTCAATCAAAACTGTAGATTTACCTGTGAATATCACACCTTCATTCTCCTCACTGGTCTCTGTTTATGTGCCGCTTGACACCATCAGACACAGCTGCTCTCTCGCTAGATATATTTAAATGCATACGCTGTCCGGTAGCTACCCACAAACCACCCAACTGACACACACATTTAGTCAGGTCAATGTGGTTGATGTTTTCCTGTTGCCTCCTGCCACCCTCAGTGAGTTACACGCATTTCACACACAGACACGCACATCATTGATACAGATGTACCCAGTAATGCATTTAGGGCCATAAATACTCCTGTGCCTACACACATGCATACACATGCCTCAAACACTTTTCCAAATGGGTTCACAAACTGCCTGGATGATGCGAGATGACTCACGTACACACAAGCGCGCACACACCTGCATGCAGCTGCACGCACACAAACACAGACAAGGACACACACACCCACATACACAGTGTAATTCCTCTCACCTCAAATAAATTAGTAGTGGCTTTATGACTAATGCAGCTGTCCCCTCCTCCCTCCTTCCCTTTGAATCACACATGCAGACCTCCCCTATCCTCCCTGTTTTTTTGCTCCCCCTCTCCTCCCCTCTCTCTCCTATCATACAGTCATTATTTATCCCCCACTCACATGACTCCCCTCTCATGCCTCCATTCATCTCTCTACACTTCCTTTAACTCCCTCTTTCTCTCCCCAGCCGTTGCTCTCCACCCCTCTCACTCTCAGCGTCCCATAGGGGGAGTGCCGCTGAAAATTTGCACATGATTGTGATTAATGGCTTTGATCTGTTTGCCTGGTTCCCTCCTCCCTTCACTCTCTCACCCTCGACGTTTTCAGCGCGGCAGCCCGCAGCCTAAACGTCTTCATTAGCTAAATCAAATCAAAGGCTAATTTCAGTTTCATTCAGTTGACTTAAAGTGCATGTCACAGGCTCACAGTACAGTACACTCTGCAGCAAGAGGGATCTCAGATGCCTGCTGGGCTGTAAGGGTCAAATGATTGCCAACTAGATCTTCCTTCTGCAGGAGTTTTGGACAGAAAAACCTCAGGTTTCTGATTCACATGAATAGTGATTACGTCAGCTCTGAGTCAGACATGTGGGACAGTACAGTGTTTTTGATTCTGCTCCACACAACGCCCACTAGACGGCCCCTGTATGCATTGTAGAGCTAAATAAATACTGGACACGCAGACGTTGGACTGGTAATCCTCTCATGGCAAAACATTAAGTGAGTCTGTTTATTTGCCAAAACAGAAGCCCTCCGTGTGTGTAAATAATCCATTCACAGTAACACAGCTACAGTAAGCACTCACCCCAGTTATGAAAAACCTGATTAAGATACCAGGGCCAAGGTAATAATAGGAGGGATTTACCACTAGCGGCTTGGATAATGAGGCGAGTATACATTTCCCTCCGTTATTGTGGGCTCCCGCAGGCTGTGTAAGCTCACTTTTCATGGAAATAGTGAGAATATTGTATTTAGGCAGGTACAGTGATATTTATGAGTGGCGATACGGAGGTGGATATAAACAGCTTATCCCAGCCCGGATGTGTGCTATTATCTGCGATACACTGTGCATGAAGACAAACTCATTATATGTGTGAGAGCGATGGTGTGATCACATTGCAGTGTGCAGGAAGTCTTGACAGTCTAACCTATTTCTGTCTGTGCTTTGTGTGGATTTTTGGAAAAACTGTATGTGCACAGCTGCATGTGCTGTTGGCTAACATCGTTTTCCTCCCCCAGGTTCTGCGAGGTGGCCAAGGAGAATGGCATGGACATCTTCCGCGTGTTCGATTCCCTGAACTACGTGCCAAACATGCTGCTAGGAATGGAGGCTGCTGGAGCAGCAGGCGGCGTAGTGGAGGCTGCCATCTCCTACACGGGCGACGTCTCTGACCCGATGAGACAGAAGTACTCCCTTGACTACTATCTGCAACTGGCAGATGAGCTTGTCAAAGCCGGGACCCACATCCTATGCATCAAGGTGGGGGTATAAAAATGGAATCCAGGGCTTCAAGTGTTGTCTTTGAGTTGTTTACTGCGACTTGGAGTCCTACAAGAAGCTGATTTCTTCCTTCCCTCCATGTGATAATCTAAAGATTCTGGCTCTTCTTGTTTGCTTCTGTGTGGTAGTCCCAGCCCATCTGCCACCAGAATAACATAAAACCAGCTGGAAAGAATCTTTACAAGTACTTTTTTGCTCAAGCTTGTGTTCACAGTCTATTACACACAAATGCACCCGTTTGCATGTATGTCTTCATAATGAGGGTCTGCGCTAACATGGCTGTGTGCACTTTAAGGAGCATTTGGAAGCAAATTTCTTCTTTAGTTGAAACACTTCTTGCAAAGTGAGGCACAATTACTATAATTTATTCATGTAAGCAGTCTGCAGTATGTGAGCATGTCTCAATTCCTTTACGCTGTTTTAAATATGTTGAAATATGACAACCTGTACTGCAACAGCTACCACTACTACACATTCTGATGTTCAGCTGAATACAAAAGCCCTTTCACACACACACACAACACACACATGCATTCTGATAAGCATTTTAATTAATAAACTCTCACACGTTAGCTGTTGTTGAATTTCCCACTCGCTCCCATTGAAATAACATGTATACTTGAGCCTCTTATCTAAATGAATAGACTGACAATGCTCACATTGAATTGAGTTCTTTATTCGAGCGTGTCAGAATATTTTCAAACGTGAAATGATAAACTCACGCTCTAGCGCGGTGTGAACTATCACACGCAGAGGTGGTAAACTCATAAAAGGCTTGCACAGCTAATGAGGTTAACTTTTAAAAGAGGAAATAAGCACGCATTATAACATCACAGAGTGCAGCGATCACCAAAGGGAGCGCAACTGAACGCCTAACTGTGAATATCTGTTAATGTCAATTAAGATTATGATCATCCTCACAACAGTCTGCAAAACCTCAAATTTTAGCATCATTTTCTTGTTCTAAGTGATATTTTTTCAGTACATTTCATACACTTGTCTTGAATTAACTAAACATATTTCTCCAAAGAAGATTTGAGTTATTCTAAATAGCTTCAATTAAACTGGAAGGTGGTAGTTTTAGCTTCAGATTAGTGCTCTTTATCAGCACAGACATGCTCATCATTTGGAGAGCTTCAGCAGTCAGTAGTCCCATCCAGCTCCTGATCACTTAAAGGATTTTGGTGTGTTTGTCAACATGCTCTTTCTGCTTCTTTCTTGGCTGTTTGTACTCGTCCGATTCCACCAAATTATCAGCACTTTGTGGTCCGTTCCAGCTTTCATTCGCCGCCTCAGGCCAGTGCTGTGTGCACACTCTCACTAATGAGAGCGAAAACAGGTGGTTGAAATCAATCTTATCTAGTCCAGGACTCCATATCCAAAATGTAAATGCGTTACAGAAAGCCACTTAAAACAGGATTAAGGTGTTTTAGAAGTGTTAAATAAGGTAAAATAGAAAGTACTTGGTAACACGAGTAACATGTTGCAGTATTAAGCCTAATGGAATCAGTAGCTGGCGCAGCAGGTAGTGCGGGTGCCTCACAGCAAGAAGGTTGCCGGTTCGATCCCCGGGTCAGGCGGGGCCTTTCTGTGTGAAGTTTGCATGTTCTTCCCGTGCATGCGTGGGTTCTCTCCGGGTACTCCGGCTTCCTCCCACAGACCAAAAACATGCTCATTAGGTTAATTGATGACTCTAAATTGTCCGTAGGTGTGAGTGTGAATGTTTGTTTGTCATTACATGTGGCCCTGCAATCGGCTGGCGACCGGTTCAGGGTGTACCCCGCCTCTCGCCCATTGTAGCTGGGATAGGCTCCAGCCCCCCGCAACCCCGAAAGGGATAGGCGGTATAGATAATGGATGGATGGATGGATGGAATCAGTAGCAAATATTTATTTCATGAGTCGTGCCTGATGTCCCTGCATGTCCTCCTCCATCTCTCTGTGTACCAGGATATGGCCGGCCTGCTCAAGCCAGAGGCCAGCAAGCTTCTGATCAGCGCTCTGCGAGATCGTTTTCCAGACGTACCCATCCATGTGCACACACACGACACGGCTGGAGCCGGCGTAGCCGCCATGCTGGCCTGTGCCGAGGCCGGAGCGGACGTGGTGGATGTGGCCGTGAGTATTCATGTTTGTTCTGCACCTCCCTCACGTTACCTGCAGAAAAGGCTGCTGTGGAAGTCCCAATGAAGTCCAGTCTCTTTTCAACATGCAACCAGTACCAACAACTACACATACTCAACTGAAATACGTATTTGGAGCCCCCTGTGCAACCACAAGTTATCCTAACATGAACAAACATTCATTTTCTACCAGTTGCTGCAGTATGGTGAACTGTCACTGAAACAAAGCCGAAACAATGGTTGAAGCCAGGAGCATTTCCCTTATTGTGCTCACAGACACATGCTGCCAGCATGGGCAGCTTCATTAAAACAGTTGGCCGATATTTGCAGTTTTTGCCCGTTCTGCTGTTCAGTTCCTTGTAACACTGAAAGAAACAACTGACTGTCCACCGTGGATCAGACACACCCACTGAAAGCATTTGTTTGTACCGTTTCCATTGGTTTACTTGGTTAAACTGAGTCTTTTCACTCTGCCAAGTAATAAATCATTTATGCACAGTAACACACAAGCTGAGGAGACAAGGGAGGACAGCCAAGACCTAAAGGTTTTTGGAGGTAAAAACTCTGTTTTCCTTTTTTGTTGGAAAATTGCTGTTTTTTTTTTCATCACTTTATTAAACTTACACATACTTTTATGTCCTCACAACACCTACACACGCTGGACACCGTCTACCATGGAGCACTGAGATGTATTACAGATTTAAAGGCCTTTCTCACCATGGCTCTGCCTATGCTCAGGTTGGATGGTCTGCCTTACAATCGGCATATTCTTCTTTATGAGGCTGTTATTGGTCTGTCTCCATGCTGCCTACAGATCTACATCCTTCAAGAAATTATGGGATGACATTGTCTTTCACTTCATGGACTTATTTTCACTAACTATTAATTACTATTCCACCGTCCCTAAAGTCTGTCCTGAACTGGTAAAAGGGCATTGAAGCACGCTGCTCCCTCTGCTTGGAATCAGTTGCAAGATTACCTGGATCTTAGGGAGCTGGTCTCACTGGATGCATTTAAAGTGGCTCTAAATGACTTGGAGGCAAGGACACCTGGCTGGACTGTGATGCTGTAGTGATGTTTTGAATGTTGATGAATGTTTTTTGATACTTTGTGATTCTGTAATTTGTTCATTGTTAATCTCAGTGAGACTTCAATCCTGATCAAATAAAGGTTGAATAAAAAAATAAATGAACACAGATTTGCAGCACACCTTTTGCTCCATGTATGTAAAATCCACGCAAGGCATTTTACAGCGATTAAGGCTTTTCAGTCACGGTATTGATTTTCCCTCTCTAGGTTGACTCCATGGCCGGGATGACCTCTCAGCCCAGCATGGGAGCCATCGTGGCCTGCGCCAAGGGGACCAAGCTTGACACCGGTGAGTAACATGCACAGCGTGTCAGCATCAAAAGGTCTGTTTAGACAGCAGGCGAACCAGATTTGTTCTCAAACCAGATCTTTAAGACTCCTGATCAGATTGGGTTTGTGTGTCCAGACGTGACCGACTTATCTGCATGGGTTGCTGTGGTAACAATGCAGGCATCAGTAGCTACTAACGCTGGTCACCCGGCATTCCAATGCGGAAGCGCTGAAAAATCAATTAACAAATCAATACATGGCAGAGTGCACCACTAATTACAGCCCTAAGTCAGAAAGGCTGACACATTCTGCTCAGTGATAAAGTACAGGAGGAAGGGATGTGAGGTGGAGGGAGGCCACACAACTACTTAAAACAAATGTATAAAAACTAAAGTTAACGGCAGTGCATGGATGTGTGCTGTGGAAGTGTTAAAAGAAGAGGACGGGCGGCTCATTTGCTTTGTCAACCCATGTTCTGCCACGTTCTGTCAGAGAACGTTGATCCACAGGCCGCCTCCCCTACAGTCTGGACCACCGCTGCTCCATTCCATCTTCTTGGGAGGTCGACCGATAAGTGGGAGGAGAGATTTCTAATCCAGTCATTCCCCTTTGGGTTTGCTGTTGTCCAGTGTGTTCAGTGTAAATTTCATGGCTCTATGAAAAGGCTGGAGCCCATCCCACCTCTGATAAGACTTCGGCGTCTTGCAGCAATGAGTGCAGAGTGTAAAATATATTAAAGCAGCCAGCAGAAAAACTGCTGTTAAACAAAGGAACATGAAGCAGGCCAAAATAATTAAAACTGATGAGAGGTTTGCTGCTTACTTATGTAGAGAAATACAATTGGGAAAACTGACTGGGCTCTACTAACTAGATGTGATAGGTCATTTCCATTCCTCAGAACCACCAAAAGCCTGTCTAATTTTGTTTATATTACATTCACGTGACACGGCTAACGAACTGGCTGCTACTGTGGTGCCGGATACCATTAACATTCTCAGCTGTTTGCTGCCATATGGTGACTAAATGCAGATGATTTTTTTTAAATGGACAATTTGGAGGATGGCAAGTCTTCCATGTATTCTGCTTTGATCACGTGGGTACAGATAGTTTCCTGCCTCTGGGAATAAAAGAGACATTACTTCCCATCAGCTCATGATTGATAATCATTATAGTGCATACTTTAAAATCATTTGTGCATCTTGGAGGAAAATCCCACCTTTTTTGACCCTGTTTACACTTAGGGAAAATGTATACGTTTTCATGTGGTTTGGCCTCTTGTTTAAAAAACAGAGTTTTTTTCACGGAAAACGATCATTTTTAAAAACTCTGGCAAAAGTGGAGATTTCTGAAAACGCCGGTTATTTGTCAGCGTGTAAACTGGGTTAAACAGCATTTTAGGTTCCGAAATGTTAGAACATGCGACTGAATACTGAACGTCATGTGAGCGACCATAGGTTTGGCATAGTTATGATGCGCTCAACGGCGTATTTATCCGGGTTCATGTAAATGACAACATTTTTGAAAACGATGTTGTGTGCACGATGTTATTTTTGAAAACGAAGGGGCCAAAATATCCGTTTTCAAAAATACCCTGCTACGTTAAACGTAGGGAAAAACTCTAAAAAGCAACTAAACACCAGGCTGAAAATCAGTTTCACCGCACTCTGTCTGTGCTTCCTGTTACACCTTTAGCCATGACCAAACACACCTGGGAGAACACCTCTACATCACTGCAGCAAAGTCAGAAGTTAAACTGCTGGTCATCAAAAACAAGATTTTTAGCTGGTGTTGAGCTAATTTTTCCATTTTCCACAGGTGAGAGGCCAAACAGACATTTTGTCACATTAATATTTGCAGTGCAGGTACAGTAGTGTTCCAAAGCAGAGGCTGACAGCACACATCAAGTCTTGGAGCCGTCAGTCCCTCGGGGCATCCTTCAAAGCAAATGGGTTTCTTTTCTAGGCTCATTGTTCCTGCAGCAACATTTAACAGTCATGCAGGGAGAAATCTGCCGCAGAGGAGGCAGCAAATTCTGTAATAGTCCATAAAGCAACACAGCAACAGAGCCATTAAGGCATGCTGTGTCTTGAGTGTGATGTGTGACTTGTGCTTTGAAAGGAAAACCCCCGACTTCATTGCTGCTCTCTCCGTCCACGCATGTAACCCCCAGCTGAATTCAACAGGCTGACCCCTGGAGCGGCTTAATTATATGTTCTGAGCAATGCAGCAAATAACAGCATCGAAGGTTGATAATATGGCGTGTTTGCAGAGGAACCCTCCCAACATTTAGACACAGTACAGATTAGTGACAGAATATCAATTAGCGAGCGTACAGTACCCAGAAAAAAACCAAAAAAAAACAAAGAGGAGAGAAAGACAAGGTCGTTACTCAAGAGCGAGAGGTTTTCAAGTGTGTCAGTTTATTCATGGAATTTCAATCTGCTTCACTTGAGACTGTGATTGGGATGCAGGATGTCTCCTGCACTCACACATGCGTGCATGCTTACACTCTATCCTGAGCTGACCGTGTTGCATGCATTATGCAGACTAACTCTTCCAGCTTCTTTTATACCTGTCACCTTGTGCTCGTCTGTTCTTCTCCATCGCCGCCTCTCTTTATGCTTCTCCCTCCTCTGTCTCTCACTACGTTTGTAATCAAGTGCAGCACTGCCTTGGATACTTCCATACCTTCCTGACCTCAGTCTGTTTACTGCTTCCCCTCTCTCCCTCGCCTCTTTCTCCCATCTCTGTTACAAAGCAGTAATCAGTGGTGTGCAGTGCTCTGTGCCTCCTCTATCTCCCTCCCTCTCTCGGCTCTCATGCCTCTCCCTATCACCCCCACTTCTTTCACACTGCCTCTCCATCCTCCTCCTCTTCCCTCCCTCTCACTCAGTGACAAAGCAATTAACAGCACTCTACATGCCTGCTTCACTCCCTCAAACTCCCTCTCTCTGTGTCCCCCGTCTTCCCCTCCCTCACCATCTCCCACAGTATCTTTGTCCTGAAGGAATGGTCCAAAGTAGCCCGTCTCTGCTCGATTAGTTTGTCTTCAAGCTGTCAGTTTATTTAGCCAATCTGCCACAGCGTGCACTCACACATCCATGCAATTTCTAAGTCATACATATTCACAAACAGTCATGCAGATGAATGATGACACAAATTAAAGAGGCCTTGTGTTTATTTGACGCAGCCTTTTCTCATGCATCACGGAGGGATTTAATTAATTAAACAGCCGCCACAATAAGATTTACTATATGTAAGCACTCCCAACTGGGGACCCCTGACATAGAGGAAGGTGAGCTAACACATTTAGCTTCTTGTTCAGCTCCCTCATGTCTCCCTTTCTTCACCCCCCCGCCTTCCCTTCTCTCCCTGAATCTTCTTGTGTGTCATCCGTCTTCATCTATGCATCTTGGTTAGCTCCTATTGTGTCATCAACCAAAAACTGTGTGTGTGTGTGTGTGTGTGTGTGTGTGTGTGTGTGTGTGTGTGTGTGTGTGTGTGGCTGTCTGTCTGCGGCTAATGAGTTGTACCTTTATGGCACTTTGTCACTGCCACGCAGCCATCTGAATGACTGATGTATGTGCGTACATTCGCCTTGTGTGTCTGCATGTCTGTGGAACACATGCACATGATATAGCTGCGCAGTGATTGATTTTGTGAGTGTAATCAGCAGTCCAGAAAAGAAGTGCTGTATTTACCGCCAGCGTGGTTTAGCAAACATCAGCATCCACATTTGCGGCTGTTCTCCATATTCACAGGATGCATATGCTCATTCTGGTGAGTGGAGGAAGATGCGTCCGCCATCATCCCAGGCCAGAGTGTTTTTCTGAAGTTAGTTGATTCAACTCAACTTCCTGCTTTCATAAGATTTCCCAGCTCACACAGGTGTGGTGTTTGGCTAATTAGACTTCTCCTCAGGAAACTTTAGCCTTGTTGAAAGAGGTTTATGTCTGGCAGATGCTGTAGCTCAGCTGGCTCCCCACCAAGAAGTCTGGGTTTCAAATCCCACTCTAAAATCCAGAAAATTGGTTGCTAAGATCAGCGGCGGAGGAAGTACTCAGATCGTTGTTCTTAGTAAAAGTACCAGTAAAGCAATCTAAATATAGGCCTGAATTGAGAATGATCAGCACAGTGTGCTTAAAAGTGCAGTTCTTGCTTACTGGAAATAATTTGGTTTAGGCGAGGGTGGCACCTAACCAGCGAAAGAGTGGACAGCAAAACAGCTACACTTAACAGTATCATCAACACGGCCACTGAATGCCTTTTCCTCATCACTCTATCGGGCCAAGTGTGTGACGTTTGCAGCACAGCTACAGTAGTGTTAAATGGTTCCACCAATAAAAATCCATCACAAAGGACTCAGACATAGCAGGGTTTTTTTTTTTACCCCCAGTATAGCAGAGCAGAGTGCGATGTATCCACAGTTCAGTATATAACAGAGCTGTTTGCTTTGTCAACTGCGAGGACTCAGTTACTGGTGCTGCTGCTTATTTGGGAGAAACTTGCGAGCACCTGTTCTGCCACGAGTACATGAAGTGAAGGGTGAGGTGAGGCGGAGCTGGAAATTTGACCGGAGCTGACACCTGAGGCTGCTGTCACGTTGATCATGCCATCACTGTAAACTGAGGCTGTAATTTCACAATGGAAGCACAAATTAGAGCTATAAAAATGGTGTTCTCAAACAGAGAAGGAAATGGACCTAATTACTGACTGGCTTGGCAGGTAACTGAATTTGATGAGCAACCACATGCACATTAATTTCACATTAATTTCACAGTAGCTCTATTTCCCCGCCAAGATCAGTGGAAGCGCGCAAACCCTTTTTGGAATAGGTGCTCGTTTGGAGTCATAAAAATTCAAGCTTGTCACTCAGCTGTTGTGGATGTAACGAGCTAAGTTTGTCTCATTAAAATAGCTGATTCTTGTCATCATTAGCCAAAAGCTCCATGTGCTGCCATTTCTATCGTGGCATTAAAGCAGATTTTTCTTTTCACGGCAAATCAGCTTTAGCACACCTTAACTGGCTGCAGCAGAATGTCAAGAACATAAGCAACAGATGTGTGTTTTTTTCAAGGATCACAAAATATCACAGGGTTTTAACGAGCGGCTCTAATGCCACAAAGGCGAGATGTAAATGCAGAGTGAGTTTTCAAGCGCACTCACAGGCTAATAAAACACTTAACCTACAGTACAGTTCAGGCGCGATCAAGCTTTTCTGGCCTATAACTGATTTTAAGTCCCAAAATGTTCTTGACTTAATGCAGTTTTTAAGAGTTGTCAAAAAGCGAGCTCCAGGCAGATTTATACATACAGTGGAAATGTCTCTGTTGAAATTTTGGTTTCTCCTGCGGACTGGTTTGAGATAGTGAAGCGTAAAAACCAGCATACAGGTCCGTACAGGCACGTCCATGCAGACCTGATGGATAGGACTTCTGGTGGACAAAGTGCTGTGAAAAAGTCTGAGCACACTGTGAAAACTGTGACAGGTTTCACACCATGTTTATATTTCCATAGTAATTCAGGTAACTGACAGCTTGCCACATAAACTACTGCAACAATTCCACTATATTTATAGCAAACACCACATCACTTCCCCCTTTTCAACGGAGAGATGATCGGAAAGACACAGATTTATGCCTGACAGCAGTCTTTTTATACACACATTAATCCCGGTCATTACTCAGTATAATTATAATAAGCTCATTAATAAGTCAACTTAATCATAAAGCTTTTTTTTATCTCCCCATATGCCCTGCTTTACATGGATATTCCAAAAACACCTTTTTGGCACATTGTTGTGTGAAGACTTTTGATTTGACATCCTTCTGCTCCGCTCTGTTGCAGGCATTGCTCTGGAGAAGGTGTTTGACTACAGTGAATATTGGGAAGTAGCCAGAGGCCTCTACGCGCCATTCGACTGCACAGCCACCATGAAATCTGGCAACGCTGATGTCTACGAGAACGAGATACCCGGAGGACAGTACACCAACCTTCACTTCCAGGTACAATGAGCTATTCCGGTGGTTTTGTCAAAGTCACTGAAGCTAAATGTGTTTCAATGCATTTGGTAAAGCTATTATTAGAGGTGGCCGGTGCATCTGAAAGGATGCAGACACAGGATTAGCTCAGTGTAACACCCCAATCACTGCCTCTCCACATCAATGCACCTAGAAATTGTTGGTGCACTTGTTTGAGTGTAATTGGCAGTTTCATTTCTGGACTTTTGACATAGAACATGTGTTAGATTCCAATTTTTCAGATGTATATTCTAAGTTTAAAAACAGACTTCTGTCCTACGTCTGACAGTATGTGTAAGACAGTCTCTTTTTTCAGAAATACACTTTGTCTTTTACGTTTGTGTGTGTGTGTGTTCAAGGCTACTCCAAATACAAGAAATGTGACTAAATGTCATCAGAGGCACTGTTTTAGAAGCAGACTAAAAATGTTGCATGAACGACTTCATTTGCTGTTCTTTATTGCTGGTACGGTACATTAAGCACAACCACGAGTCCATAGCGTCTACACTGTGCACAGCCACACACTGAAAAGCGTCACACAACACTTAAAAGTGACTCAGTCCACAGCCTTGAGCACCCACTGGTAAAACTATGTGGGTGTGCATCTCAGAGCTCAGTTGTGACCTGTTTATATTAGCGAGTGTTAAACAAATGCACTCTGTACCGAATTACAGTTTACAGTGGGATATGGCACCGGCCTGTCTGACCTTTGCTAGACGAGCGCCTTCCCCATAAATTTAAAAACTGTGGGTGTCACTACACAAATTATAGCCTTAAATCAAAGGTTGATGCAGAATTGCCCTGAATGCCTTGACTTATTCCTCAAAAGGAGTAATAAAAAGATTATTTTTACTCTACTCATTCATGCTGTTATTTGTTATTTGGTTCGTCGCAGGCTCACAGTATGGGACTGGGTAATAAGTTCAAGGAGGTGAAGAAGGCCTATGCTGAAGCCAACAAGCTACTAGGAGACCTCATCAAGGTGAGACATGTTCATGTTCAGGCTGTAGCCATGCTGCTCGCACAGGATGACACAAGTCAGTTTTGCCAATCTTAGCAGTGCAAAGACGTATCTGACATGTTTGGTGTTCCTCCATTAGCATCTGCCAAGCTGCCCCTCTTTCTGTGCTCGGTTGAGTTGGGTACATCCACTGGTCCGTGCTGTCTGGATTCACTTTCAGCTTCACAGCTTTCTTGGCCTCTGGGTAGTTTTGCTGCTCCACCCTCTGTACATATTCTGCATTGGGCTTTGTAAATACTAGGCAGTTTTAAAGGTCCAGTGTGTATGATTTAGGCAGATCTATTGGCAGAAATGGAAAGTAATAATCATGTTTTCATTGGTGTGTAATCATCTGAAAGTGTTTTGTTACCTTTGAATGAGCTCCTGATATCTACAGAGGAAGCAGGTCCTCCTCCACAGGGTCCAGCGTGTCCTACGGTAGCCCAGAACAGACAAAGCAAACACTAGCTTTAGAGAGGACCTTTCTTGTTTTTGGCGGTCACCTCAGGGGAGGGTGAGGCGAGGTGTTTTCTGCAGCCTCATCACTAGACACCACTAAATCCTACACGCACGACCTTCAACTTCAATTTCATCCGGATAGTCTTATTCAACACTGAGATTATCCAACGCAGGGTTTTGTGCTTTGTATTGCCTGACTATGTTAATTTGGGCAGAAACCCCAGTGAACTAATTTTGGGTTTCCTGAAGGGCACATTAATCGTGGCCATGGAGAGGCAGCTCTTTGCCAGCGCTGCCCTCAACAATTTCATTCTCAGTCTAAATTCACCTCCATCCTGCCTTTTTGTTTTTCATTATCTTCCATTAATTCCGTTGTTTCTCTCCCTTCATTATTTACCACCACAGGTTTAGTAATAGATTCATCCCTCTTTCACCGCGTTCACGCTCGCTCTGTAATTATTCTGTTCTCGTTTGTATTCTCTTTATCAAGCCGCCCTGTCGCTTTTCTTTCTCACCTTTCTCTTTCTCATTCCGTTGCTGCTTCACACATTTATTCCCCCACCATCTTTCTTGTTTTGCCCTCTCCTGTCGTAGATATGCTCCCATGGATTCCCCATTACTTTAACACCTCTCTCTTTCTCGTTTTTTTTAATTCTCTTTTTGTGTCTCTCTCCCAATTTTCCTTCTTGGGTCTCCTCTCCCTTATTTCCTCCCCCCTCTCTGTTTTCCTCATCAATTCCTCTCCCCCGACCTCCCCTATCCTCTCCCCATACTCTCTATCAATTCAATTAAGACTCGGCGGGCTTCACTGCGCAAGCCAATGTTTGCTTAATGTGCCTGCGGGTCCTGCTATGCCCTCTGTTGTATCCTGTTAGCTTGACAATGGCGGCGTCTCTCACACTGTTGGCTTGTCGATAAGGGAGAGGGAGTGTGCTAGTCAGATATAGATATAAAGCAGACACACACACTGCACTGACAGTAAGCAGAGCAACAAAGGTATACACATCGACCATGCTTTCCCAAACAGTCGCACATCGGCAGCGCTGCAAACACCTTATCTTTGAAGCTCAGAGCTGCGGGTGAAGGATTGCGCCTGTCAGAGGACTTAATTTGCAGGCCACATTACACCAAATGTATAAAAAAATTAAGTATATTTACAGGCCTGTTTCTATCAAGTACACCGCCCCTCCCCACCAAGAAAAAAGACAAACAACTCTAATTATGACTTAAAGAAAAGACGTTTAATCATCATCAAAGCATTAACATAACAGTGATGTGCATTAACATGATTGCGTACTTCTCTAAGCTTATTAATTCACATTACTTGTCTTTTTAAGGGTGCCATGTCCTCAATTGCAAAATCAAGATATTATATTACAGGACGTCTCTGAACTGACAGAAGTGCTTGATTAAAAATGAAAGAAAAGCCCAGGCTCATTGGCTCCCACTTAATTCCACACGACATCAAAAGCTACTCAGGAGACTGTGCGACTTGTCAAAATACATTTCAGAAAATGCTCATAAGCCCAACTGTTTCATAGCTTAATATTAATTCCAGATGTGCAGCTGAGTTATAATCATTCTGTTCCTCGCTGAGGACCCAGTGCAAATTCACCAGATCTGCCAAAATCCATGGGCTTGATTTGCAATGTTCAGCAGGGTATAAAAGATCCTCAGCAGTAACGCTGATGTGATGAGTCCGCTGAGAAAGTTTGAGGTCAGAAAATGGTCTTCTGCACCTCTCGTCTATCATGCAGCCATGATGTTTGCATGTCCAGTAGCTGGGGAACTCGATTAATGACGGTGGATGTTTGCTTCAGGAAAGAAAGGTCAGAAAAAAATGTAAACTACATTGAAAGAGCTACTTACTGAGGGCGGTTATTGATTTGTTCGTGGGCTGTTTGGGAATTAAGCCAAGCACAGGTCAGATGCTAGTGTGTGGCCTGTTAAATGTATGTGAATCACACGAGAGATTTAAATGAGTTAAAGAATAGGAGAGGATACGAGGATTGTCAGGATGATGTCTTCTAGTGTTTTGTCCTTTGAATGGACATGTTAACATACATACATACATACAGAGGGCCTGACTCTTTGATGATTGTAGTTCTACAAAGCTTCTTCAGTTTGAAGTACTTAAAAATTTAAATTGAAACTACTTTTGTACAAAGTGACTGTGAATCATATCTGCCAGCGGCCAGCTTAATGCAATTCGTTTTTATGTGTTTTATATAATTAAATATTGGCTAACTTATTTGCATCTTAAATATTTGATTGCATTATTAGGCTCACGCTGTATTTTTCCCCGTCACTGATCTCTATTTAAAATGGATGAGTGTGGTGAGATGCAGTGCTGCTCGCTGAAAGAGGGGAATGCTAAATTGGAAAAAGAAAAACACTGAAAAGACTGTCTGGTGGAGGAACCTTGAACGCAGCTGCTGAGTGGCGAGATATGGCAGAACAGACAGGAATTTTCGACTTCATACAAATGTTCTGTGGCACGTCTCGACGAATGCTCATCTGCCAAACCCTGATGCAAACCCTTTACCAGAAGACAGCAGTAATGGCTCTGAAGCTCTTAGTTTTGCTTGAGGGCATATTTGCAGAAGCAACAGACAAATCTGACTAAACATACATGAACCAGATGCCTGCAGGCCTCGCTTTAATTATCTCTTACAATTTAGCATACAGTAAACCTGTCTGTTGTGGGGGGTGTGTGTGATTATTTTCATTATCAGCCCGTCTATATTCCCTCCTCTTTATGTTTAGAAAATGTCAGGAAATAATGGAAAATGTTCATTGCAAGTTCCTAGAAATGATGTTATCTTTAAAGGAATACTTCAACATTTTGGGACATGTGCTTCTTCACTTTCCCGCGGAGAGTAAGATGAGTTGATCCCAGTCTCTTATGTGTGAAACGTCTGTCAAACCTCATTATTTGGAACAACTTGTTATTCGTGTGAAGTAGTGAGCTTCAGAGGTGCTAGGCTAGCTGTTCCAGCCTTTCATGCTAGGATAAGCTAACCGGCCGCTGGCTGCAGCTTCATGTTGCACACACAGACACGAGAGCTGTATTGATCCTCTCATCTAAGTCTTGGCAAGAAAGCAAATATGCACATTTCCTATAACGCTGGACTATTTCTGTGTATGGCTTGTTTTGTCTGACCTACAGTCCAAAATGCGAACAAATAATCAGTTCAGCTTCATAGAAGACTAAACCAGAAAATATTCACATTTGAGAAGCTGCAAACGTTTTTCTTTAGAATCCCTTTAGCATTTAATCGATAAAAATTTTCAACATTTCTGGAACCAATTACTCGCTAACTGGCTCCAGCTCCACTCGTTTCATCACAAGAAGAATCTTATCTTTAGGAGGCAGTTTGTTTATGAAAAGGACTGAAACTCATCGATTTGCATACAGCTGGAACTGAAGTGTCGACTCATCAATGCCTCTCTTCCCACTTTTTCTTTCTCGCTCAGCTACATCTGTCGCAACATGAGCTGGTCAATCTGTGTATTTGTCTGTGTGTTCTCCTTTACCCAACTTACTCTGTCACTTTCCTTTTGCAATTACAGGCACGTATTCACTCACCTCCACACTCTAAACACACACACACACACACACACACATACACACACACACACACACACACACACTGTCTCAGTGTCTCTTTCTTGGAGGCGGAGCGCCTCCTTGTATTGCCTGTGGGGCTGCAGATGTCTACCGCTCTTGTCTGTTTGCCTCCGTCTTCCCTCGGTTCATTTGTCCATCCCTTTCTTTCTTGCTCTCTCGTACTCTTCCTGTCGCTCTCTTCATCATGCCGTCTGCCGTCACTCCCCGCTCTCCCTCTCCACTTTCAGTTCGTCTCATCTCCTCCTTCATCACATCCTCCCACCTTCCCTCGTTTCGATTAGGCTTCCTTCATGTATCCCTAATCTTTCTATCGCTTCTCCACTCCTCCTCTCCAAGTTTCTCGTTATCGCTCCCCTCTGCTGTCTTCTCCTCTCCTGACAGGTACCATTCTTCACTCTGCTCCTGGCTAGCATTATTGTGTGTGTGTGTGTGTGTGTGTGTGTGTGTGTGTGTGTGTGTGTGTGTGTGTGTGTGTGTGTGTGTGTGTGTGTGTGTGTGTGTGTGTGTGTGTGTGTGTGTGTGTTTCGTATTTGCCTTCTCTCTCACTCACACTCACAGATGCACGCACACACAAACGCACACACCGTGTTCTGGACAATGGAACCCTTTGCCCAACAGGGGAGTTCAGCTTTGGATAGAGTCGCATTCAAAACAAATTCGAGCTAAGTACACAGACACATGACACACACAAGCACACACAAAATCATTGCCATGCTTTCCCACATACACACCAATACACACACCACAGTACAGATATCTGCTGCCAGCAGTGTGGAGTCATGCAGGACCACTTAGTGAGAGCCGCACGTCAGCCAAAGTGAGCAAGATGGACAGATGACAGAAACAGAGTAGAGTGAGACACAGAGAAGAGCAACATGGAGGTGTAGTATGAGTAGAAAGAGCCGTTTAAAGTGCAGAGCTGGAGGTGGACGAGGGTGGAACAGGTCTTGTGTGTCAAGTGTGATAATATGAGCCTGCATGAGGAACCCCACAAGGTTACAGATGAGTTTGAGTGATGGTGAGAGAGACGTTGAAGACTCAGAGTGCTGCTGCATGCTAAGAGGAGTAAGAAACATTACTGAATACAGAAACCAAAGCACGTTTCTGTCCAGTTATTCATATGTGAAGTCTGTCAGATTGGAAAAGCAGAGCTGAAATGAGAACTTTTTTGATAATTAGCTCAGTATCTTCAAAGATGGTATGTGCGTTCATTTGTGATAAAGTGCATTTTTTAAATGGATGATAAGAGCAGTTGGATGTCATTATGCAGATATTCAAAAGTGGCTTTGGATTTTCTACAGGATTGTAAAATATCTGTCCAGTTTACAGGATTAGAAACTGCAAAAACTTGGAACCCAAACATAAGAAAAAAACAATTAAATAGGAAAATGTTCCTTAAAATCAACAGAACTGGAAGATTTCACTTAGCAAGTTTAAAACAAATAAAAATATGTAGTCCCAAAGAACCCAAAAGCTTGAAACAAGTAAAATGCTCTAAAATAAAAGCTGCATGATGAGAAGACACATAATGCCAAACGAGTTCACACAATGCTGATTAAGCCCATCGCTGCCAGGTTAATGTCTCTGTGTTTCACGGTATGGACGAGTGTTTACACCTGGTGTCTGCAAAATCAAGTCCAATTACTCCCATTAAAAATGATTTGAGAAAAATCTTACCATACCAAAAAAGAGTTAGTTTAGCACATTTAATTAGCTACATTCTGACCTTTCTGTGGGTTCTTTGGGACTAGATATTTCTGTACTGCAACTACCAACAAAGTTTGGACGCTGTGTAAATCACACATAAAACAGAATGTGATCATTTGTGGATCCTTTTCGACATAAACTCAATGAAAACAGTACAAAGACAAATATATTTAATGTTTTACCTCATCAGCTTTGATTTTTGTAAATATGTGCTTATTCTGACTTTGAGGACAGGAGCAACAAAGCACTGGGAAAGTTGAGGGACGCTCCAAAAACAACTGGGATCATTCCAATTAAAATCTCAATTAAAGTTGAGATTTTTCTTTGTGCTGCTCCAAAAATTACAAGCATAGTCGTTGTACAGAGAAAAAACGACTGCATGGAATCTAAACTTCCCCTTCAAATGTAATTACATCCTCAACAGCGTGTTTGGTATGTAAAAGACATCAGTTAAACAAGGAGGAATCAGCAGTGAAGAGTCCAGAATCTGAGCTTCACACAGGATATGGAGGAGCTCACACATCGTATAAACATAGCTCACACACTGCTGGAAATAACGTCCGCCTCCTGTGTGTGAGAGAGAGTGTGTGTTTCATCAACAGAGATCGATAATGAGAGTAACACAAGTGATGTTACTGTGGATCAAAAAAAAAAATGGAGGAAAAGAGCGATGGACACAGCAGGCAGGTGATTCATGAGGAAAAGACTTTCAGTGTGAAGACAGAAGATGGTAGTTAAGTGAGTTAGAGAGGGATGGGAGTTCATGAAGACGGATAATAAAGAGCCGAAGAAACAAAAGAGAGAGAAAAATGGACTCTGGAGACAGACTGAGGCAACAATCAGGAAAGAAGGAAAGGAGTCAGGCTGGAGGTAGACGAGGAACGCACAGTCATCTCGTGTTTTAGATAGATTTTGAATAACTCAGCAGTGGGCTTTTGTTCCACAGCTATAGCAAGTTAATGGCCTCTCTGGGGATTTCAACAGCCCATTCAAATCTATTAAACATTTCTGTAAACACTTGTTCTCTTGAAGCAATGTATCATTATTGCCTCTATTCACACAACCCCAATCACAGAGAGCTTCAGGTGTTGCGGCGGGGAAGTGCTGAAGGGAAGTGCACGCTCGTTTCAATCAGGAGGAGGCGTTTCTTTCTTGTGTCTTGCTGGGAACGTGCTGATTTGCTCCTTTGACACTTTGCCAAGTGGTTAACAGGCACCCTGGGCTGCTTTTAAAAGATGCCGTTTGTCACTTGGAGATTAAATGTAGTCACAGTTTTAAAATATCTAGAGCCATAACAAGCAGAGCATAAGGCCCTGATCTGTCTCATCAATGTCCAGGTGGAGCTGCACAGGTAGAGCGATTTCAGGTGTCTCCATTCATTTTCTCCATAGATAACATGGCGCGACCGACAGTTCGGTGATGGCTGACAAAATCTTCCCGGTTAAATCATCAGCGTAAAAGATAAATAAATAAAAAGTCCAAAAACAAAGGACTTTCCCAATCAGATCTTCAGACTTTCATTGTCTCGCAATGTCGTTAATCAAACGCTCCATCTTGCCAGCCAACGCATCACAATTTAATTTCTCTTTGTGGTATTGCTAGGGTTTTTTTGGGGGGGGGGGGGGGGGCATTTCATGGAAAATTGACATTTGAAACCAACACACTTATACACAGAACAACAGAAAATGTGACTCTTTCATATCACACAATCTGTTTCCCTCCATAATATTTCACAATCTGCCAACTTCAACAGCCAGAGGAAGAATTCCAGCTCTTAACGTGCACCTCAAGGTCTTTGGCCGCTCAATAAAGAAGATGTAACAAATGATTTAAGGCCCGATTTTATTTGATATTAATAAATGCCCTTAATGACGGCTTTGACGGGATCATTTTAAAGCATTTTTCTTCAAACTTCAGTTCAACAGAGTTACCATTACAACAGAAACACATGGTCCAAGGACTCTGAACTGAATGGATTCCTCTGATGAAATAAAGTCAGGCGACTTAAATTGACTACATATTAAAAACAGGCAAGGCAATTGGCAAAGGCAATAATATACTACTGTATATAGAAAATACTTTGGTACTCAGTTTATCTCACATTCTGTTTGTTGACCGGTGTGTTTACACAGATGGCATTTCCTATCTACAACAGGTTAGACTGGGGAAGCTGGTAGTCCTGTCATCTCTGGAGACCAAAGACACTTACACAAACACAAGTTGTTCAAAGACTGAAGTGATCTCAGGAGCCTCGCGAGCACTCAAGCCCCAGGAGGGTTGTTGCAATCCCAGAGCGCCGTTTTTGCACACATATGTGGATCCTCATGCTGGATAATTTGGCATCACATCTCTTCGAAATTGGTGTCAAGTTCTTTGTTGGGGAATTCTTTGGGGAGCGTTAGTTTGATCTATAGTTGTTCACTCGCTTGCTTTTTTTTTTCTCTCTCTGCCATCTGACATCAGCAGAATGCACTAATTGCCATGAAAATAGGCATCTTGTAGAGCGTGGGCCCACTCTTTGTTCTCTCTCATCCTTCTGCTGTCCGTGCTTATGTTTGTAGCTCCGTCAAACTGCGGGTCAGGCTCAAAGCCAGGACGCTGGCTCTCTGCTGGTTCTCATTCTGAATCTGAGTTTGGATGCTGAGATGAGACTGAACGTTTCTGTTCCCTCCAATCAGCCTTTGACCCTCTCTCTCATGTTATAATAAATATGCAGGATGTAGTACAAACAGGAAAGTTACCCAGAGGTGGTTTTCGGGTTTGTTATTGTTGTTGGGTCACATGACTTGACCCCTATCTCTCTTTAATGGTCCAAACGCCAAATGGAAGTGAACAGGAAGCCTTAAATCTGCTTCCATGAATTATAATAGAAAAGTATTGTGTGCAATTGATATTTGCATCAGTGTCTTGTTTGCAGTCAAAAAGACTCCACTTATCACCATTATGCTAATAGAGACTGCAATCACCATAATGATATGCCATTATAAATAATGAAAAAGTGAATACATGTGATTTTAATGAATGTTTTCCACGCTCTGTCTTCTCTCTGGGTTTTCACGGTCAGTCTGTTTTCACAGACCTGTGTAGTTTAGTTTGTGGCTGCCAGATCAAATGATTAAAGAGACTGTATAGATGTAAACATCTTTTCATTTCTCATCTGGCTCTCCCAGCCCTCTCTTCTCTCCGGGTCACTCAGTACTTAATCTTCATAGACAGCATCTTCATTAAAACAAAGACTCTGTCACCACTTTTCTCTTTTGGTGAAATCAGTGCGGACGTGCATTCCTGCCTGCTGACAGGGAACCACGCAGCAGGACTTTACAGAGAAGAATGGTGCAGGGTGGCGGACGGCCGCTGCAACTTCTACTTTTTGGACTGAAACTAAAAGCAAAATTACACCATGGAAAACTGTAATGTCATCCTGAATAGATTCTCCACCGCAGTTTTTCTGATGTTTCTTCTGTACCAAGAGAAATAATAGCACCTCTATTCTGCCTAAGCAAACCAAGATATCATCTGTGTGCAGAAGCTGCACTCTATACAGTCTGTGGTGAAGCAGAAATACCTGACTGAGACCTAACAGAGCTGATACTGGCTCTTCTCCTCACATGAGTTTGGTACTCACACTTGTGTCTTTGTCTCTCAGGTGACTCCATCCTCTAAGATCGTGGGTGACCTGGCCCAGTTCATGGTGCAGAACAACTTGACCAGGGCAGAGGTGGAGGAGAGGGCAGACGAGCTGTCCTTCCCGCTGTCTGTGGTGGAGTTCCTGCAGGGATACATCGGGATACCACATGGAGGATTCCCTGAGCCCTTCAGATCTAAGGTACCGCGCGCGCGCGCACACACACACACACACACACACACACACACACACACACACACACACACACACACACACACACACACACACACGTCATTAAAGGCGATTTAGCACTTAAATTAGTGAAGCACCAACATCTGCTGAGGCAAATGCAATCATTTAGACCACAAAAACACAACTCCTACAAAACTTTTTATGTAACCAACACCTACTACAAACACATGCAGGAGAGCCCATTTCAAGGCGTGTATGCACCAGTGCGCACACACACACACACACACACACACACATTCTGTCGCATGCTTGGTTACATCTGACAGTTGCGAACAGTGAAGAAAACCATGATATTGTTCTGTCCTCTCATCTCCTCTCCGTTTCTTCACCTCTGCCTGCTTCTCGTCTCCTCTCTTCACGACTGCAAACAGCGAGAGAGAGACTCTCGTGTGCAGTGGGGCCAACGGCCCCAAAGTCTCCTTGGAGAGTCGCATGAACACACACATGAATAAAGGCAAATTTTGTCACTTTCTCCCCCAAACCTGCGGACATGCTGGAGCACTTTCACATTCCCCAGCAAAAAAAGTCAGTTAAGGATGAGAGGTTTTTTTCACCACTAACATCCATAGATGTTGAGCGTTTCATTATGCGCTATCAGTGAGCTTGCTGATGCCTAAAATGTGAATTATGTAGTGTGAGACCCTGTCTGCACTTAAGCCGGCATGTGTGGCTGAGAATTAAACAGTTGTGCACATTCATGCAGCTACAGAGCATTTGTATTTTAGGAGCACCCGATATACCAGATATACCAGGTCTAGGAAATAATTACGATAGATAGTCATCTATTTACTGCCCCTGTTTAAGACACCGCATTTCATTTAGCTAATGGTCATTTTGTCCTGCCCAGTCAAGTTCATCTTTATTTTACGCTCTATTTTTAGCCCATTTCATCACTTAGTTTATTAGCTTCTTTGTGTATTCCTGCGTCTCTCCAGCATCTTTCCTCCTCTTTGTTTACTTCCTGTCATCCTCACCCTTATCATCAACTTGTCCTTTCTTCCGCTGCTAACACTGGCATACAGTTGGGAGATTATATCATCAAATATTTGTCATTTAGTATCCCAGGCAGTCATTTTTCACTTTTGATGTACACTGCGCAACCCTGCGTCTGCTACTTCCCTATTAGTGTCTCTCAATCTGTCTCGTGTTTCCCAAAAAATGTGGCACAGGAGTTAGCCCTATCAACCAAACTGCTTCTGCATGCACTCACGTCTTTAGGCTTCCAATTTTCCTGCTTTTATTCGCAGTCATCACTGGACTACTTAATGCTGAGAGGCTGCCGCTGCAGCACACACATATGCAGAAGTTCAAAATTTTGACTGTTGAACTTTTTCCTTTGCTTCCTTTTGTGCATTGTGGAGGGGAATATTTGCATTCCAACACTTTGGTGCTATCAAATGTATTTTCCATGAGGTCCAGCCGGCTTGAACTATTCATTAAGCATATAAAAAATGGACCAGAGCCACAGCCTGCATTACAATGCTCTAAGCAAATTCTTAACACACATAGAACTTCTGAGAACTTTTCATCTCAGCCAGAAAGGTCAGTGTCTTCCTTTGAAATCTCCCCTCTGCGTACAATCCACCCTTGATATTTCATGCACAAACACCAAGAGGCTTTTTCTTGCACAGCTTTCCGAAGAATCCATTCTCTCCATCCCCCCCGATTCAGTTCAATTCAGTGTTCAGCTTTGGTTACGAATCGCTGTTGTCCTTTCGCAACATTCGTGTGCCTGTGTTTACATGCAAGTCACTCACTGGATATCTTGGAGTGCTTTTCGAGGATAAATCCAAATAATTGGTGTCAAACTTATGTAAGTTAGATGAAAGGCAAGAAAGTAAAACATTTATTAAATTATTTTCCTCAAACAGAGCAATGTCCGTTGTACGTGCAATCATTTACTGCTACTTCACTGCATTGGTTCAACTTCTTGGAGGCTTTGTGTGTGTGTGCGTGCAGCTATTATTGCAAGCTCCAGTGTGATTAGCTCATTAGTCAGTGGCTGTAAATTTTCTTCATTGCATGCAAACATCGATATATACATCCCATTGCTGCATGCAAGACAGTGAGATATCGGCATGCTTATGTGCGGTAGCTGAAGGCTATTTCTGTATGCTAGCAGCACTGAAGAAGTACTGTTTGTTTAATGGATCTTTGGTGGCATTAATTAGATAGTAAGCATTATATCAGACTCTCTCACATGCACTCATCTCAGTGTCACAGACAGTCCTGAATGTAAACAAGTTGTTTGCATGCATGGGGAAAACTTTCCAAGGCACAAAGTGGTAACTGCGGCGTCTCCTCATCTGAGTTCTGTCACGCACGGTTCATTTGCAGCAGTGTGGGTGGACAGAATGAATGGACGAGGGAGAAGAAAGCAAGAAAGACAGAAGGGCAACAGAGAGAAAGAGGGAGAAGGTGGGAGGACGGGGAGGCAGAGGAGAAGAAGGCCATCCGAAAAAGTGAATTCAAAAATAGGAAAAGATGCCGAACATCCTTTAACACCGCACTCGAAGAGAAAAGGAAGAGCAGAAATCACTAACAATAAAAAAAAAAAAAGGAGAGTGCGTTACTGAGTGGCTTTCAGAGAAACAAGGAGAAAGAGCAAATAACCTTGAAGGAAGAGTTTGTCTTTCTTTCATTTGTTAATACACACACACACACACACACACACACACACACACAGTCACTATCTGTCTGTGTCTCGCACTTAAACAATCAGGCAGTTTAGGTGTAAGTCATCCTCAGAGGATACAATGTTAATGAGCAGGGACTCCAATGAGCCCGCCGTCTTTTGAAGTGTCTTTCTCTCACACACACAAATGACTCAGCTATCTTTGAACTGTTAGCTCTGTGACTAATAGCATTGCACCGGGCCCCTTTGTCTGGAGATTTCCGCAAGGCACACACGTGCACTGACATACATAAAGACTAGTGATATGAAACGCACACCGACTAGAAAACCGTAGCGCACGCACACATTTGCAAACATAATATGGATACGTGCACACACAGGAGACATAATGATCAACTGAATGCTTCATGTGGGGCACACCATGTTATGCTGAAAGTGGAAATGAGTGAAAACCAAATAGAGATTATCATTACAGCACAGGATGTTCACATTGCAATGAATATTTGAACCTAAATAAAGCTACGATAAACAACACGCAGACGCAGACACAAAAGCTTTTGCTGTCTGTGTATCTCTAAATAACAATGTCTGAAGCAGACTAAATAGGCTAATGGTATGGAGCTTCTTCCTCCTGTGCGCCTGTGAACTGAGGAAATCTGTGCAAAGAAAAACAAAACGGCGGCCTTTAGGCGAAACGCCTGTCTCTTGACATAATCTCTTCTCCAGACATTATTAGTAGCGTCAAATCGATTGTCTCTACAAGTTGTGTCAGATACCAACAACTGTGTGGGCAGATAAAATGTCTCATCATTAGTTTCATAGCAGCCTCCACTTTTCACAACTACCTCTTTCTTCCTCTCTTCCTTCCCATCAGTCTTTTTCCTCTATTATTTCTAAGAGGGAACAAGGATGATGTGTCACACATGCAGCAACGCTGCAGTCATCTGTGATAGGCTGATGGTTCTTCACTGGAGAGATGAATTGAGAGAGGGCGGGAGAGACAGAGGCAACTGAAGTGGATATCTGCGGATATTAACAGAACAGCAGTGGCACTTTTATGCAAATTAAAAACACAACTTGCATCGAGTTTAGATTCTCTGATCCCGGTTTCTCACCTTGTCTTCCTCCATTCCTCAAAACAGATCTCCATGTATCTCTGTCTTCCTCCCTGCCTCAAACCCCGAGCTGCTCAGTCACTCTGGTGCTTTGTCAGGGTGCAGCTTTCATCCAGACGTATACTTGTCAAGTACAATGCGAAGGTTTTACCTGCGCTTTACGCTTCAGAGTCCCGTGGGGATGTTAGGAGTGGGAAAACATTCACTAAGACTACACATGTATGACTTTGAATAAAATCTTTAATCTGTTTGTTTCTCCTTTCTCTCCGCTGTCGTGCATCCTCACACCTTTTATCTTCCTCTCACTTCCTTCCTCCTCCTCCTCGTCCTCCTCCTCTCTTTGTACCGCCCGTCCCAGGTGCTAAAGTCCCTTCCGCGTATCGAGGGTCGTCCCGGCGCCTCGCTGCCGCCCATGGACTTCAAGGCCCTGGAGGAGGGGCTCCAAGCTGCGCACGGCGAAGACATCACCCCTGAGGATGTAATGTCAGCTGCCATGTACCCCAAGGTGTTCCAGGAGTTCAAGGAATTTACTGGTGCGTGGGCACATTTGATACCTGATTTAGATAATTACAATAGATTAAGAACAGAAATCAACAAATTGTACTATTTCATTTTTTAATTATGTGTGTTTGATCAAATTGGATCTGTCATACTGGATAAGTCATGGCATTTGGTCTTGTTCTCACACACTCCCTCTCATTCTCATTTGTATTATTACTGGGGCTTGAAATTAGCAGCCAACCCTAGTCAGGAACATTCATTATAAAGTTCAACCAATTGTTGTATTTGGCAATTCAGTCTGCTGTTGGAAAACAATCACATACTTCAGATTTGAGGGTGGAGGACGGGGAGTGCAGCTGAACCCCAGAGCATCCATCACCTTTCACTCACATAATACCCAACTAAGAATCCACAACAGCAAGAGGTGGTGCTAGGTGGAGAAATCAACACAAGCAGAAGCAGCGTTTTTTAGGAGGTATGAGTCCATGCAGTCAGCAGCAGCGTTGGAGGTTTAACAAGAAGCCTTCTAGACGAAGGCTGCTTTGGACATTCAGCTGCTTGGATTAACACAAGCTTAACTGCTGTGATGAGTGTGGACATGATTGTGAGGCGCTTTAATTAGCGTGTAGTCGTTCCTTCGCTACTCCAACTTAAGACTGAGCACACCCCTGAACCCCATCTTAAGCCCTCAGTCTTGTTTTACTCCATTTCTAATATCAGAAGTGAAGCTGTGGCGCTTGCATGCACTTACACCCACATACCCAGGTTATGTATGAAAGTTAAAGATCAGTCAGTGATCAGTCAACACATGCACATTGATCTGTTTCTCTTGTCCCAGCTAACTTTGGTCCAGTGGACTGTCTCAGCACCAGGCTGTTCCTGGATGGACCAAAGATCGCCGAGGAGTTTGAGGTACACACCCGCATACGACAGACACTTTCACATTTCAAAGAGCAGCTCGGCCGCTCTGTCTGATAGAGATAACTTCGGACAGAAACCACATGCCCTTGATTAAAAGACGTGGGCGTCCAGCAGACAGCAGGAGATATTTAAACCTTTTCTTTTTTCGTAAGACCTCTTATTTTATAGAAATGTGTTTTTGCTTGAGAGAGGCATCAGAGCACGTTTTTCATCATGCAAAAAATGAAGGTAAATAATGTAAAAATGGAGCTGAACAATAGGGGATGAGTGCAGCTTATAGAAATGATGCCATAACAGGTGTTATTATTCAATAATTCTCACTAATACTATGACAATACATTTAATGTTAATAGCATTTATTTCATTATCCATTTAGCTCCTTAATGAATTCTGCTGTAATAACAGCTCCACAGAGAACAGACATTATCAGCAGGAAATGACTTTTCCACAGCTGCAGATGGCTGAGGTGTGATGCGGTTTGCTGCATAGTCACAGTGGGGAGGACAGAGATATTAACTTCATCAGGGGAACGACAAACAGCATTTCTGATCCCTCCGGCCATCAGATTGGCCTCCCCCGCACGGAAATAACAAATTCATTTTGCCGTGTAATATTTGAGAGTGGGCCAATGAAAGGCACAGAGGGCCCATATCTCAAACCAAAACATGACTGTTAGAGATTTCTAAAGCTTGTACTGTCCGTTTATCCTCCAGCAGGGAGGCAGCTGAGCGTGCCGTCCGTTGGAGGAATTAAACAAATGAGATGAACTGCTTTGCATTCACACAAATTAGTGGGGCACAGCAACGTAACCACCTCTCGGTGAGAGCATGTAGTAATTAGCTGTCACTCGTAACTGCAAAACCACAAAATCTGAAACAGAAACCGTCCCGGGGAATATCGACGTCGAAGGAGCAAACAATGTGCTGTCAACTCCAAAATGTTGCATAAGCAGCATCAGCACGCTGGAAATTGGATTTAACATACAGGAATAAACAGTCAGCAGAATTATTTCCAGATGTCTGCAGAGCCAATTGAAAGTTTCTCTCAGAGTAGGAGAGCAGGTTTGAAGGTGCTGTTTTTACCCAGAGAGCGCAGCACAAACAGAGAACATTTCAGGAGAATGACAGCGGTAACAGGCTTTGATGAGCCGAACTCAAACTAAAGTGATTGTTCAAGAGATCACCAGATTGAAGAGTGAATTCCAAAGAGATTGTTGAAACTACTGACGCTAACCTGTGTGACAGATGTCAGAATCCAACATCAGATCAAAGCTAGATTTTGCTTTGCTACTGAGGGAGACGTTGGAAGAGTCTGTCACTCAGTGTGTTGTCATGTAAGAAAAAGGTTTCTTGGTAAGCTATGCCAAACTTTAAATTGTTTTTTGAAAGGCTGCAGCAAACTCCACATTTTTCTAGCTTTCAGATTAGGTTATAGTTAAAGTTTTCTTCATAATTACACACAAATATTCGGAGAATCATTCAGCTGTTTAATATTAGATGGTGAAGAAATGACGCGTTGTTTAAGAATAGAAACAGCTCCTCATTAGATTTGAGTTTTTTACTGATCTGATGTGCTGTCAGAGTGACGATGCTGTATGTGGCACATTTACACAGCAGGATACTGTATGTGTGAGCAGATGGCGGCAATATGAAGCAGTCAAACAGGAGCTGAGAAAGGTCAGAGATAAGATGGCGGTGACTTTTTTTATTTATTTTTTTTTTGAATGAATGAAACAGGTGGTCGTGTGCAGGATTCTGTGCTGCAGGATGTGATATGATGCTGAATGACTTTATAAGAAATGGTGATGGAAGTGATCTTGCAGAGCCAAAGAGGATTTTGTTGTCAGGTCTAGGTATGGAAAATGTTGTACTTTGCTTTGGATTGTGTTTCCTGGACTCTTTCATTTTCTGTGGTGTCCACTGAGAATACAAATTGACGTTAGCTTAAAGGAAATGTTAAGTTAACTTTGCAGTTGCCATCTTTGTTGTAAACATACGGAAATGTGACTCCAGTGATGTCTATCAGGACAAGCAGTGCGAGCCGGGGTTGTGCCTGCAGTCTTCATGTACTGTAGTAATTTAAATTAAAGCAAGCAAAGTTTCCTGTTGAGGATCCTCATGTTCAGTTTGTTCCCTAAACCTGTTACCTTCTCTCCATGAATTCCCCCGGACATTGATTTCCTGCCTTTGGAAAGTCTTGTGTGCATTGAATCCATGGTACACAAAGGACTTGAAGCTGTTTTCCTTTTTTATGAGGACAAAACCCTTCAGTGTTCATATTGAAGTGCTGCCTGATGGTGTTTTAGTTACATAAAGGACAATCCCCCTGACCATAGGAGCATTTTGACAGAACATTTAAAAACATGTGCGTTTTAAAACCTTCTCACAGACCACCTTTATTATTTTCCAAGGTGTTTTTAAATTCATTTTTTGGCAGCCATTTACATTCTGTGAAGTTCTATATTGAAAGAAAACCATGTAAGGCAGCCACAGGGACACACAAGTCATCACTCTTTTATCCCCTCTTCAATATTTTGTTTTCATAGCTTAGATGAAATGGGTCTTTTGAAGAGCACTTTTGTGCATCGATGGAATTAAAATTTGCATGACAACATGAAAGGGAATCGTCTTTCCCTTGGTCCACCTGGTACCTTTCTCCATTTTCACAAGGCTCCTTGTCTCCACTCATCATTCATCATTTATGCTCCTCTTTCCACCACCAGTTCTAATTATAATCCCAGTAAAGCACTGACACACATCTTTCATTATAAAGCATCTTTTCGTTGTACATCTCTCTCCTTTCAATGTTTTCTCTCGAGTCGCTCATTATGAGTAACACACACACACACACACACACAGATTTGACTGACAGTGATTCAGGGAGGCCAAAGGCAGCCATGTTTAATTACTGCTTCATTTTGCAGTAATGGTTCCAGGCTGGTGTTAATTGATTTTTTGATATTACGAGGGACACCAGGAGCACCACCACTCTGCTGTTGTATTATTATCAAAGAATCAGGAGCCACATTGATTGTGTTGATCTACTATTGATCCTAAAAGCAGACAGACCCCCCCACCCTCCTTTCTTGTCAGTCACCCCAGGCCGTGTGTCATTTGGCGCATTTGTTAAGAGACCTGGCAGAAGACCCGCAGCCGGACCACCAACCACGGATTAGAATAAATCCTTAAATTATTTCCATTAAGACTATTGGCAGCTTCAGCAGGTTTTGAGTATGTTAATTTGGTTTGAAGCCACAGTTGAGTGTGTGCTCTGCCGTTCCTTTCAAATTCCTCCAACACACTAAATGGTTGGCTTGAATAAAATGTTCATGATTTGTAGGCCAAACAATATTCATCAACAAAAATGGCTAAATAACCGACAAAACACTTGTAAAGCTGCGGTTGTAGAGCAGAGATAGACGGCTTTCCACGCACCTAAATTGATTTTCTGACGGCCGCTTCTTTAAAATGACAAACCGTGTGTTTAACCTGTCTTCGCCTTCAGTGACACGACTTGTCATTCAAACATTTCCCAAATGCAAAACAGTTTTTTTCCTCCCCTCACTGCTGTTTATCTAATCTCCAATCCGTCACAACTGTTGTCATTTGGAGGACTGTTTTCAGACGCTTGGATTTGTGCTCAACATCAGTCATTGCTGCGAACAAACTCTCCCCGCTGTTGCCATGACGATGGGTACTCCCACCAGATCAGGTCCGATTAGCAGTACCAGGCTAGAGATGGAACGAAAACAAGTTACTCAAAAAAAAAAAAAAGTGACCTGTCACCTGCAGCACAACGATTGTTTTTTACTGTGCAGAATTCCTCAAGGGCCAAAAGAGGCTCCCGTATCAGGAACAATTGATCTCACTGTGTTGCTCATTTATTTCATTGTGTTTTGTCTCAGAATATCAAGTAAGCACAACATAAAGAATCCGTTTTCAGATCTTCCTCACAATGAAAGCGAGGGTGCAGGTGCAGACAGCGTGCAGCTAAGTTTCATCCCACAGTAAGAACACACATCACTTCAGTGTCCTCAAGTATCACATTTCCTTTGTCGGAGGTCATCTCTTATAAGATATTAATAAGCTGGCAATCAAGCACCTTTCACAGATGCACTGAGAATGTCCAAACACGGACAGACGTCACTGGAGAGAATGGAGGTGCCTCAGGGTGGACTTCGGGGGAATGACGCGTGCGTATGCGAGTGTTAAATAAGTTAGAGGCACATAGGCAGCTGCAACCTTTTCAGATCTGAATCAAAGGCAAACAATTGTTGTCAAATGTACAGACAGGTTGTGTGGGGTGTTGTAGACTGTCAGTCTGTCTCAGGACTATCACAAATGGTAATTATTAGGTCCTCATGAGAAGCACATTTATTTTTGCGCTCATGCATGGCGACTTCTGTGACGCTGATTGCTTTGTAGAATTACAGCCGGCACTGTTAAGGCAGAGAGGAGCCCTGGGGAAAGTAAACAGCACTGTGCCACCAAATTACTTTGGTGGCACAGTGCTGTTTACTTTCAGTTTTAAACTGAGGGTGGTATCATGCACTACAGCATGCATACCCCCTCGCCCTCCCCTAGAAAGCTCAGGTGCACCTTTTCATTTTTCATACTTAGATGATCAGGAAATATCATGTAACAGAGTTTTGTACAACACATTAATGCCAGAAAACTACTAAGACAAAGTTTTTTATTTTTTCTGTGAAATTATCTGCGATATAAAACGAACTATCTTCAGACGATGTGGCAGCAGAAAAGCCTTTGAGCTTGTCAGCCTTTGTTGTCTTTTTTGGTAAATGAACAGTGACAGCCGACGGCAGCTGGCCATTACTGATGACTCTGTCAGTACTTAAGCAACCACACTATTACCTGTATTTTTTTTGTTTGTGTTGTTTATGAGCTCTTGGCAGCTACTGAAGCACGCAGTGGAAATCTTGATCAAAGATTTCAAGCACCAAATCTTTTTGAGCGCTGAGCTAAACATAAAGCCCCATGTAGTTGATGCCGGGGGAAGTAGATATAAAGGCTTTCACAGTAATCATTCGCTATTGTTTAGCACTTCAGTTTGAGCCCATTGTAAATCCAGCCTTATCAGCAAAGAGTGAACAGTGACAGTTTTTCTGAAGTTGGATAATTTCTCAGTGTTCTGTAAATAATCAGAGTTGGATATTGTTGCTGCTTTTTCAGCTAATTTCTGACAAAGTGGAGCGCTATTAAGTTGGACAAAGCCCACTTAGGCACGTGTCTCTGAAATTGCTTTTGAAAAGCCAAATTACCACTTTGTAAAATAGCATCTGAAGGCATTTATATACACAAATATACACCTACACACAGGTGACAGCTCCGTCCATCGCTGCCACTCACCCACACACGCATGCAGCACAAACAAGAGGAGAAAAAACACTGACCTATCTGGCATGTGCTGATGACTCAGCATGGTATTAATCATTTTTGACAGAAATATAAACACTGATTGTCACAAACATGGACCTAGTCATACACACCCTGTCAGTGCTAATGTGCACAGACACCAACCCAACACATTCATTCTTCTGTCACACGCAACAAGTCATTAATACAGTCATATGAAAGATATGATGTGAAGCATAATGCAAAACCTCTTTGAGTCAGACACAAAAGCAGCAGTTGAATGTTCCTACTCTGATATTAAGGCAATTTTAGAAAACTTACTTGCAGAACTGAGATATTATAAAAGTAATCTCTGAAATTTGCGTCCTGTTGTGCATGTGGAGATGTTCCTAGTAGAGCAGCATGTTGGCCACTCAGCCCTGTTTACCAGCACGAGTGAACTTTAAATCCTAAACCAGTTTGCCCTCTTATGGATATAATTTGGATTGTAATGTTAAATAATGTTAAATGCAACATGATGACAGTGATGTTGTCGCACAAAGCGCGCACACACAAAATGAAAGGTCAAAAAAATAAAGGCCGACTCTCTTTTGTAATGTTCATTCACATAGATGTAAGAGTTTTGCTTGCAGTTAAAGGACGCTGAGGTAATTATTATATGTACGTCCTTCACTGGCAAACATCTTTCACACAGCTTGCAGATAAGCTGTGTAATATTCTCAGGCTCACCCATCTGGGTAAAACTCATATCTCCACTTTACGTTTTTCACCTCCCCCCAGCTAACTTGGGTCACCAAGCAGCAATCATAAACCACGATTGTACGATATGAAAACAGGAACGATCGTTCAACACTAATGTAGACCATAAGTCACTTTGAGCGCTTTGCCACAAATAATGCATTTCAGCTATGCTAAGTGTGCTGTCGATACAGCTCGAGGAAAGTAAGTAGGAAAGTAGAAAAGCATTTAATTGGCAGTGGTGCTCCACAGTCATGATTTGATGCATGTTGCACAGTGCACTCAAGTTGTCACTTTAGCTCTGTGTGATAACGGCACATACACACGGTTACATCTTAGACAAAATCATCCTCAAAAGATTCATAAATCTTGTGCGACTCTTCAAAGAGACACGTACTGTATTTTTCATGGCAAGATGTAGCGTTGAAGCCACGCAGTTGAAGAAGGGAAGGCAGTTTTGTTGTTTGCAAAGAGCTGCCAAGAGCCCAACAAAACAGCACAAGCTGAAGAGAAGTTCAGTGTGAGAGTTCAGTGGAGAGAGAAACAGATGAAGATTGAGCGCCAGAGAGAAAGCAAAAGCATGCAAAGGAAGGTTTTGTTACCAGATATGGAGTGAAGGAAACAAAGAGTCAGAGCACCCGCAGAAGGAAAGAGGCAGAACGAAAATTGAGATCAATACATACCTGCAGCAGCGTGTATTTCCGTCTGTGCAAGGAGACTTGGTTTGGAATATCAATAGAGACTCAGCAGCCAAGATGGCAATGTGAGAAACAATGCGTGTGTGTGTCTGGATATACAGAAAAGAGCCACAGATGGATAAAAGAAAAGCTGAAAGAGGCAGATGAGGGAAATTAATAATGGCAGGAGAGACGGAGAGGCCCCAGAAATAGCTCGCAAAATAACTGCCAAATGTAAAGCCGTGACACATGGGAGGACTGACAAAGAGACTGAAAGTCAGACAGAGGAAGCCGGACAAATGGAAAGCTGGAAAAAATGAGTTTCTGACCGGTGAGATGAGAGCTTTGAGAAGAGGTGAGAGATAAATTAAGAAGTGCAGTGGCCAGCGGTGACGGAAAGACTAACAAGACAGAATGCAGCGGTGACCAGAATGGATATGAAAGGAAAGGAGGGAGTCTGGTGTTGAAACAGAGAGAGAGAAATGTCTTAAAACAACACTTTTACAGGTGGCAGGTAAAGTCACAGAGTTTACAGGTGTACTAAAGGTTGGAAAAATGTTTTTATATGCTCCAGAGTGCCGTCTTATCTCCTTCCCTCTCCCTGCCTCTCTTCATCTCTCAGATTGTCATTCTGTCTATAGCACTTCTCTCTCTATTTGATGCCAGAATTGATATGTCTGGTGAAAAGCCTGTCTGGTGTAAACACACAGAGATACAGCACCGAGCCCGATCGTGTGTTTTTGTTGCTTTTCTTCCTCTGAGGTAGGAGCCGAGTGGCTACACAGACACAGACATGTCTTTATCACATGAGCTAACAGTAAAGTAGAACTCCTGTTTCCATTTTTAGTCAATGGCATGTCAGAATAAATGTCAGATCAGCATTTTGCAGACCTTTGCAGAACCCATATATTAAAAAAATCATGTTTGGTAAAAATATGAGGGAGTTTTCACCTGAAACCTCTCTGGTGCATTTGTCTGTTGAGCTTTGATTGAGTTTGTTTAGGCTGGGGTGAAAGCTGTCAATCAAATCCATGTGCAGAATTAACCTGAGACTGCTGGAAAAAGAGGGTCTATATCAGAAAGTAAAAGGGACTTAATAGATTTCTGCTGTGTAAAAAGTGAGAGAAACTGAGAGATTATATTCAATCCAGTTATCAATGTTTCAGGGCCAGTATACAAAGAAAGTTAGCTCTTCCCACGGGCCTCTCATGGAGGACATTTTGACATGTCTCAGTAGAAAAAGCGCAGTTGTAAATAAATCAATGATGGCTGAATTCCATTTGGCTGCTTCAGTTTTAGGATCCTGGCGTTGTGCATACTGGCCTACGGTGCTTCACCTCAGAGTGATCAGAATTCTAGAATCCAAGTCATAACTACAACTGGGAAACAATAAGTTCCAAGTCAGCTAGATCACAAGACCTCAGAAGCCTCACATCAGCCAACTGCTGTTGTTCACTGTGATTAAACCCAAATTAAATGGTGTCTGATGTGACCTGACGGTCACACCCTACTGGGACATCTGTGCTTTTCCTACTCTGCTGTGGAAAAAGGCCTCCACATTACACATGCTCCAGACATGACAGGCCCAGAAGACGCATTCAATTTGCAGACAGAGTTAAACACAAACAGGCAGCTGATGAGAGCAGACAGTCACTGACTTCATGAAGTGCAGCAAAGAGATCCACATTAGTGTAAAATACAGATGTAACATGCTACCTTGTTTATTTATTACACAGTTTAATTGCGGTGAGGCTACATGAGTCCCCTTTCATGAATTTCTGCATGTTTCTCTGCCCTCTACCAAATGCATGCTGGGAAACATTCCAGTCCAGCCTGAGGGTAAAAAGAAATAAGAAGGAAACATTGCGCTTGTCTCACTCCACTAACTACACTTTTTTAATTTCACCAAGCTCTGCAGTCTCTTTTTATTGCTTTAGCTGGACTTGAGCTTTGGCAACCATATATTAATTTCAATTTTCTAGCCTAATCTAATTTCTGTCCCTTCCTCCTTCACACTCTCCCTCCCCTTCCATTTTTTTCTCCTCTGTCCTCCCCTCCTCCCTGGCTTTGTTTCATCTAGGTGGAGCTGGAGAGAGGGAAGACCCTCCACATCAAGGCGCTGGCATTGGGTGACCTGAACAAGGCTGGCCAGAGAGAGGTCTTCTTTGAACTGAACGGACAGCTGCGATCTGTGCTGGTTAAAGACACTGTCGCCATGAAGGTACACAGAACGGGGCATGGGTTGGTGGATGGATAAATGATGGATGAGGGATAGACAGGATGGTCTAACAGAGATGCAGGTGTAAAGGCAAACAGGTGGATAAAGAGAAAAGCTGGTATTGGAACAAAAAAAAAAAAAAAAAAAGGTTTTCTGACAGTGCACTTGGCAACCATGGCTTAATTTAGTCACAGAAACAAATGATTGTGAGGGCTAGATGGAGACTCAGCAGGGAGGAATGTTTTGATCAGTGGTTGAATGTGGACGGAATATGGATGCATCGTTGGCTGGATGAGTGGATAAATGGAGGCAGGCATGTGTGGATGAAAGACTCCACAGATTGGATGCATGAAATCACTCTTTGTTCCTCCACCCAGGAAATGAAGTTCCATCCCAAGGCTCAGAAATCCATCAAGGGTCAGGTGGGAGCACCCATGCCTGGAAAAGTCCTGGAGGTCAAAGTGGAAGTCGGCTCTAAGGTTAGTTTATTATGAAAATTTATAATGGGTCAGATCACGTAATAAGAAAAGTAGATATTTTCTCACTTAATTCTGGTAAGTGTCGAGGCCTGCGGCTAGTTTTGGTTTGTTCATTCATTCTTTGATCAGAGTTCCTCATTTAAATCACAGTTGTGCTATTTTCAAACTGTTAAGTTATTGTACATCTACCTATGGGATGCATTTGGATTATTTGCTAAATTAATAAAAACTCCTTCAGCAAAATTAGTCTGTATTTCTGCAAGCAGAGCATCAAGACGGGTCTCATTTTTGCACGGCACAGACACTCTCAGGTATCATACTTGCAGGAAAATACAAATATTTGCAACACTGTGCTGTCCGCTTGAGATTTCCAATACTGCCGATGCAACATTTCAGTGCAGATACAAAAATGAGCCTTTCTTGTGTTACCTTGCTTTGAGGAATATAAATGAAATCAGTTTTTATTTAACAAAAAAGACACGTGTTGAATCAGAAACTGTCTGAGCATGAGTATCTTAAGAATCGGACTAGACGTTCAATGCCAACTTCTGCTCGATGCTGTGAACACATTTTGGTCAATGCTACTAAACACTGAAGTCCAATAACCGGCTCCAAGAAGGTGAATTGAATTAGTGTTTGTGGTGCTCACAGCACTGAAATATTTCCATCTGAGAAAGTTCAACACCTGAGCAGAAGCTATGTATTTTGCAATTGGTGAACCGTCCTGTCAAATTGAACCTCATATTCGCAGTAAGTTTTGTTCCTCTGATACTTTCATTTATTGTGTCTGAAGTCTCCACAAAAGCAGCCTTTAGGTGCCAGGCGTTCAGTGCATTTTCCTTGTTAACCTTCTACTGCAGTGCTTGTTCAGTGGTCTGTACATGGGACTCGTGTTTTTAATGCTCTGCGAACTGTCTTCATAATCACAAAAGGTGGAGAAGGGTCAGCCGCTGTGTGTCCTCTCGGCCATGAAGATGGAGACAGTGGTCAACTCCCCGATGACCGGGACCGTTAAGGCAGTCCATGTCACGACCGATGCCTCCCTGGAGGGAGATGACCTGATACTGGAAATCGAGGAGTAGAGTGAGAGGGCGGAGGAAAGGGGGCGGGAGGGGGGGTGGTAGGCAGGAGTTCGACAATCTGATTCTGGAAATGGTGAGGTGGAGGAACAGAAGGTGTTAGAAAGAAGGAAGAGGACAACAGGAATCAATTTTGATAAAGACAACTCTCATCTGTGGCTGTGCAGCAGGACACCTTGGCCCCCAATTTGTACATATTCCCTTTGGTTAACATATCCAGACACCTGACGGGTGAGACGCATAGATGATGACGATGCTAAATAATAAAGTCATTTGATACTGAATTGTACTGGAGATCAAACTTAATTCTCCCAAGAGCTAAACAAGGTGATAAGGTAAAAAAAAAAAAAAACTTACAGTATATCTCACTACATTTATTAATGTCCTGTCAACTTGTGGAAAATAACATAATTTTGACTGACGTTATTTATTTGAATTGTGATGCATTCCATTACTTAAATGCTAGTCTTAAATGTGTTGAACTAACATCATTTGGGTCGTAACATCTACTTGCAATTAAATGCCACAATTTCCATCTCTATGCTGTTGATGTTGCCGAATATATTCAAAGTGAGTACGTGAAACTTAATATTGATGATGACTTAATGTTTTTCTTTTAAATCAGCAGGGTTCAGGCAAAGAGAAATAGGCTTGAGGATGTATTACCAAATCATTTTTTCATACGGAAACAATTTTCATCTCTCAGCATGCTCGCCTTTGCAAGACATTACTAATCTCTGACATTTGTCTCAGTGCATTTTCAGAATGTTTAATCACTGGTAGCTTTTTGGTCTTTTTGTAGGTGAAAATTTTGTAGTAGTTTTTTTCAAAAATGTGAAGTACACTGGGGCTGGAGGAAAGAAATCACAGTGTTTTGTCCAACCTGTTTTTAGCGAAACATAGTTTCACAGTGTGAGAAGCACAAAAAACCAAGTGGCACAATTTTAGGTTGACAGGGAAAAGTGTGTTCTGTTACTGTATCAATAATAGTTGGTTAGCTTTTCTTTTTTCTGGTGTTGAAAATGTTTTCCCATTCGCACCTGTCTTTAAAATCCCAAAGCAGAAGCAGGCTGTAGTGACATTTTTGAAATGAAGCCCAAACAGGATTAGAGATGTGATTTTTACCTGGTTCAGTCACTTTAAATGCAGCTTTCTTAATCCAAAGCCAGCTGTAGGGTGGCCCACTAAAACCAATTGAGCTTTATCATTTTAGAGGTGTGAAGCGCCGCGGTGGCTTTTAGGCCCTTTTAGTGTCTCCGCTTTAATAGCGTGATGATGGAAAAGTTGTCAGAGGAGCAGCTCCGCCGTGTCTTCAGAACCACGCAGACGTTATGGTGAAGGGTCTTCTGTCTGTCTGCGTGGGGATTTTAATGCTAGGTGTAAATGGGATTACATGGTGGTGTAATGGAGGCATGTAGTGTTATTTTCTGAGGCTCTGCTGATTAATTTGTGAATTAATTCTGTCAAATGATGTGAAATTAGCCGGACTAATAAGAGACTCTGGAGATTCCCAGTAGCAGCACTCGGCTTTATATTTCTAATGCGCGCTTGCATAAATGAGTCTAAAGTGTGTGTGTGTGTGTGTGTGTGTGTGTGTGTGTGTGTGTGTGTGTGTGTGTGTGTGTGTGTGTGTGTGTGTGTGTGTGTGTGTGTGTGTGTGTATTTGAAGTCGACCGGTCTCCATGACGCTGCATCTCCAGAGCTGAAAACATATTCTAAAGGAAATGAAATATTCATACGCACACACACACCAATGCAAAATACTCACACGAACACTCCCAGCTCTCAAGTGCTGCCTGGACCAAAAGACAACAAAACCAGACTCGCTGCACAGCGGTGTGGCTACATCTCCATAGTAACACTGTATCCAAAACGTTCAACGGCAATGCAGCAACAACCCCAACCCCTCTCACTTTCTGGTGATGTACTTAAATAATGAATACTTTTTTTTTCTTAACTCAGTTTTCCACTACTGCAGGCCTTTTAACCATTTGAACCTCAGAGGTCGATCTATGCCGAGCTGAATGTTTAGCTGCCCCGACCAGTGAAAGTAGACAGTGAACAAGCAGAGAAAAAATTACTTTTCAATTACAGTCGGAAAGGAAGTGTCAAAGTCTCCTTGTAATACAGTGACGCATGTAGTGTTTGGGAGCGAGCTAGATAAGACACTACAACAGCTCACTCTCCCAAAAGGTCTGTGCACTTTGATGGAGTACATCGATCGAAACACAAAATTAAAGTCTCAGTTTGTACTTGACTGGATTGTTTCCAGCATTTTTGCTCCATTACCTCCGAGAACGAGTCCCCTTTCGAACTATGCATCAATACTGAGCAGCGATGCCGGGGCTAATTAGAACGCCATGCCTCACTGTACCTGTCCTGTTCCTGACTTTGTCAGTCTGCATTTGAAATTGGTTGAGAGACATGAGTATTTTTGACAAGCTGTTGCACAATAAATGTAAAGTCCCCCCTCCTCTCCTTATTAGCTTTCCTTGTTAATCTGCTTCCCCTGCCTCATCTATCTATCCATCATGTTTCCCCTCTCCATCCCCCAGAAGTGTATATTTGCACATGTAAGATGACGGCATTGACTCATGCAATAATGTAAACTGTATCGCTGTGTTTCTCTGTGTCTCCGCCAGCAGTGATTCCAACAACTGTGTTTATGGCAATGTTCTACTGTTCAGTGTCTGGAAAAAAGAAATAAATCAGAAAAGAGGTGCACATGGCGGAAAAGTGTTATTTGTTTCAGAAGCGGAATATAGCGTTGACCTATTCTTTGGCTCATACAAGAGGTGACCTGTATGAAAATACGGTCTGTGACATTTATTTTTGCTTTCTGTTGCTTTCCTATTTGTGTTTTTATGAAACCATCCAAACTGTTTATTTACTGTCTCACTTTAAACAGCACAAATGCCTGCAGATCCAAACTGTCTCATGGAATTTGCATCAAAAATGTTCGCTAGTTGTCAAGTTTTCTTTCATTTTCTTATTTCTAAATACTCCTACTTTGTCATTTTAATCGTTTTAACTCAAGTTAGTTTACATTTGCTTGTTTAAGTCTTAGGAAAGTCTGAGCTGGAGTGCACATAAAGGGAAACAAATATCAAATAAATGCGATAGCTGTTCTATCTGTACTTACAAATAAAGTTCACTATGAATCTGCACTATGTTGGTGTGTGTTACATATTACACCAAGTGTGGCAAGTGACACTGCAGCGCTGTGAGAATAAGGGCAGTAAAGACTCAACTCAAGGCCAGCTATGGTTAATGGTTTTCAGGAACAAATATCATCACATACCAGCATGATCCTGCCTGTCAAGGTCTCGCTACAAAGCAGCCTGATCAGCTCAATGCTGGCCAGAGTAAGATATATATTACATTTCTGAAAGTGTGAGTCCTGCATCAGCCCTTCAAATTGCAGCTCTTTCAGTGTTATGTGTCCATCTGCTAATTAGTTTTCAACAATAAATGTTAAAATGAGAAGAGTGTCTCATAAGCCAAAACCCTGCCAGATCAATGCAAGTAATTTAATTAGACACTACAATTCTATCATGTTTATTACGATAACGTGACAAGGATATGCTGGATTGTTGAGCCAGACAGTCTTTGGGTTATTTTACAGCGTGCTTATTCTGCTCTCTCCATCCGTCCCCTCTGCACATCCCAACTGAGTTTGCATCTGGATGCGCTGAAGGATTTTCTTTGTTTGATGCCTTCTTAAACAAGTTAATTCCCGTTCGGCTTGATGCGGATCGACCCTGGCGCCCTGCTGTCTTTAAACAGGTTCTTGAGATCTGATTAACCACGCTAAATCTATCTCAGCTGTTGCTCAGCTGGCAGTATTGATCAGCCGCCGCTTTGACTGTTCGGTGATTGGTGAGTGGATTGATCATGCTGGTAGCAGGCGCTGGTTGACATTCTCAAGCCCGTGTATGGATTTAGTGAAGCCCAGTATCACTAATAACAATACGCCACTAAGCCTTGCATGTCTGACTTGCTGCCACGTTGTAAACTGGGTTAATTGGGAGTGTCCAGAGAGGGAAGGTTGCTGTGGTTCCAGGATGAAAGACACTTAATTGTCAGAGTAAATCAGAGGGGGGATCTTGCTGCATGCTGAATGTTATGACCCACTTGTCAGCTGACTTGAGTGACAGCTTTGATTAATAACAACATAATCAAATTTGCATATGTGAATAGAGAAGTGGAAGATAACAGTCTGCCTGCTATGACCTTGATTGGTTTGTTGATGCCACTGGAAACCAACTGCGATGGTAACATCTGTCACTAAGTCATAATTTCACTAAAGAAACTAGAGGATTTCAGTTGAGTGGAAACTCGAAAAGGTGCCGTTCAGGTGGAGATTATCAAGACTGTTTCCACAAATCACCCACCTGACATTTTCTTCAGTTTATGTGCTTTTAATCAGGATGCTCAATGTCAAACTTTTCACATGAAGACAGCAAATGTCACACAGTTCTCTATCCTGACACAGCTACAACTGACAATCTGTCTTCACCTTATTGTGGGGCTCTTGCAGAGAATTTTTTTTTCGAATAAAATATTAAGTTTTTCCTCAAAAGTCGAGTGAAACATTAAATTCCAGCTCACATCTATGAATTTCTTTCTGTGGCTTTCGCATGCTGTCACACTGTGTGAGAGGAGCAGACAATCAATGATGCATTTAACGCAAATTTACAACAACAAAAGAGTCTTGAGCTCTCTCTTAATGAGGCCTCTGGTGGCTTCCTTGTGGTCAAAGCAATAATTTGTGTTTCGGTTGAATATTTATGTTGTAATGATGATCACATGAACAGAAGGCCTATTAATCTACAAAGACAGATTAGTCTGCTCCCATGTGACATGGAGAAATCCAGCATGTCACACAGAGAAAAATCACGCTGCTGTGAACGTTCACTTCCATCGCTTGGTGTGTGGGACGAAAGCTCAAAGTAAGCGACACTTAAAGTGTAACGGAAACTGGAATTGCTTCCCAAACAAGGCTAAGCCATCTTCTAGCGGTTTTGTCCACTCGATGGGCATCAGTAATCACCTTTTGTTGTACATAAATGGGTGCTTAGCAGCTTAACGAGGGCGGCTGCTCTTGTTAAAGGTACCCTGTGGAGTTTCACTGCAAACTGTTTCATTTAATTCAACATTTCTCACGCATTGTGTGTCCTTAAGGCCTTACAAACAGATCAAATCCATCACGACCAAGAATTATTTCCACTATTTATTCATCTGTTGCTTATTTTTTCAAAGATAAATTTTCAGAGTAGAAAATGCATTTGGTACAAACTACAGCCCAAAGTCACGTCTTCACCTTGTTTGTTTTGTTCAACTAACACCCAAAGTTCTCAACTTAGGGTTGACTGATTATTTTAATTCACAGTTAATGTGGAGATTTTCCTCAACCATCAAAAATTAGGCTGCTGCTGCCCAGGCTGATGTTATTAAATTACTATTTTTGAAAAATGGCCGATAATCAGCAACTAAATCGATTCATTGCTTCAACTGAGCTCAGACAAAAGGAGCAATATTTACAATGCTGGAACCAGAAAATGTTTGTTACGCATGAGAGCTGTTGATGACTTACTGTCAATCAACTGCTGAACAGACTGAGTCATATGGGAACCACCTGAAACAGACAGACACTTCTTTTAATGGGCCTCTCCTCTTTCACTGGAACACTGTTCTACAGCACGTCAGCCTGCCTTTGATCACATTACAATGCTGTTAATGGACACTTCCTCAAACATTTCTCCGCAGCACCGCTGATGATGGCACACTGTATCTGACAAGCAATCAGGGTTTGGCGTTAATTACAAATCAGAGCTAAAGCTACAGTGTGAGGTTCACATTACAGAGCTAAGGCAAAAATAAACATTCAGTCAGCTACTCCGAGAAAAGCTGCACTGTTACGTGTCAACATTTGGCCACTGCCAGATAAAGCTCTGACTCCTCTGTAGCTTCTGCTTCCTTCAGCTGACACTGTGCTTCGAAATGGGTCAAGGAGCCGCTTTGACGGGGTCTCGACATCATGACAGAAGCAAACGTTTTCATTTCCCTGGGTGTCGAGGTCACAGACTAAATTTCTCATTTGGATCCCAAACCGAAACCGTTTAATAACTCCTGCCTCTAATCTATAAATGAGTTCAAAACCCTTTGTGGCTTTCTCTTAGCTCATCCTATTGTCAGCTCTGCCACTGTCCATATGAACAGCAAACACCCACTGAGAGAGAGAGCTGTGAAGTCTTGGCAACTCTGCATGTCAAACACCTACTGAAGAAGCTCTGTGAAATACAGGCAGAACTGTGCACCAGCAGCTGGCTGAGGAGCCAACTCTCTAACCCGTGCATGAGTCTCTTACATGGGCCACAGGGGTCCGCTGCTCTGTTGAGGTGCAACTTTGTCCTCTAATCCCTTTGCTGCTGTTCGATAATCCCTTCACTGCTTGCTTTGCTGCTTTCTTTGCTGTAATCCTCCTGCCTGAATAAAAAGAGAATAGGACGGGAGGACGGGCTACATAGTGTCTCAGACAGACAAGATGGATGGCTGTGTCAGTCCCTAAGCTTCCCGTCAATCAGCACCACCAGGATCTGATCCACCCAGGCCCAAACGCTGCGCCTTTGCTGCTTTTTCTCGGTTCTTTGAGGAAAAAAGCTTTGGATATCAAACCAAATGCTTCTAGCAGCTGAAAATAAACTAGGTACATGAATTTGATGCTAAAATGCACAGAGCTAATGCTATAGATGTTTAGAAAGTGTAGATAACAATTGATTATCACGGTGTAAAAGCAGGAAACGCTACAATGTGGAAAACACCCAGTGAAACAGCAGCACGGTATCAAACGCATCATTTTCAAATGAGGGATTCTGAGCAGTCGCCTGGCAGGTGTGGTCCACTGCCATCTCCATTCCTTTTCCATTACTCCCTGTTCAAAGATTGCTTGTGGGGACAATTTTCCACCTGTCTAAGAATCAGCAGCCAGGGGCTTGCGGGGCAGTAAAACCTCCCAACCTGCATGTCCACACAGAAACGGCCTTGACAGCGCGCCTCGTGTGATGCCGACATTTGGCTCTGCTCAATGTCTTGATGTGATGATCTCATAACTCACAAGGGCGCATGCCGCCGAGCGTTTGGGATGCAGAGTGTGTTCCGGGTTGCGAAGACATTTAAATGACGAGAAGCGAGAAACAGGAAACTATCTGCCTGTACTTCCCTCCTCCTCCAGACTCGGCTTCATCATTGAACTATTAGCAGCACAGCAGCGCATCGCAGAGCCATGGGCAACCTTACGAGTGACGAGTTAACAATTCACACGTCAATTAAGCAGACAGATCAATGCTGCGTGCTGACCATACTGACAAATTGAATTTCCAAAGACTGCGTCAAATGATGGCCGGTAGCTAAACAGGACATGGATCATTTCCTAACACCCCTCCAGAGTCAATCTCTGTCAAGCCCTTTTGACGCTACAGCTTGTGACACCCTGTGTGTGTGTTGGTTTGCGAAAGAAGACTGCGAAGGAAAAGAGGAATAATGAGTGTTTATACTGCATGTGTATTTGTGATGATGAGACATCTCATTAAGTATTAAAACTGCTACACAGAACGGGTTTAGCCCCGAGTGTCAGAGAGGGCACGCACACACATTCACAGCTGATGCCCTTTGTTCCTTGTTTTAACACACCAAGGCTTCAAAGTGTGTGTTTGAGTGCAAGCGTGCGCGTGTGCGCGTCTACAAGTGCGACCTCTCTTTGCCACTGTGAGCTTAAAGCGTTCCAGCTCGAATCAAAGCACTGCAGCAAATATAAGAGGGACGCTGAAGAGCAGAAACAGAGACGCGCGCACAGACAGACACACACACACACACACACACAGTCAGACGGGGAGGATTCAATGCGACAGAGGCAGAGCGAGCTCACACAGGAGAGAGGAAGCGAGCAGCTCAGCGAATGCGACACAAAGCCCAGACAGGAATTAAGGAATTAGAAAGCAAAGACAGGGAGAGGATCAAAGACGGGGAGTGCAATCACTCCTTTTTTATTCACGTGCGTCAGAGACACGGTGCCAATCATCAGATGTCTTTCTGTGTATCTACATCCTCCAGCTCGGTGTCAGAACACTGCACTGTTGCTGTGGTAACAGACATGTTCAGGGCAAAACGGTACATTGTTCCGAAAGAACAAACAGTCCGAGCCGACTCTCGTTTTCTTATTACGTCGATGCACAGGATAACAGGACCATAATCCAGGGTTGAAAGTCACTTGCGTATGTGATTAGTGAAGCTGTCCAAGTACAGATGTCATATTTGAATGCGTTAAAACTAGTGATGCACAGACGTAAGGCCAGGGACTGACATCTGGAAATACCATTCCACTGTCTTCTCCAAACTTTTCACAGCCAAAAACAGTGATTTTTGAATCACTGGTGACTCCCATTGGCTCAGGCAGACGCACAGTATCAAACATTTGAGTATGAAACGTTTCTCCGTGCCACACCATCAACAGCACATCTCCCTCTACCTCCCCAGCCTCACCCTGTGCCAGCGTTTAGCTGACTCACTGTCTTATGTCTTCAGTCTGCAAAGACATAAGGCGATATAAAATGATCAAACCACACAAACACAACTATAATTAGAAGTGAATTGTGAGCTCAGTCAGCCGTGGTGATTGTGTGTCAGCAGTTTAGAGCTCTCCTCTGTCTCTGCCTGCTCTCCATAAATCACTAACATGGGTGAAGACTCTCTCACGGTTCTTAAGATTTTATATCAACTGTTTATTAATTGAATTTGCAGAATATGTTCTATATTGTGATATGTATCGTTATCTGGACGTGAAATGAGACAGACTTGGCAGCATTTAATAAGTGACTAAAACTTTACTTATCACAGAATCCCACTGACAGCATGAAAGGTTCACATATTCAGCCCAGATTGTGTTTCTCATCAGAGCTTTCTCAGCTGTGATAAACATCAGCGGTAAATGCCTGGTTTTCTTGTCAGAGCCTCACAATCACAGCACAAGCCCTTCTTTTCCGCAACCCCCTTTTTATACAGACAAGCAGGAGCTTCGGTTCCGTACAGCAGAATATAAGGCAGCCGAGCCGAAGTATGATATGAGTGCTGCAACTTCTTTTTGTTAGACTGGAAAAACTCTTCAGCTATCACTGTACTATTCATCCACAGCTGGAGGGAAGAACTGTTGTCTGAGAGCTGTCAGAAGTCTTCCCGGGAAATCAACAACTTAAGTAGAAGCAGGTGAGACTGAAGTGGATCCAAAAAAAAAACAAAAAACTGTAAATTAGAAAACTTGATCGCAAGATAACTCCAAGAAGGCATGATTATCATCACAAACTGATGATATTTAACAGAAGTCTCTGTGAAGACAGACACATGATCCAAGGGTTACTCATGTTTTCAGAAAAGTGATATTGGTTTCTAATGGTTGGTTAGAAATTAGAAATGATCTTAAATCTGTGCCATGATGAATTTTCCCATTTAGCTTGAAGACAGTCAATGAAGACATCAGCACATGACTTTTTCTTCATTTCCTTCCTTCATGCTGGTTTACTTTTTATTAGTCTGCATTAATTATAGTAAAATGTTGGACTTTGGGCCTTGGACCAACCAAACTAATCAGATTTAACTGGTTATTGTAGCCAATCTCGGTTCATGTGGAATGTAGACTTAGACATTTTTCCAAAACCATTTGAGTAAATTTCGCTCAGATGTTATTAACATCTTGTGCTTATCGTCCAACCCTTATCGTCCTATGGTTTTGTGACCATTTGACCTTTAATGACAGTATGGCTCTTCTCATTACATCGGCTAGAAAAAATGTAATGTAACAGGAAGTGGGGATTTAAAAGTTTAAGCTACTTTGCGACAGTATCCAAAGGAAACAGGCAGAATATTAACTTGTGTATCTTTTATGTCTTTGTGACTTAATGTGCACAGTTCCTTTGTATTTTATTGGATTGTTGGATTTTCAAATCCTACACAGAAGAGATTTGTATAGTCTTTCAGGTACAGTGACTCACACAACGTAAATCACCTTTTTTTTGCATATTTCATCTATTTTCATGCATTTATTGTCTCAATATTTAACAACATAACCACACATTACAATATGCATGCTGGGAAATATCAAACAATACCAATAAATGAAACTAATTTTGTCTTCCTGACTTAATGAATTTGGTACATACACCTCTTTCCAGAAATCTAATTTAATATCTTTTTCAGCATTATTTTGTTATTCAAACTGATGCTGCTCGTTTTAATTCATTATGACATCATTATGTGTTGATTCTTTACAAGGCTGAGCATCTCCTGAGCTCTCCCACTTTCCTGTGTGTGTCGTGTATCCACGCATAAACATGTGAGGATACTTGCAGTGGGCAGCTCAAAGGGATTCACTGAAAGGAGGCTATGACAGTTGTGATCTCCTGTGGATATAAAATTAAGATAATAGTGAGGCAAAGCTCAGGAGGAAATGAACAAGTTCAACGACTGGAGGGGAAGAAATTGCTTCAAAAACTGGAAAAGAAAACAAATGTCTCATTTTCCCTGACACTGGCTGCTTAGCGGCTACAACATGCTAACACCTACAGTGCAGACAGAGACACATGCACTAAAAATAAATAACAAGGCATTAGCACGGCTATGTGAGGACACACACGCAGAAACACATGCTCCTATAATGTAAGGACTGGAAAGCTTTCCTGATTAAACACCGAGCTCAAATCATGAAACACCTAAACACACAACATCTCGTTTTTAATCCACATCTGTACAACTTCAGACAACTGTGGTATCCTATCCATACATCCACATCTGAACCCAACAGAATAAAATAAAATCTGTCTACAGCTCTTACTGGCATCGTTTAGATTTGTAAATGCAGCCTATGTGTCAGACGAATTGCTAGGAGCTAACAATTTTACCAAAGATATAAAATGATTTGGGGTTTTGATAATGTCGGTGTATTAGCTGACAAAGACGAACTACAGTGGATCCAGGGAGTGTAAATAAAAAAAACTCACAGGATCGGGCTTTAAAGAGAGCTAGAACAAAGCAAGCTGCTGTTCTCCACCACCCGCTGCTTGTACAGGTTGTTCCACATGCAGTACATTGACTAAAATGGGTCTCCTATGGTCTTCACTCAAGACCTTGGATGGGATAGAGGGGCTCTGCCCAAAGATGTCAGGGGGCAGCCCGGGTTGCAGGGAGTTAGAGGGCACCATGTGCCTGCAGAATAATCTGTGAAATCAGTTCTAACACTAACAACCAGTGTGAGGAGGCTACATCTGATACCACACACAATCTGTGCAGCTGCACCCTGAACAACTACATCACTTTGATTAAGACGAGAGCATACAAGTATTTTTTTCTAAATCTTTGGACAGCATGACTGCACAACCCTTTAAACCTGAAGGTCAAAACTTCCAGAAGTTGGAACAACAGAGAAAACACCCCAGGCCTCAGTGAGAAAAAACCTGTTTAGACAGTTTGTCTGCAGACTCAATGACAAAGAATAAACTAAGACATTCAGCAGCCAGTGCAGATTTTAACCCACTTCTCTTTGCATAATATGAAAAAGTTGTCACTTTTCCTAAAGAACATGATGATGACAACTGATTTGAAGACTTTGGAGAATCAGACAAGTGAATACACAAAATGTCAGATATAATTGTTTATTGAACAGAACTGAATTCACTGAGAACATACTGAAATAGATTTGGGTTGTTTCAGCACCAACTCCGCTGCATTTTGTTAAAGAACATCAGAGGCAGCGAAAGGAAAGTTTCTCTCTGACTAACTTCTGGTGCAGAGGCAGGAGAACCAAGCTGAGCAATGACGTGATTGAAATAAGAAAAGAAAGACACTTTTCCACTGTGCAGCACCCGAGGTGATGGTCAAAGTCCTTCAACCTGGCATCTCCAAATCTTTCCACCTGACAGATTTCTCTCCAGTCAATGAGCACCATCACTCCATCTTCTATCACAGAGTGCAAGCTCTTCCTTCTCCCTGTGTTATCCTTTCTCTTGTCATCACATCTAACATCTTTGTCGGCACATTATCCTCATTATTTTGTCTCCACTCCTTATTTTCTCTCTCGCATTTCTTTCTCACATTCAAATTTACCAGTCGTATTTTCAGGGCATTGTGACCCATGTGGTTTTCAGCTATTAGTTTCTCAAATATTGCTTATCTTAGAACTGTTCTGTTGCACTTGCTGAATGCCCAGAAATGTAAAAAAAAACAAAAAACATTAAGAATATGTGGTCATTAGTCCAGTACTCTATTCTGTGAATCTAAAAAGGAGTCTTTCGCCGAAGACCCTGACATAATACAGGTAGAGCCGTCATTCTTGAGATAGCTTCAGGTACTTTCATGGCTAAACTGTGCAGAGTCGAATTTGACGATTTTATTTGCCAGCTGAATGTGAAGAAACCGTGAGATCAGGGTCAGCTTTCTTGCATTAGCACGAGATAACTTGGGCAGCCTGAATGCCAGCAAATACCAATCCTTTCTGCTTGCACTTGACTAACTGCACACAGACACACACACACATTGTGGGCTCACATGTTTAATTACAGGCAGCAGCAGGTGGATGGTGTGGGCTGGTATTAGCTCAAAATTAAACGCCGTTGTTGAGATAACCTCATGATCGAGCAGAGAAAACTGTAGGGTGTAGTCGTGTAACAGTCTGGGATTACTCCCACTCTCTAAGAAAAGATCTCGCTCTAACAAAAACTCAAATGACTAGCTGCCTACACTACAACTCTATTATGCTATATTTTCGATATAAGCAATGAATAAAATGGCTCGGTGGGTCCCTCGTGTCCGAGCCCACTGGGAATTCTACTGAACTGGAGCTGTACACTGCTTTAAGCCAGATGTAGCATTGTGTTGTACTTCTGGCTGACACATACACCATATGGTTGAGCTCCCGCCAGCCCTATAGATAAGATCGTTAGCAGCCATTTCCAGCACAAAGTGTAAAACAATGTACACTACAGCATAGACATAACCTGTAAACCAGCGGCTTGTGAAGACAGGCAAGATTTTTTGTGATTTTTTGGACTTTTTTGCCACCGATTGCAGCCAGAAAATGCTTAATAAAAAAAAATTATCGTTAGATTAATATTTACTGCTCCAGTTTTTATATCCTTAATCTGTGTTTTAAGGCAAGAAATCCATCTTCAGTTAACAACTCCTGAAAATTAAACAACTAAATGCATCATTTAGGGCTTCAGATCTATAACAACATCCCATCATTTCCTCTTTTGCTCCAAGAGTCAAAATGATGATGCTGTTGTTGTTTTTATTGGGAAGAAAGCCTCAAGGGTAAAAGACTGCCTGGCATACTTTCTTGCTTTCTTTTAAAGAAAAAGAAAACTTTTCAAGGAGAAAAGAGAGAAAAAAAATACATCTATTTCTCTTTTTATTTTGACAAAATGTTACTGTAAACGGCAAACAAAATAACAAAACTACAGCTATGTACAATGTCAAGTTCTCTGCTTCACATATGCATTTTTATTTTACATCATGAACTCGGGGTGTGTTTGTGTGAGTGTGTATGTTCTTTTTTTGTGCCACTGTCCCACTGTATCTGACCTTCTTTTCCATTACTCCTACACAGAAACATTTCTGTGTACACAATGACAACACATTGAGCTGTTCATTTCTCTGAATTTGTGGATGTGAACAGAAAAACGTTCCCTATCTGCAAGTAAAGACAAATGCTCCCGACCCCCCCAGCCTGGGCTCATGCATAAGAATTAAGGGGAAACAAGGATAAAAATACCCATTTTAACAATGATTCCTTCATAGTGAGACAAGTACGGACACTTGAAGCACATTTTATGCTGTGAAAACACTCAAGGTCTCAACAGAGCTGATTAAACCTTGAAGTGTTTTCTGCTCTTGAACAGATTTGAAAGGTATATCTTCTCAATAATGTCCTGTTAATGTAAAATGCAATAGTGTTTGCAGCACAATATTCATATTCAGATGTGTACTCCAATCTCCTATTCAACCGCTTTATATTACATATGCCAAATGAAATGAGAAGTTTCTGTGCTTTGCACTAATGTAGCAACAGCCGATCAAACGAAAGGTGCGTGTAACATTTCTTCAACCCTGCTCTCATTGCAAACTTTTATGTTTATTAAGCAGCCAAACCAGGTATGCATTCAAATAAATGTACAACTGGGAGTGGATTATCCTGATTTTATCACTTCAATTTTAAAGTGATTTGCTAAGACTAAAATTAAGAGCATTCACTGACATTTGTTGAACCTTTTGGACAAAGTAACTTGGATTAAAATGATAATGACACTAAACTTGAGCACTGATGAAGCTTTAAAGGGGTTCTCCAAACTTGGTGGATTCACCAGTGACAGATCTTTAAAAGAACAGCAGAAATTGGGGCAGCAGAGGTCACGATATCTTGACTTTTAGTCCCTGCTATGGTTTAATTCCCAAATTAGATGTGAAAATCTTCCAGCTCTACACGATGCTTTCCCCCGCTGCGTCTCTGATTTCCACTCTCTGACAAGGTTGTCTGGTATTCATTGATTTACAGTCTGATATGTGCTTGTATTGATAACTGATGGTGGCTGATCAGGCTAATTATCAGCTAACTGTCCTTTGTTTCTAACGGCAGTATGCAGTAAATGGCTGCCCTTTATCTGCATGTTTTTACACTGCTTTCCTAAACGTGATGTGCTTGATGGTGGTATTAGTGACTCCTCATGTATTCACCCAGGAACAGCTAATATTCTCTGTATGTTTCCTCGTTCTGTGAGCTGCTGTATGTCTGCAGTGTATCTCAGGAAGACAACAGACCAGTCTCGCCTTGAGAAGTTTCTCAGTGTGTTTAATGTTTAACATCTAATAAAGTTTCATTTTTCTTGCATTTTTGTGACTGCTCTTATGATCTCAGATTCAAATGCTAAGTTGCATTGGTGTTGAAACTTGTTCAGATTAATCTTGTTCACACTCAGCCCTTTTACAGACTTTGCTTTATCATTGGAATATAATAATAATTAATAGAAAGAGTTGTCCACATTTTGAAAAATCAATCAGAGTAGTTAGTTATGGCCTTGGTGCCACATTTAGCCAATGGCCCAATAACTTATCATTTGTTAACGCCTTGTGGCCTTGCCCTAAAGATGACCTAATTCCAGGCCTGTTTCTGTAAAAGGAGTCTAGAGGTGGCTGTTTCTGGTTAAACAAAAAGGATCTTGCTCTTTAACAGAAAAGATTATCTCTGTAGGAATCCTTTCCACAATGCTGTCAGACACTGAGCCTGTCAGAGGCAAAAACAAACACTTTCAGGGACGCACTTTGATGGTGCACAAACACCCAGAGGGACTACACTGCAGCCCACTGCAGCACTCTCGCTTAACACTGGACCAATTTCAAAAACAGTTGTCCCCATTATTCCCTTACACACAAAACAGGCTAAAATACAAACACAGATAGCATGCGAGCGTGCCCCTCTGCACAGAATTATCTGGTTAATTACTAGTTAAAAGCTGTCAGGCTATCGAAAGCAAAGTAACCGAATCTGACACCCCTCATCAGTTTGTCTGAGGCCAGAAAAACAATCCTCTCCTAAAAAATGATGGCCTGTACACGATATAACCATTTTACATAAATCTTTAAGTCATTCAACTTATGAGACACGTATTCAATGTGATACACAAAGCATTAAAAGAACTCCCTAGCTGTCCGACCTCCACCCTTTGGAGGAGTGACAGGTATTGTTTATTAGAAATGATCGGCCAATCAAACCATTTATTCAACATGTCTCTCTGGGTTCATGGACGACTCTTGAACAAGGGATTCATCTTAATAGCTCAGGAAATTCAGACATCTGTGAAATGCACCTACTGTCAAAACAAGACAATTTCAGAGCAAGAGGCCACAAACCTTAAAGCAGACTGAGTCATAAGAACCCAGCATGCATTACCACTGAAGACATATGTCTGGAAGAGTAAAGGCTGAATTCAAAAGCATTTACACAGCTGCACTCGAGCCAGCCAGCTCAGTCTAAAGCTTCAGGGAAATAACTGCTCTGAAGCAAAGCAGAAAGTTTGCTCAAAAACAACTCGGACTGAGACAACGGAGATGGCGGCGCTTTCATGCCACATCTCGGAGTTCCTCAATATTTACAAAACCCTTCGCATTTCACGGGATTAAATCTGAATTCTGCGGTAAGTCCATTCATTATTTTACTACTGAATCAAGAAAGCCTTTGGCGAGCAGCATCACTATTGCGCTGCCATGTTCATATTTGATTGTTATTGTACCTCAAGCTGTCTGGCACTTACCCAAAACAAAACACACCCTGCTGATGTCTCGCGAATTACTGAAGTGTTCTTTCTGTCTCATGAGCACTAAGTATTTTCTCTTCCTCTCTGGAATTGACTACAATCTGTCATCTACAAACAGAAACCTTTCACATCAGTGGGTGGAGAGTAGTGTTCCTAATATTTCTTACATTCTGGACATATTTGTATCAGATGTATCAAAAATTGATTCTCCCACAAGAAAGCTACAGATGCAGCAGCCTCGAAATTCCCCTCCAGGCCAGAGGCCATCCAGCTCCCAGCCGGCTCCCAGCCGGCTGCCAGCCAGCTACCAGTCCCCCCCTCTTCTTGGGGGTGTGCCCAGAATCCACTATAAACACGCCTCTTCATTCAATTGCAGGGTGTCACCAGGAGATGGCGTGTCCCTCACAGGAACACATCTCAAGGGCAAAGATTTTTACTCCACTACATTCATCTGCTTTAGTAGGCTTATTTGTAGTTAGGCAGTCACAGTTACTCAACTATTTTACGTTGATTATTTAAATCAACTTAGAAAAATATTTCTCGCACAAAGTCTTAAAAAAGTCATAAATGTGTGTTTCCATCAGCCTGTTTTAATGCATATTTTCAATTTGCAAACAGGAATTGTGATTGTTGCGATCAAAAAAAACAAACTCGTGTAAAAAAGTTGTATATAATCACTTCCTATATGATAATAACCATACTTCACATTACAGAAACAGTCGAAAAGATTCAGTTCACATCTTAAAAAAACAAAAAACAAACAGTTTTAACTTGAGAATGAGAAGCATCAGCTCAAAAATTACAAAATCATTGGCGGAGATTTGACGCAGTTGGTAGAGCGTCCGCCCCATAAATAAAGTTCTCTGCAGCGGCTACGGGTTCGATTCCGTCTTTCAGCCCTTTGCTGCATATTATCTTCTTCGAAAAAAAAAAGTTACAAAATCATTCCTGAGTCATAAAAGTGAAGTAGCTTTACAAAACAGCCTGTGACTCCAAGAACAAACAGGCTCCATCTGTTTACATAGAGTTTGCTTTTGATAATTATCAACAAAAATGATGACCTAATTTTACTTTACATGCGCTGGAACAGAGACAGAGCTGCAGGAGCAGAGCGCGTCATCTGGAGATTCCAGGGCTCGCCTATGTTTTGCGCAACAGGCGCGCGGCTCTCAGCAAAAATAGACCAGGAAGCGGCCAGTAGACAGTCATATTAGTATTGGCTGAATATGCGCTAATTTTTGCGATCGCAAGATTTCCTGGTCGGACTGATAATATACATTTTGATGCATGAGGGAGGTGGGAAAGTTGGCTTATCCATAAATGGAATTAAGTGTAATGGAAACATTTAGTGAAGTCTATAAAGTAGCCAGCGACACAATATTAATATCTGTGGCACAAATTGATTTTTAATTACTGGGGGTACGCGCTCCCCTCAGCCCTCCACCTATTTTACTGGCCATAGCTAGTCTGTGGGACAGTGGGGGCTGGGAGCCTGTTTGGCTGGCGACCATCCATTGAGTTAGAACAAAGGATACACTGTAATGCAAATAATGACTTTTCAGCCAACAACGCGGCCGGCTCGACACTACACATGCCTGACAGAGTGACAGACAGGAGAACATCATGACGCCCGTGGTGATGATGCGCGATGTGTCAGTGAAACTACAGGTTTACTCAGCTCTGAAATGTGCCGGGAGTTAATCGCTTCAAATGCACAAATGCAGTGAAGTTCACAAACCACCAACAGTTTATAGAATAGGATGGACTGTCTATCAGTGGCCATTAGAATAATTAAAATAGATGTCACACTGTGCGGAAGAGCTTAATAAGTTAACAAGAGATTTGGCCACGACAGCTGAAACAATGAAACAATTGGATTTATACTTTATCCAAAATCGGGGTGCAATATTGCATGCCACGGATTAGATAGATACAGAAATCATCATCTGAGAAATACTCATGATACTGATTTCACTGTTTATTGGCCGTTTTCATGTGTGTGTGTTAACTGATTGGCCAATAAAAACAAGTAGATTGGCCCATCTACATCGGCCCATTGGCCCTTTATGCCCCACAACATTGTTTGTCTGGTCTGATTGGCCCATTAGGATTATTCATGATTGAATGTCGGTGTCGTGCGTGGGATGAGGCTCGCTGGCTGCGGAGGGAGAGTTGATGTTGTAGTAAGAACCCGTCTGCCTGGTCTAACATGATGAAGTCATGTTGAACATTTCCGTTTCCCAAAAAAACATTTATTTGAGGTGCAGTGGCACAATATTAATATCAAACACGCGTGCACAACGCCTGACGTAAAAAATGCATTCTTGGTGTGCTTCTGAGCACTATGTTTACCCGCGACTATAACTTTTTTTTTAATAGTTACTGTTTATATTCATTGCGTGAACAGTCTGAAAAAAGAGACAGAGACACAGAGAGGACACAGACAGTCACACAGACAGAGTGATGAAAAAGATCAGTGATAATTAACTACAGTATATTGAGCCTATGATGTTAAACATCGCAGTGCACAGTGCGAGCCGTCTGCGGCGCTCCGCAGCCGCCTGTGAAGGTGAACGAAATCTGGAACCTTTCAGCTCATGACTTTGAAAGCACCAAGTGACTTGTTTTAACGAATTTCGTTAGATTAAAATATGTAGAACTGTAAAATATCACTTCCATGAGGCTGTTCAGTCACACATTAACAGATCACAGGCTGAAATTGGCATTTCATCCTCCCGTCCCTCCCTCTTCAGCGCACTGTAAATGATTTCTGTCCAGTAATATACAGTACACACACATACAGGACTCTGCGTATTGCTGGTCACCGCATCAAATAGCGACCCGCAAATCTAAAATGCGCTACAAACAGGAAACCCACCAACTGAAAAGCAGAGTGGCTCCGCAAATCAGGCAGAGTATTAAACATTTAACTGTTTAGCAGTTCAGAATGCTAGAAAAACGCGACGCATAACTGTTATTCATGATTAATTTTCTGGGCACATTTTTTGGTCACTCGGCACGCGGAGATGCGCTGGGAGCCTCTCCAAAGGTGGAGAGAGATGTGGAGGAAAAGGCAGGATGGGCAGATGAGCAGATCAAAGAAGTTTGTGAACGAGCACTACAATAATGTGGATGATTAAGCATAATTATATTTAAAAAACTGCACAGGGTGCTCTACTAGACAAGCAGTTTTTCTTACAGCAGTGGAGGCTATGTGCAGATCTAATGAACGACTCAGCAAAGCTGACACGGTAATAATGACTGCTCCTCCTGGTGGACTGATCGAGCGAGTGTAGGTAGTTTCCGCAAATGGAGCTTAGGGGCGTTACGAGTTGGCCCCGCGCCGATGACGTCATCACGGGGGATCTCATTACAGTCACGAACCCGCCTACTGCAGAGCAGGGACCGGTCACAGACCCGCCAGGGCCCCAGCATGAAATTAGGGGAATTTCGAGGCCGCTACATCTGTATTTTTTTAATGAAAATATACTTGAGTTTGTTTTCAATTATCACCACATCACTACTGAAATTTGATGCCCTTTAACTTTTGTGCATCTCTTCCTCGTGTTGGTCTGTTCTTTCGATATCTGGGGATCATGTGTCTTTTGGATGCAGTGCTCTCTGTTCCTTTTGCCAAACAACCGCAGAGAGGGAGAGAGAGAGAGCTTGAGAGAGCCAGCAGCTTCATGAAAGTGGAGAAATGAGCTGAGGCTGGACGAGGGAAGCGTGAGAGGGACGAAGAGGGGGAAAGACTGCAATGTGAGGAGAGGGGAGGGAGGTATGAAGGTGTATGATTGATAAGCAGAGGCAAGGGGAGAGGTGATGAGGTGTGTGTGTGTGTGTGTGTGTGTGTGTGTGTGTGTGTGTGTGTGTGTGTGTGTGTGTGTGTGTGTGTGTGTGTGTGTGTGAGCAAGGGTGGGGGGTGGGGGGGTGGGGGGTGGGGGGGTGGGGGGGTGGGGGGGTGGGGGAGACTACAAAGTGGATAGAGAGACCGGAGGCGAGCCAGAGGGCTCCCCCTGTGGTGATGCTTTGTCGTGTATCTGTTTCCATGTCTCACCTCTTTTTCACACTGACACACACACACACACACACACACACAGATATTTTTCCTAAAATGCCTTTTCATGGCCAGCTGTTCTTTGATAACTAGCAAGGCCAGTGCTAGCACACTGCACCCACGCCTCCACCTACCAGCCCATCCACAGCCACACACACACACACACACACACACACACACACACTTTCTGTCTCAGTGTCCTGAAATGCCGTCCTATAGCCAGATGTCCATTCGCATTTAACAACCCAGTGTGTGTTTGTATATGTGCGCACATGTGTGTGTGTATTCTGTATGTACATGAGTGACTAAGAGAAAAAAGATTCCAAAAAATAATTTAAGGAAATGGGTAGTTACAGGATAATAATCATTATTCATGAATGTAATAAAGCCAGTTCTGTGTGCTTTATGCCTGAGACATAATTCTGCACTGACAATGTTTTATTTTATTTTCATTTTAACTCATGGCTAACATGGAGTTTTCCACATTTGCCTGTAATATTAACAATGGCAGGCATAAAGCAGCGCAGCTGTAAATGTCAGCTTTTCAGCAGCAAACGTTCATTTGACTGAAGCTACAAACAAGAAGGCATTGTGCTACAGAATTTGTTCTTTTTCGATATTTAGTGCTGGGACTCACAAATCATTTTCTTTCCTGGCAGAAGCGATTTGTCAGGCAGTTTAGGCTTATCTAACAAAAATCTCAACTCACAAACTTGTGGCCTGTCTTGGGAATACTTAAACAACGCGGCTTCATGTTCGCTGGATTTACTTGGGGACTGGGACTGATCTTCTCCTGACACTTCTTTCTGGTCTGTGCCCAGACTTTTAAAACTTCCTGAGATCAGCTCCATCCACTGTTGAGGTTTGCCCACCAGAAATGCCACACGAGAGGGGTTATCCCGTTGGCTTCCCCCATGCCAGGGAAGTTCAGCGCAGCACAGATAAGTGCTATCGATGTTGAATCACACCCAGCTGGAAATCAAACATAACACAAGTCCCTTGTCAACCACAGAGCGAGAAGCAGAATGGCAGAGAGGATGAGATAAACCTCCTGAAATCCATCTTAGAACCATGCAACAGCCGTATTTGATGTATCTCAATGAAGGCAATCCACTGATGCAGAATACATCCAGTTAGAATGGAAGCGGGCATGAAACCCCAGTCAACCACTGGGGTGGAAGTGATACTAAAGCTACTATTAAAGCCCCAGTCTGGGATTTTTTCTTGACATGGGTACTTAAATGTTTTAAGCCCACGACCCAGATTCTTCAACTGGTGACCTGGAAAGTCTCCTGCCCTGCAGTGGGTCTCATTCACTGAACTATACTGCTGCTGTTGGCCAGTTATTGTTTTTCTAAGAGGTTACTAATCACTGTTTGAAAAGCAAAAGATGCAGCATAAATAGATTCATTTTTTGCAGACAGGTTCTATCAGTCTGTGTCAGTATTGATTACAATTTATTTCAGGAAGGAAAACGTCTTATCTAGACAGCCTCAACTGCCATGCTTTGACTCAAAGTTGTACTATAGATTGGGTAACTGATTATACCATCGACACATTTATTTCTGCCTGTCATCTTTTTGGAAAAAGAATGAGAGCACCTTTGCCCACATGCTGTAATCCTTTGTATCAGGGCCTGTTTGAACAGCTTGTCCCTCATATGCAGGTCTACTGGCAGCCAGCTGCATTGAAACGAGTTGAACGCATAAAACAAAAAATCAGCATGACAACATAAAGATGAGCATACAAAGGGTAGGAATGAACATTAAGCCATTCGCTGCCTGTATAAAACACTAGGGATGCTTATTTGAAGCAACTGAGGTGATTCTGCCATCGATTTCTCTTATTCCTCTACTTGAGGGACTGTGAAGGAGGAAATGTAGATAAAGGAAAGCAGAAGAGGTGATACAGGATTTCTTTTTCCCCTTTCACACCCATATTATACAACGCTATGTGGTCAGTGTTCATTAGCATTTTCTGGAATCTGAATGGAGTCAAATCATTTCATCTAATCCAAATCCTTTTGAATCCCCCACTGAATATAATAAGGTTTATTTTTCAACATTTTCAAGCATAATAGCTACAATTATGAATAACAAAAACTCAAAAGATTCAATTTAGATCTGCAAATCCGTTTTTTGGCAGAGAAGTTAGACACACTGCAGTTATTAGTGACAGCCTAGTCAGTTTTCACAACCTGTGGCTAAAACGTGAAAATGAGATGTGCAGCTGACAGACTGAAATGACAAATTTTACTTACTCAACTTCTACATTTCATTTTTCATGAACTACTTCATCCAAATACTGGATGCCCCAGTGCAGAATTATTCAGCGGATAAGCTTCAAATACTGATGAGATGCATGATATGCGTAAGAGGTAACCAGTGAACAGGAACCAGAATCAGCCAAAATTTAGATTTTAGCCGTCAAGGAATCAACAGTAGTTATCTGGAGGAAGGAGACAGACATTATACAATACAGAGAAGAGCTGTTAAGTGCATGTATGAATGAATCCTAGCGCTGAATCTTCAAACTGAACTCCCCTCATGGCAACTGAGAGTGGCGTTCTCAGCTGAGCCGTGATAAAAATGACTTCCTGATTAAAGGCGTATTAATTGCCACTGCGAGAATCATGATGTGATAACTCTCTCGCAAAAAGGACGGCTCCAGCACTATTCATCTTATAAACAGCCTGCATAGACCTAGATTAGACAGTAAGGTTGTAAAAAGTAGGGATACTTTGATATTGGAGAAGAAGTCACAACAAAAAAAAAAAGCAGATTTATAATCAGCTTTTCAAGCAAAGGTAGCACAGATGAAACAACAGGGAAGAAAATCAGCTGCTCCTCAACCATTACTATTAACATTATTGCTAATGTGTTTGTATTTGTTCAGCACTGTGAGCAGGTTGGTCATTAAAAAAAGAAAGAAACTCTCCTGTTTCATGTGGCTAGGACATTTTTTTCTGTGTGCTGTGATAGGTGCCTTTGAATGGATGCCGATCTTTAAAAAAGTGATCAAACGACACAGTCGGTGGCTATGAACCTCTGATTTATACGAAATCTGCAGAATCATTTGTATCTGGTGACTGAAGGCCATATGACTCGCATCATTTTCATCCTTCAACTAATAACTGAGCCCTCGCATCCTGTATTCATTCGATTTCTGCTGTCATTTATTCAGGTTTTTGCATTAACTTTTCACCCGTCTATGCTGCACATTTAGTACAGCCCCCCCATGTTTATCTCTCTGTTGGACCTGGCATTTTCCAATCTGAGCCTTAAGGGGAGCCACTCTAACCCTTCATAAATGAGATGCAGTGGGGCGATTTAAGGCAGCCTAAGCTCCCCTGACAACCTGCAAGTTACAGTTGTCATCCAGCTGAGGTACTTTGACACCTGTAATCTCGGTTGCTACGGTTTTCAGCCAATTTCAGTTGGCAGGGCTCACGCTGCCCAGCCAAGCAAGAAGGGAAAAAGTGACAACTGACTTGACCACTGAGTTGTATAAAAGTGGTATCATCAACTTAATACACACCCTGAAGGAGTTTCACCTCCCTGAGAAAAACGCATCTGTCTGTCAGTTCAGGACATTACCTGCATCAGTTATTAGTGACTTTTTAGTGTTTTTTTCTGTATAAGCTAATACATTTGCATATATGCAGTTAAAAAACTTCTTATTTAATAAATTAATTTGTAACATATTTCGCACAAAGAAATAAAAGATTGACATGTACAAAATGGTAGAAACGTAAGTAATTTTCCTCAATTGTCTCTGACATTTTCACACGCTGCATGCTGTTTGAGCATTATGGGCTTTGTCTTTCTATCAGCGGGTCTCTTAGAGAAACAAAGTGTCCAATGCCCTGTGTATTTTGCCTTTTGTGTGAGGGCTGCTTTAGCTTGTGGTTTGCTGTGGAGGACTGTGGCACAAGTTTCGACTCAGCAGTGCATGCAGTGTGTATCGATGCCCCAGCCAGGCAGCAAAGTGCACTTAATGCTGTTAAGTTGAGCCCAGCGGTGCGTGTCCTGCATTATGTTGAATGTCTAACATAGTGAAGGAAGAGCTCCAAGTTTAATGTGACCAGGAAATGATACAGTCTGAGTAACACCCTTTTGTCTGTTTTAATTTCTGTGTGTGTACTTCCAATGATCTGTGCTCTTCCTCTTCATGTAACCATGGTAGTGTGTGGTTGCGTGAGTGCCTAAAAATATATGTCATTCCTGCCATGTTATCTCTGCGTGTGTCTGTGCATGCTCACATGTGCACGAGGCATTAATAAACGCTGTAATGAAAGGGGACAGTTATCTGTTGTAGTGGTAATGAAGCAGTGGAGCGTTGTTGCCGTAAACGCCGACAGAAACCTAACATAACTGTATTAGTGCATCATCTTGGAAACACAAACAGCAAACAGGATGTGTTTGGACTGAGGCAGACAGAGACAGATGGATGGAAAGAGAGAGAGAGAGGATGGAAAAAAGAGAAGTGCATGATGCAAAAGACAGATACAAGAGACAAGTGGACAGATGCAGTGCAGAACACCTTTGGATGTCAAAATAAAGGTCTGTGTGCGTGAGAGACAGAGAGAGAAAGACTGATGGATGGTCTTGTCTATACAGCCAGAGGTGTACATGGGGGAGGGGAGAGCGGGATCTGTGTGTTTGGAGGGAGACATGGACGGGGTGATGTGATCGATTTGACTGGGCCCATGTCTCCTGAAGAGAGCGGGATTCAGATAGATGGACAGAAAGAGAGATGCAGCGGAGGAAGGGTCGCCTTGACAGACAGATAGATCACGAGCGAGGATCGCAGAGACGCGACAGGCGAACAGAGTGAGACGATAGGCAGTGGTAGGAGAGACAGCAAGATTAATGCAGAGGTAGATGGCGAAATAATTTTAGTGAGTGAGGAGAGGTCGGTCTGGGTCGATGAAGAGAGATATACCCAGAGCTCCTCGGTTCAACGTTTATGCTTTTCTGAAGAAAAAGTGGCAGAGTGCACAGATGATTTTCTCATGACCTTGAAGCGGTGAGGTTTAAATGTAGTTATGAGCGAGTCTCTCACAAAACCCAGAAACAATTTAGGGAGTCTGTTGTTGACGATGTGATGATGTGCTGAACTGTCAGTGCGCCGGCACTGAAAGACAGAGGGTCACATTTCATGGTTCAGATGTGTTTGCACTACAGAGAGGAGAGATCGCTTGGTGTAAACACTCAAAAGAAAAGGCCAGAGAAGAATAGCTTCAGTCTTTCTGCCAGATTTCTCCTTCAGACGTTCACCACAACATAATGCATCTTTGTTGTTGACTTCCAGTCTCTACGGTTTTTGTCAGTATTTTTTTTGCCAGTCTCATACATTTCTTCTTGAGTTTTGGTCTTTTGTCTTCAGCTCGTCTTTTTCTCTTTATTTCCCTCATCCACATACACTTCTTTTACATCTGTAATTCTTTCTTTGCCGTTTACTATCCCATATATATAAAAAAATGCATATATTATGCATTTTTCATTTACACATTCATTGCAGTGTTTATTCTGAGACAAATGCATAATCAGGTTCTGAAGCAATCAATTATTTCATGAACAGAAACTCAACAATTCTGGCAATCCATTCATCATTCAAGTAATTTATTAAGGAAATTGCCAAATACTCACCATTTCCAGCATTTTAATTAGTCAGATTGGCTGCTTTTTCTCTGTTTCATACCATATCATTGTAAATTAAATGTCAGAACTATTGTTTGGACAAAAGAAGCACTCTGAATATGTCATCTTGGCCTCTGGGAACTTGTGATGTGCATTTCAAGCTATCTATATAAACAATAATGAGAGTAGTTCTTCATTACAGCCTTAAGAGCTTCTAAGACACACATTATAAAAAGACAAATTACCTGCCATGACCCAAACTTTGACTGTATTTAAATGAGACTGGAGTTCCCAACGCAATTCACGCCATTAGAGAAAAATCAGGGTTTTTGGGAAATGCGGTTTTATTTCTGAGAAATACATATTGCATTGTCTCCCAAGACAGTTATTTTAAATGCCAGTGTACCTGTGGAGGAGTTGAAACACAATACACAGCTACTCTATGAAATATTCAACATGTATCTTCACAAGCTGTGCAACACAAGCTAACATGGCACTGATCAGACAGAATCCATGGCAGCCCTTGCGAGAAATAAAGTCTAGCGGTGAATTTTCAAACTGTGTAAGAATAAATTCTCAATATGTTTTCAGCTGCCGGGTCATATCAAAATTAACTAGTGGGCTGAAGTCCAACACATAAAACATGGAGTAAGGCCGTTCCACTCCCATCAGCTCACTCGCATGTGTAATACTGTGCAGTGAGCTGCAGGGTATGTGTGTCAGCGTGTGTGCACAGCTTCTGTGGTGCTGAGTGAACGTGTGTGTATAACTAAGTGAGGGACAGAGTAGCTGTGTGTGTGTTAATTTGTGTGCATGTCTGTGGATTTCAGTGTTGCTGAAGTGTGTGTGTTGTAGTTCTCTGATGTGGTACATGTGTTGCGTCTGCTGCTTCATGTGTGTCAGCGATGCCATGACGAGATTGTGTTTCCTTGTGTTTTCTGTGATGTGTATTTGTAGGAGCTGTGCGTTTGTCTTGCTTGAAGTGCGGCAAACATTTGATTGTGATTTATATTCGACTGGGGGGAAACAGAGCTGCACCTCTGCAGCGGATGTCCTGAATGCACCGCTTGATGGACAAGAGTCGCTAAAGTTTCTGTTGTTCAGTAATTACTGTTTTTTCCCAAACATATTTAAATCTTTCTGTTCATAATGTCCAATGAAAATAATCGCAGATTTAGATATGAAATTATTCGGGCTCTACATGCTGTCTCCCCCGCTGCTTCTCTGATGTTCGTCCCAAGAAGATTTCAGTGAGTTTTGTTTTGTTTCTGTCGTGTTTAGCGAAGTTTATTTTACAGTGGTAAAATTCATGTTTTGTTGACTGGAGGCTGGTGGCTTTGGTGAGAGTGATATAACAGCTGTTTCTGATTAAACAGAATGGATCTTACTCTTTAACAAAATGGCATCTCTGTAGGGATCCTTTTCATAATGTTGTCAGACACTATTAACAACCACTTTTAGTGGACACACAATGACGGTGCAGTAACACCGGAGGGATTACACTGCAGTCCGTTTTGTGGCTGCTGGCTGCAGCACTCCTGCTAAATGCTGGAAAAGCTTCAAAAACTGTGTCTATTTGTCACTTGGACACAAAAACATGGGGAAATATGGCCCTTAATTGGATAATAAGTGACCAGAATTCCTGTCATTTGTCTGGGACATTGAAGTCTTCCAGGACAGGTGGCTCAGCACCAGCTGGACACACAACATCACTTTCATTGATTGAAAATGAAATTATTCTATCAGTTTTATTTTGTCATGTGTAGGTGTGTAGATCTTTTGGTTTTAATCATTTTTGGCCAAGTTGTCTGTTCATCCCACCATGAAACGAGGATGTATTTGTCTGTAGCTTGTGCATCTCTTTGTGTGTGTGTGTGTGTGTGTGTGTGTGTGTGTGTGTGTGTGTGTGTGTGTGTGTGTGTGTGTGTGTGTTTTTCAGAATAGACCTGTGTGTAGCATGTTTTCATGTATGTGTACATATTGCATGTATGCTCTTGTAAAATTCTGCTAAAAGGCTTGCATGTATTTGCATTTGTTTGTGCTTGTGTGTGTGTGTGTGTGTGCGTGTGTGCGTGCGTGCGTGCGTGCGTGCGTGCGTGCGTGTGTACTGATGTGACTCATTTTAAACAACTTATTTCATTGATTTATTTAAACTTCTACAACTGGCGCTCACCCATGTGGCTTCATACAGGCCTCCTCTCGCACTATGAACTGCCTCACTCACACACACACACACACACACACACACACACACACACACACACACACACACACACACACACACACACACACACACACACACACACACACACACACACACACACACACACACACACACACACACACACACACACACACACGCAAAGAGAGATTATTTCTTGACACACTTATCAGGTGCCAGACTTCTCCCACTCTGCCTCTCTTCACTCTCCTCAGCTTGATGGGCATGACAAGCGAAAGATAACATGAATCAACAGTAAAAATCACTATAAGCTCATACTTTGCTGACTTTACTCCAACTGGATGCCTGACTCAACCACTCAGCAGGCCAAATGGATCCAATGACAGACGAATAAAGACAATATCTTGAGGGAGTCATTTACTTGAAGTGGACAAGCAGACAGTAGAGAGAAAAGAGGAAATGTTATCAGTGGGCACGTCCTCACTTCACGTCCCCGTCAAATTGCACTGTTTGGTTTGGTCTGTTTTCTGCGTTGGCTCTCACACACTGGCTGGAAATCAGAAAATAACTTGGTCACAGTGAAGTTTTCAAAAGGCCTTTCTTACACTGAATTGTGTCACTGAGGCCATGCAGGGGCTCACTCCACTGGTGATCATGCAAATATCGAATAATGTAATGCTTCTTCTGTTGTGACGCTACGTATGATTGACGTCAATTCCCTATTATTGGAAGTGTTCTTGTGGAGAACAAAAATGTGATTAAACTGTGATTCATTACATGAAATCATTCCACCAATTAATTGACATTGCTAATGACACACAGATGGAAATTCTGTAGCTTAACAAGCTTGTGTAAACCTTGTTTAGGATCATTAATGTAGTCTGACTAACGACAGACATGTTTTTTTAACCAAGCTGAGGAGCATAAAAGTAATTAATCCATCATAAAGTTAGAATGTATTCAGATTTTTCCTATTTGGTTGAAATAACACTGACACACTGTCACCTTTTAAGGTGATATGGTGAACATCTAGTAGTCACAGAGCAACATTGTCATTCATCTGGAGATGCTTCCACCTGATGAACCCAAGTCCAATATGCATTCTGTTTTGGTCTCTACTAATCAGTGTTGGCAAAGCATTAATATAATTCTACTACTTTTGTCTGGAACTATGTAACTACTGAATCTTTCTAATTAAAAAATACAAATACTGAAATTTAAATGGGCCTGAAAATAGTGGACAACTGTAGAGGACAGCAAACAAGCGCAGCCTAATCCCCAAAGTTTACACTTTATCATGTAAGGTGATCCGACCTTACAGCAGCAAAAGATGTTAATCTGAGGGTACTTTTTCTAAGGAAAAGTAAAGACACTTGGCTTTATCAAATTAGTTAATTAGTTATTGGTAAATTAGTTAACAAGTACATCCAGCATCGTGTGGGTCATTTTCTACCAAATCCTACTGTCTAATCAAGACAATACAAGTGTAGCTTACAGGTAGGAAGTCGTTGCTGCCCTCTGGCGGTTGGGAGTATTAACAACTCCTATCAGTACAGTGATGAGGGGCACAATGATAGATAAAATTTGATAATTGTCTCATCCCACACTGTGCCACAGCAACAGTAAAATAATATAGCTATGTGTGCATTCATAAAATTTTAACAGTAAATTATTACTAATTTTCAGTAACTTGTCCACCAGTGCTACTAACACCTGAGGGACATACCTGAAATATCTGTTCATCACCTAACTGTGTCCGTCTGCCGTTTAGTGCTGAGCAGGTCATGTGCAGTAGGTTTTCAGTGCTTTTTTGCTGAAAACAGCTGTCTGCTGTGGCCAAAAACGACTCTGTGAGAGTGGTGAGGGCAAGCCAAAACGTTCCAGGCCAGACAGCTGACCAATGAGCTGAAACTCGCGATAAAGCTCCCCGAAGCCAAAAGGGGAGCAGCAGATTGAGATGATAATTCTGTCAGTTCATCACCACAAGCCATCCCTTTCACATTGTTTCCACATCGTCATTTGACACATTGCATTGAGTAAAATATCAGTTTAAGCTGCTTTAAAAGAACATCCTTTAAATTAATATTCCGTCTCCAGCCACCGAACATGCAGACATCATATTCACTCATCCTCTGAAGCGCACAGCTACACACTCATTCAGCACCTGACAAGCCATTACACCATCACATGGCTGCACTTATTGCTTATTTCATACCATTTCAACAATTTAGGAGATCCATTTTGAAAAGTTATTATTGAAACATGTAAGACAGCGTGAGTGGGAGTTGGCTTTAGAATAATGAGCTCAATTATTGCTTCTGTCTCCTTTACTTTTACGGAGCAAAAGCAGTATCTTTCCTGGAATGTGCTGGCATTATTCATGTCTCCCCATTAATCTGCTTCACTAGCCTTCACTGCCTCTACAAGGGTTAGACTGATGGGATTTAGAAGAGAGAGAAGAGATAATGATTTGGGCCAATATTCATTTTTAATTTAGTCAATGTCTGCGCTCAAAAATCCAAAATGATCACACTGATTCAGCATTTTTCCCTGAAGTTTATTCCTGTCAGGGTGGATCCAGACACACAAGACACAAAGCTTCTCCACCAAAACTGAGAATGAATCTATTGGTTTACCAAAAAGGCAGAAATATTCAGCTTTAAAAGATACTCATGATACTCCAACATGATTCTACCTCTTTTCACTAATCGAACATATCGTATAATTGTTTTAAAAAACCGAGGCATTAATGGCTCCAAACAGGAATGAGGTATAGGTCTACATGCACGTGGGAGGAGTAAGCTGCCCCATAATGTAGGTTAATCGGTAAATGTTAAGTGATTCACTCTCTGAGTTAGAGAAGGGGTAGGATTAGGCATCTCAACAGCATTTATTTGGCAGAAAACCCAAAGCATATTCTGGAAAGTCCAACAGGGTCTGTCTATGAAGTGCATTTACATACAGCAGCAACAGACACACATACCAACCAGGCACGCAGCACAAGGAACTCTACCTCTAACAACAAACCTGCTGAGCATGCGCTGCAGTATCAAGTGTGCAGAAAGCATTCACTCTGGCTGTGTGAGATGTACAAAAAGCAACGTGAAAAAACCATTAGCCACATCCAAGCTACTACTCTGGTTATTGAAATGGCTCCAAATGAGGCTTAACGTTCACACCGTCTCTATCCTTTCACACACTTTCTCTTGACTGTGCCTCAATGTCAAATACTCCAACACTGGCTAAGAGGTTTCCAGTTGTTGTTGTTGTGGGGGCATTTCCATCAAGCAAATCCACTGGGTCCTCACTTCCTTGGATGGTGAGAATAGTTTTGTGCTGGTCCTTGCAGCCAACAGCAGAGAAATTGCTGTCCTTTGCTCATAATGATACCTTCACATCTTGGTTTACCGGAGTCAGTGTAATAGCAGGTAAAAACTGCTAGTGGATGTAAGTCCAGGTCTATGAGTACATGCGTAGCCTTTTACCTGCATGTTATGTCCGCAATAAAGTGCATTATTTTTAATATGCTAAAAATGTAATCACAATAATGAGGGTGTTGCAAAAGCCATGTCGTGGCAGAATGTGTGATTGACTCTGAGCACTAAAAGGCAAGCGACCTACACTTTAACACTGTGCCTGAACGCATGCTGTGTAGACACTGTTGGAGGACTGAAGCTGCTGCTCTGCTAACACGCTACTCACGCTATGCCTCCTGTGTCGACACAGTGTAACGGTAAGGTGAAGTAATTTCCTTCCCTTCATTGTTACACTACGTTGCGCCATCGTGATTAAATATTGCTGCAAGGTCAATTATTCATTAAGGGCTTTTGCTGTTTTTTTCTCTTGTGGTGCACTTCAATTTTCAAGTAAATCTCAAACATATCAGCAGCCAAGATTGCTGAAAGTCAAAAAAGAGGAGCTCTGGAGCTGCATGGTACAACCTGAAGCACAGTATACTGTATGTGAGCCTTAAAAATCCTTATGTGCATTTTATTATGCTGCAGATGCTACTTACAGTACACAAGGATATTTTGTGTCACAGCATGTTAGGTTTTTATTCTCTGTGATCTTTTCAAACTTTTAATCATTATGAGTGTTCGATAAAAGGGTTTTAATCTCAACTGTATCAGCAGTGCAGCTCATTAAAGGGAAAGAAACAGCTGAACTATCAGCACTGGCCTTTGAAGCAGCATGGTGTAACCTGAAGTACAAAGAGTTGTCTGCTGGATTTAACATTAAAAGGAAATGCATGTTGCACTCCGGTGCTGATGTCTCCACTTGAATCCGTAGACTGCCATGTCAGGAAGCATAAAAAAAAAAAAAATTACAGCACCGTAGGAGGAATTATTTCCATTTGACAAGTTTTTTTCTAGGTCACTTACAGCTGTGATACGTTAAGCTTTTCTGATTCAGCGAGGCCTTGAGTCTGAGCCTGGGGCGCCAGGAGCTCTGTCTGCCTAGGGGGAGCTCTAGTCCCCCTCCTCACCTTTGTTTTAAGAGGTCAAGGAGAGGAGAGGAGAGGAGACTTGTTAAATGGAAGTGATGGGGAAAAAAAGCAGCACATACAGTATGTTTCCTATATTTCTGTCGCAGCTTGATGAAAATGGCGTCTCCCAAACTCCCTCTCCTCATTTTTACATCTCCTCACCTTCTCATAGCCTACTTTGAAAACCATCCTTCTCATAACTCTCTCTCTCTCTCTCTCTCTCTCTCTCTCTCTCTCTCCCTCTCCCCCCCCCCCCCCCCCCCCCCCCTCCCCCCCCCCACCCCCCCCCCCCACCCCTCCCCCCCCCCCCCCCCCCCCCCCCCCTCCCTCCCTCCCTCAGGTGCACATGTAGCTCGTTTAGTTAATTACTGTCATTTCGCTTTGTTAGTGCTCACAGAGCTCATGGAAACACATCGTAACACAGAAGCGCACATAAACACACAGAGTAAATTCCTAACTTAAAATACATGCGCCACTTAGGCATACTCCATTTGTATTAATACTAACACATAATGAAATGTACATTTAAAGCCTTCACCAACTATAATGATCATATAAATGCTGCGTGGTGCCATTTGATGAAGCACGCATGTACAGCGCGCCCACGCAATGACATCTTGTCTTGTTTACCATTTTTCATCTTAGCAAATAAGAGAGGGTCGAAGTAGTGGGGAAAAAAAACTATTAGCAGGAGATGCTTGGGTGAAGGTCGATTTGAGAGCCATGGATGATGAAATGAAAAGTTACAAAAACATCTACAAACAACACATAAGAGGATTGACCAAGGACAAGGGGAAGGCGTCGCAAACAGTGGAACTGTGTCTATACAGTATTTCATCACAATGCCATTATAGATGTAATCTATAACACATTCACTGTCCAACCACACATCTCTCATTCTGAAGAGCAGGTTGTTAAGCTTTCTAAATGACAGACAGTTAAAATACACCCATTTATTTCAGCTTTTAAGAATAATTAGTCACATATTTCTAACATGAGCATTGATGTGGAAAAAAGCAATTTAAGCAACCACTCTTTGTAGGGTACTATGAGAGAAAACAACATCCTAAATCGTGCAAGCAATGTAGGATGTTACATTTCCCTTGTTAACTTCACATTTTTGGATAAAAAGTATAAAGAGTCTGCACGTCCACACCGCCTTCCACACAGTATGCGTAATTCTCCGCAGGGTATTCGCAGGGTGTTTTCAATTGCAAATACAGAGTGCGTGGGAGGGTCGGCATTGTTGAGGAATGAAAATGGGGAGAGAAGGAGGCGAAGCTGCAGCAAACAGGTAGGGCAGGAAATGAGATAGGACAGAAGAGGCAGGTGAGGAGCAGGAGCAGGAGCAAGAGGAGGCAAAGCCCTGCTAGATAACATCAGGGAACGTGCAGTTTATACATTGATTCAGAGGTCCAAATCCAAAGCATCTACAGCCAATTTCCTCTTCACCCATCCCTCACAAATATGCAAGCAAAATGTCAGCAAAAGAGATTATCTAACGTATAAGAGACGAGGGTTACACACACACACAGTGCATTTCTGTCCTCTCTAGCTGTGGTGAACTCTGCGTAATCCTCTGAATAGCTAAGGTGACACATGGACTGTCTCGCTCTCTCGCGCATTCTGCTTTCTGTTTGTCATTCTGTCCCTTCACATTATCCATCTCTTTGTCTCCCTGCTCATCTCGCCGCTGTTTTTAATCACTTACCATTCATCTTATTTTTCCTTCCCTGCGAGGCTCTGTGCCAGCAGGTGTTACTTTACAAAAGAACACAACAAGCACCTTGAGATGCAGCGGCGTCCTACTGAAAGTGATTTACAGGGGTGATCCATTTAAATGCATTTTCGCAACACGGTAACATATCAAATATTAAAGAAGGAGGGACGACAAATTGAGACATTTGACATTAAGCAACAAAGCAATATCTGTTTCCAAGACTACATTTGCATGCATTATTTTTCCCCTATCCCTGAAGAGAGAGAGGCCTACGCAAAGGAGAGGTTCTCCAGAATCCAATAAAAGAGCCAAAACAGTTTTGCAAACTTAGAACATTTACATTAATTTCAGATAAGACCCAAAGGCTTAAAAGCCATGTAAATATGCACAGGAACAGCATGTGATTGACCGTATTAGCAAATGTAAATATGATGCATTTGCAGCCATATTGCAACTGCATAAAATGGAAAAGGATCTGATGTTAGCTTTCCAGTACTCTGACCCCAAAAACACTGTCAGTGTTTTCTCCTGATGTCTGCAAGGTGTAGCTGAGAGTGATGAAACTGCGTCGAGTGGGGAAGACAGAATTTACAATCATTCATCTGCTCTGAAAAGTAACTTCATATGAAACACACAGACACAGGACTCCAAGGATGCACTGATGCTGTTTGCTACTGCGCTCTGTTGCCGTGTTTGTATTGCTTTTTCTCTGAGGATCAAGCAGACAGTTTGATATTCATTCCCCGCTACAGAGGATTTCTAAACCTTCCCAAAGCGTCAGAGGTTTGAGTCAGACTGGCTCAAACACTCTCCCAAGGCAATGACTTCAAATTTGTTAGCCATCATTACCATCAGCCACCTGAATATATAATCAAATTAATTAATACAGCAGGCAGAGCTGGACTGGAGCAGCTGTCAGGCCATGTGCTGGGAACAACACCTTGATGAAGACTAAGCTGCTCGTCTGCTTTTTGAGGCTTTATGTCATTGCCAACCCACATTTCTACTCATGTAACTGTATATCCATGTGTAGGTTTGGACGTATGCATCTGCTTTTAGCAACTCAAACTTGCATTTTCAAACAACAGTAAGAGAGATCGGTACTATAATACCAAACAATTATCGCCTCTAATATGAGAATTGCTTGCTTGTATTATTTTTTCATTGCTCTTAATTAATCTTTTTTTTTCTGGACTGTTTGACACATTGAAGACATCATTTCTGGCTCTGGCTCTGTTTTTCATTATTTCTGACATTTTAAAAAGTGTGTGATAAGTATAATTTCTCCAATTTAACTAGCCATCTTGTTCTTGTTTACTTGGTTGCTCACCATCTTGGTTTTAATATGATTGGACAGTTGCGTGAATTAAACAGAGAACAGACCTAATCTGTTTCAATCAAATCAGGATCTTGAAGATTAAGAAAATGAATATTCACATGCAAAGTACAGCACCAGCGCTCTGAAAAATATGATGATCCTTACTTGTAGCTGACTCATTTTCAGCTGTCGGAATACGCTGCAGTCTGTCCTGGTGAAGTGTCGACAAATAGCCATCAGTCACACATTTCTGATAGATCACCAAAGAAGAATCGGGACTGAAGAGGTCCTCTGTCCAATTAAATTACTCCAGCTACATTTAAAGAACCTGACTGCTTTATGTCACGTTGCTTCTTAAAAAGAAAAGAGGAACAATACGGTGCCTCTGTCTGTACCGTCTCTTGGTTAAAGTGTGAGCACTGATGCATTCGGTGTGAATTACTAAGTGTCAAACCCATCAGACGAACATCAGCTAACAGCAGGAAGAGTGCAAACATGATAATTGCAAAATACTGACAGCATAAATGTTCCTCCAAATCCATAATAATGATCAGTCAGCTATTGACTCCCCATCTTCATTTCAATTCTTCTTTTACTCAGTTAGCACAAGAGCCCAAGAACATTATTATCTCCTTACAACACGATGTACTTTCTCAGATTAATCACCAACATTGAGGGTAGGTAGAAGTTTGATGTGTAGTCACTACTTACTCTTTATCTATTCATGTTTGGAGTTAAATCTAAATATTGTTCTGCTCTACCTCATCTTCATATTGCATGTTTCTACTGATGTGTTTGTTTAGATAATACTGCTCCCCTTCACTAGCTTTGGTGATTTAACGCCTGCTGGCCTACTGTGCAGTAAAGCTGTTGAATTCTATCACTTGACTCACAACAACGCTGACACTAAATGACATATTCATGCTTCTCCTTTCATACCGGCATGGTTTTGTGTTATTTACATACATGTGTTAAATACTGCAGATGTATTCTGTGAGATATTCGCTGTGAGTTAACGGGAGCAGACAAAAAGACATCAGATGGCTGCAAACCTGAGATAATAATACATGTATTCATGCATTCATGGAACAACAGAAAAGCATGTCAACCAGAGCATTATCATTGAATGTTGTGTACACAATCCTTAACATTGCCAAGAAAGCAGACTCCAGCAGGGCACCTTAAGCAAAATAAACCTGGGGTCACCTTAAAAGTACTTCAGACAATTTGCCTGAATCCACTTCAGCCCTCCTTCTTTCTGATCCCACAGCTGTGCCCGATCAGAGTGTCTTTCATATTGAGTTCCCACAACATGGCATTACCTTGCCATCACATTTCTCCCAGTCAGAAAGACCATATTGAAAGTAAACGCTGGCTCTATCCTTGAGAAGATGAAAAAGTCTGTTTGAGGGGTGGAAGGGACTCAGCTTCATCCTCTGGGGGTAAACAGCTTCTATAAAAATGACGGCCATTCCAGAGTTGTTTTATGTTAAGTGTTGCCGGTCCCAATGCCTGGAAATTTCTATAAGAAAGTGAATAAACTCAAACACAATTGAGCAACAAACAGCTCTGCAAATGCTGCAAAGAGAAAGGAGTGTTTAATCTGCCCAATTTCCAATTAAACATTCACTCTGAATAAAATCAATACTTTGCAGCACCCCATGCTGCCCAGCTTAAAGATGTCTTATTTATCAAACAGTAAGGGAGAAGCCTTAGTCTAGAAGCTATTCAAATGGACTGACCTCTATAATAAAATTAAAGAGAAAATCCAAAATCTTCCTCGCAAAAACTGGAGGTAGATTCACCAGCTAAGAGGTAAAACTCATCTCATCTTCATCGGAGGGTCATGAAAAGTCCAGACTTCAAATCAACCAGTGCAGAGCAGAGAAGGATCCACATTGGCTACACAGACAAATCAATAGTACCATGCACCAGTATCACTGGAGCACCAGCAGGCCTCACAGGGTTGACCTCAGTCCAGCAAGTACCTTGTAAAAATGCCCACCAAAGGCAGTGACATACTAGTGCAGTGCATGTGTAACATTTCACAGATTTAATCTTATAACTACATAAATGAATACATGTACTGGGCCTGCTCCTGAACACGCTCAGTAGTAAGCGGCTGGTTATGGACTTTGCAGCTGCTGAAATATTGATACACTGTACAGTAAATGGACGAGCAGTGCAACACTGTCCGTCTCCGACTGCAAACGCCCTCTTGAAAGACAGCTTAATGACTAAGAGTGATTTACGGCTGCACATGGACTGTGGATGAACAGAACAAAGTAGAGCCAGCTCTTCTTTTAGCAGCTGTTTCTTCAGGGCTGAATGACTTTGACTTATCCCATGTAACACATCACTGATGTCTGTATGTATGCACACTAAGCAGACAGTGTGTTAGATTCTTTCTAGCCCCTGTGGCTCTCCAGCCTTGTTTCCGTCTTGCCTCCATGCCTTTCTCTTGATGACCCTTTGCCTCTTTATTGACTGCCGCCTGCCTTTGTCCTTTGGTGGGATTTGCTGGATCTGTCTGCCATTCACTTCCCGACAAATCCTGATTACAGCCAAAGTAAAGACTGTCTTACTTTTAACTGCCTTGTCTGCTTCTCAGCCCAATTACTTCTACCTACGGCGGTTCTACAAGTGTTACACCCAAACAGGGATGTACGCCGACATCTTGATGGGGAGTGGTTTAAAAAATATTTAATGCACACACAAACACAATTGTACACACAATCCCCTTCCCCCATTCCAGTGAAAAATGTGCCTTAATGCTGTATCTCACTGTGAAATGCGACCAGAAGATGGCTTGTATAAGCAAATGAATGCAATTATTTTTATATACATACTGTAATTTAGCCTGTTGAAAAGACTCACAACCTGCACACACAAGCTTGACCATATTACCAAACATAAATACAGCCTCCATGTAGAGTACGCTAATTAACTGATTAATGACAACGAATTAACAACAAAACGGTCATGCTGAACAAGATTCAAGTAAACACACTGATCATCACTGCTGAGTGCCTTGCCAACATTAGAATAACAAACAACTTGGATCATGTTCAGTCGTGCACAAAGACAGAAAGGTGGGGAGGGAAGAAGTGACAAGTTCTCGCTCGACTGATCCAGTCGTCTGTATTCTGACCTCATCGCTCCCTGCAAGAATAAACCAAGCACAGCACGGCAGAGACTGGAGGCTGAGGATAACAACCCCTCCCCCTGGGAAACCGAGACTTGATCCTGCAGGCAGATGCTCAGAGCCTACAGGTGTGGGGTGGTGTTTATGAAATTTAACAAGGCCCGCAAATATGAAGCAGCAAGCATGATGGAGAGAAAAGTGAGAAGATCACTGAGATATATATATGTTGCATCATAAATAAGTTGCAGCGCACACATGTAGTCTGTCTGACCTAAGTCAAGGTAGGTCTTGCAAGAAATGTTCAGAATTTCTAACTAATTTTGACACTCATGTACAGATTCATGCTCTCAAGGATACAGAGTTTAGCACAGCAGAGATTGAGGAGTGACAATAATACCGACTCCAGTAATCCGCCTGATGCTCTATGAAGCAACAGGCAAAGCAGCAGATGAGACAAATTCTTATGTTGTGGCAAAAAATTTCACAAAAAAAAACAGATGACCATCAACACATGGATAAGTTAGACATGCTGTTAGTCATAATGGCAACTAATTCAATATAAAACCAAGGCAAACCATCCAAACAAAACACCAGCCAACGTCAACAGAATGCTGTAAGTTCACGACACAAAACTTGTTAAATACACATTAAATAAATACACTCGAATGCATCTCAACGGCTGCTTCAACAGCCCCACCAAAGCAACCAAACATTAGCTTAGCCACCGCAAGCGCTCAACTCACAATAAACAGCGATGAAAACAAGTTTACAAAACATTAGCAGTGACAACAGAGAAAAAAGTAAAGAAGTCTTAGCTCTGAAAACAAAAACAAACAAGCAGCACCGTCAAAGCACAGAGCCCAAACATGCTTTGATGATACGCGTGTTAGCACAAACAGTCCTTACCTTGTTGAAGGCCACGGTGGTTCCTGAACGCATCTCACTGGAGGAGAAAGTCACCTGCGGGCATCGTTTGAGACAGAAAAACTCCTCCGAATCGAAAATGTGGCGTCTAAAAGTGACAACACAAACACGGTCACGGGACACGTCACGTGGTTGTTTCTTCCAAACAGCTAAAGTGGCTGAAAATCACAACGTTTCTAGACGTACCGTCAGCTAGCGTCTAATCTGCGAAGTAACAATCACAAGCGCGACGGCGCAGCTGGCGCGAGCGAAAAGGTGAGCGTGACGTTTCAATAAACCGCCCAATCACAGCGACGAAAGTGTGTCACCTGAGTCTGCCTGAACCAGCGTTTATTTTCCGCTACAGTGTTAGAAAACTCTATTAAGCGGACTGATAATTAGATTTCATTAGAGCAAAGGAGTGTGTTTGAGAGTATTTATTTATTTATTTCACTAAACCGAGATAGAAAATAAAAACAAAGCGCTGGATACTCTGAATTGTTAAATCAAGGTCAGCTCAGTTGTGCTTACCTATATTCAGCATTAATTGCATGACAGCCTTGTATTGGGGTTTAATTAAAGATTAATTTGTCTATCAGCCCCCTCAAAGCCTCACAGGTTTATTGTGCAACTCTTAATTATACTTATTTCAAAGGCTATTTTGAGTACAACTGTGTTCATTTGAATAAAATTGCTGTCGCACCTCCAGGTAATGTCGCCTAAGACATGTTCTTCTTCTTACATTAAAAAAAAAAAAAAAAAAAATAGAAAATGTTCATTTCATCATCCATTGATGGGTGATGGGCCCAGCCTCAGAATCTGCAGCTCACATTTAACCACCCAAGAATAAATGCAAACCTCAAAGACATGAGAGTGGCTTCAATCCCTGCCTTACTTTAGTTTGGGGTTTCAGTTTCTCTTGTTTGTCACAGCACGTCTGTGTGTGAGAGAGAGCCCATCTGTCTGTCTGCATGCCTGTCTAATTGTGAGAAAAGGAAGACATCCAGCCTCCCTTTCCATTATTCAGAGCCTGCTCTGTTCTTTCATATTCTACCTGTGTGCAGTAATGAGGTTCACACAGTCACACTGAGAATTTAACCAGAAAATGTCTCCGCTTTCATCTGTGTGTCTGCCTGGGTGTAAAGGAGGCGGAGGAGCTTTGGAGTAGCCAGTTCCAGGTGAGAAGAACAAAAAGACGTTTCTGCCCTTGGCTTTGGTTTAATACCCAGTCATACTGACTCATGTGCATCTATGTGTGTGTGTGTTTCTCAGTGCTGTGTAATGGAAGGAGTGGGTGCAATGTAAAGCTAACATTTTGGAAAGACAATACCAGACAGGACAAGTTGGCAAGGTAAATGTGCACACACACTTCCAGAGAAGAATGCACACATCAGCAGATGCATGCATGGACACAAATAGAGCACATGCAGAAATATAATGAGACAGGCTCGCAAAGTTTTTGAGAGAGAGAAACAGAGACAGCAAGAACGGGGGAGGAAAACGGGGGGAAAGGTAGACAGCCTGCATAGTACACGCTCCTGCAGAATAGCACAAAAGAAAGGGAGGGGGGAAAGATGCACACTGAGGGGAGGTGTGGGTGTGTGTGGGTGAGAGATATAGACTGAACGACAGAGAAAGAGAGAAAAGAGAGTGGTAGGTTCAGTGGGGAGCCGAGGACCACATACTCGCACGGCTAAAAGAGCCAGCCCACGCAAGCAAGAGAGCAGACAGAGAAGAGGAATTGGGATGCTAGAGTGACAGAGGCAAAAGAGTGGGAGGGGTGAGGAAGGCGACCACATGTTCACACCATGTCCCTGCTGCATATGGACACGGGAGGAAGAGGAAGGGAAGGGGATGGGCAGGAAGCGGAGAGGAAGCGGGTGAGCTAACACCAACATGACAAAGATCATATGGAAAGAAGAAAGGGAGGGTGACGTGTGAGAAAGGGAAGTGGGAGTTGGAAGGGAGGTGAGAAAGAGAGCGAATCAGCTGCAGAAGTGAAAAGGGGGGAGAGAGGGAGAGGGAGAGAGAAGGAGGAAGAGACAGAGGGGGGAGTGCAGAACTGCTGCAAGCGAGACAGACTGCATACTCATAACACATTATGGCTATTATTAGACAGAGAAAAGAGGTAGACTGGGGGGCCTGCGGGAGTAACAGAGAGAGGAGGAGGGAGAGGGAGAGGAGAGAAATGGGGGTGGGTGAGGAGGATGGTATTACCATCACCGAGCTTGCGGATGAGAACAAACGCATGAATGCCTGCATGGATACAAATATTCGATGGAGTGATACAATACAAGGAAAGAAATGAGAAGAGGGAAGAAAGGAAATGAGAAGAGAGGAGGAGAGAAGAGAGAAATGAAAGGATAGGAGGGGAGAGAAGGAAAGGAAAGGAAAGGAAAGGAAAGGAAAGGAAAGGAAAGGAAAGGAAAGGAAAGGAAAGGAAAGGAAAGGAAAAAGAAGGTAAAGCAACTTTTGGAGGAAGACAGGGATGGCAGTGAGGACAGCAAGACAGATGAGGGCGGGGGGGGGGTGGGTTCAAGAGAAAAAAAATCTCGTAAACAAACCAGGGGAGCCAACTATAGCAACAGACAGATGGGAGAGAAAGGAGGGAGAGATCAGTGTGTGTTATTTTGGGGCGAGCCAAAGCATGGCCAGTTATGTCACTTCAGATTTGTTATGTATTCCTCACTTTTTCACTCCCTGGCTCCTCAGTCCTTCCCTCCTTCCTTCCACCTCATCCTTCGCTCCACTGACTTCAGCCCCACTCAGCAAGAGGCTCCACAGCAGGCTGCTGCCGCCAGTCTTTGTATGTGAAGCTAAAAGTACGATTCTCCTTCCAACCCCCTTTTTTCCTCTCCATTGCCCCTCCTCGTCTCACTCCTCTTTTGCAGAACTGACTGCTGTTCTGTGTTCTGCTCCGGACTAATTTTACTGCTCCTTTGTGAAACGCTTATGATGTGATAGTGGAAGGAGTTAAGAAAGCAGGGAAAATGTATCCCTACTTTGCAACAGAATGTCTGTCATGTCATGTCTGAAAATCAGTTTGACAGCATTTTCAACATGGCATTAAATCCAGGAATCATTTGTGTCCGTTACTTATTTCCACGGCAGTTGAAAGTCCCCTCTGGAAATGGAAGAATATCCCCCTCTGCGTAACACCCACCGAAGAGGCTTAATGCAATTAATTCCTATTTTCATTAAAAGCCCTTTACTCTTTGAGGCTCTGCACTATAACTTACTGACACATATTCAGATCCCCCTGCTATCTTCTATAAATGACTTTATTCACAAAGGATACAGTAGGTGAGATTCTGACACGCACACATACACTGTTATGGATCCAGGCCTGTAAAATGGGGTTTAATGTTACCAATTATAAGTGAGCTTTATTCATATAAACTTTTCCAAATGTCTGCTAATCCCTTTCGTCTTTTGGGTATTTCTGAGAAATCAGGAGCTGCAGCCTTGATGTGGAGCACCGGTGGTTTTCTTGTCTTTGTGCTGGGTTTAATGTGAAGGGGTTTTCTTTAAAGCTGTGGAACTACTGCGCCACCAAGTGGTCAGAGGAGTGCAAGCTGGTGAAGACAAAAAAAAAAAAACACTAGCAAAGTTTATTCTAGAATAGGCGTGTCAAACTCATTTCACAAAGGGCCATGTGGCTGCAGGTTTTTCCTCCAACCAATCAAGAGCATGCAGTCTGACCAATCAGCTGTCTGAAGACTGAGATCAGCTGAGTTCTGCATGGTCACTTATCAATATTAAAAATATCCATCCATCCATTTTCTATGCCGCTTATCCCTTTCAGGGTTGGGGGGGGGGCTGGAGCCTATCTCGGCTGTCAACGGGTGAGAGGCGGGGTACACCCTGGACCGGTCGCCAGCCGATCGCAGGGCACATACACACACCATTCACACTCACACTCACACCTAGGGGCACTTTAGAGTCACCAATCAACCTAATGAGCATGTTTTTGGTCTGTGGGAAGAAGCTGGAGTGCCCGGAGAGAACCCACGCATGCACGGGAAGAACATGCAAACTTGACACAGAAAGGCCCGACCCAGGAATTGAACCTGCGACCTTCTTGCTGTGAGGCACGCGCACTACCTGCTGCGCCACCATGCAGCCCAAAATTAAAAATATTTAAATGCGAATTCTGGTGTGAATGTACACCCATAGATACTCAAGAGGGGGCAGGTCACTGCAAATTACCAGCAGATTGCAGGAAACCAGTAGAATTGTGTCTGAAAATCACACATTTCCTCACTAATATTCTGTGTTTCCACATTCAATCCCCTCCAGAAGCCTTAGCCTCCACCTGCCTCCAACAGTAAACAGGTTTCCTCTATTATGCCACCCCCCTCCAACCCCACACTATTCTTCTCAGTCCAGGAGACTGCTGGGCAAACAGCCGCAGGTGCAGCCAGGAGACAACAAAGCCAGATCTGTGGAGGAACATCAAGCATCAGGAAGACTGTCAACACCGGCAGGTGATAGCGGTGAAAGGATGGGAAACAGACGTCCGCATACACACACAGATATCAGTGCCAGCACAGCGAGAGGAAAGTGTGGGGGCTGTTTATGTTGCTGCCATGTTGGGTTGCAGGAAGACAGCTCTGCCACTGTTGGAACCAGTCAGGGAGCCTGCTGTGGTGGTGGAAATCCGATCAAATCAATTCCCTTTTGCTTATTTATCAGCTGACTCCAGTGTCAGCACCAGCAACCTCACTTTCTCAATAAACAGTGCATGAGCACATCCACCAGGCTTGTGGTCCAGCTGAGGCCTGAAAACTCATGAGAACATAATGAAGGGCTTTATAGTATTAAACTAATTAAAGATCCATCCATCCATTTTCTATACCGACTATCCCTTTTCGGGGTTGCAGGGGGGCTGGAGCCTATTCCAGCTGTCAACGGGCGAGAGGCGGGGTACACCCTGAACCGGTCGAGGGCAACATATACAGACAAACAACCATTCACACTCACACTCACACCTAAGGCAAATTTTAGAATCACCAATTAACCTAATGAGCATGTTTTTGGTCTGTTTGAGGAAGCCGGAGTGCCCGAGGAGAACCCACGCATGCACGGGAAGAACATGCAAACCTTCACACAGAAAGGCCCTACCCGACCCGGGGATCGAACCAGCGACCTTCTTGCTGTGAGGCACGCCCTAATTAAAGATCCCTCCCAGGAAATGACTCCATTTTGAATACTAATTTGTTTGATATTTGACATTTATTTGATAGCTGACTGATCCACAGCAGAAGAAAAAAAAAAAATCAATAAACTGCTTACAGATTCTCAAAAGCACATCTGCTCCTCCTCCCTCCAGAAACTCTGAATGTTTAAAGTGTTTAAATGCTGAACCCATGTTTTCCCGCTGAAGTGAAAAGTGCACGCTCAGCGAATGTGATGTGGAAGTTTTGAGTTTCCACATCACACTTAGGTGAGCTGCATTTTGGGGCATCAGTCACAAAATGTGGCTCGAACATAGGCGCTTTAAAGTCAGACGCTCTCCTCCTTTAGACCTGTCTGCACATGTTATTCTGCACTGTGAAGGTTTAAAATCAAAGGGATATCAGAAGAAGGTATTTCTAAATGGAGGGGGGATTTAAATTTACCTCATATCATGAATATCTCGATCGAGACACAAGCGGTTAACGCTCTGCTGTCCTCTAGTGTCTAACCTACTAACCTGCACCGTGAGATCAGATGCAACCATTAGTTTCACTGCATGTCCTATATAACAAAACAACTTCAATAAACACGACACAGCGCCGCTTTATTCTTTGATTATTTATGTGACAGGTAGAAACAGGCAGGTGTAGTTTGTAGACGGTCCCATGGGATGAGCAGAACTTTGCGAAATGCTGCAGCCCCTGACTCTCGACGCCACTGAGTCGACACAATCTTTTGTTGGCGGTCCTTTGTTGTCAGAGCCTATAGACTGCAAATCAGATGACACGCGCATGAGAAGGCGAGCTCGGATGTACAGTGCAAGAGACAGACACTTTAAACGCGGCAGACCGGTGCTTTGAACCCAATCCACGTCAAATAAGCTCAATGTGATGGAAGTGCTCCCTAAGCACACACAGGCAGACAAACTACCGACATGCCATCACACAAACATGAATAATATATAGATATCATTGCCTGTCATACTCGGCCTGTAAATGGCACAGATATTGTTATAACCTTTATTAATATTGTATGTGCAGCAGGCTAACCTGAGATTGATGCTTGACACTATGTGAGACACCCAACGCAAGGACACACTGATTGCACACTACTGGCACAAATATAACAACCTTTGCGATGATGGATTTATTATGCAGCAGAGGAACTTACTGAGCAACACTGACCAGGAGCTGTAACAATGATAATGATAAACTCTATTTGTATGGCACCTTTCCCACGAGATATGCCGCTCTCGGTGCTTTACAACAGGAAATTACATGCACCAAGTGCTCCACATAATAAAGACATAGCTGTAGTGCCTAATAATCCTGATTAAATCTCACAACTGACTGAGACTTGAGCTAAAATTACCAGTTCACCCATCGACACGAGTGCACATTATTGGCCCCTGGTAACGTGGCCCTCGCCTTATTTTGTGCTTGCCAATAAGACATGAAAAATGAGCTACAGTGGCTTTCTTAAAAGGTGATCAATGCTCCAGGGGTTCAGATATTTTGCGCTTTGGGTGGCTACTATGAAGCCAAAAAATCCTGGATCCTACACTTCCCATAATGCAACTCGATAGTGTTGTTGTCTGAGAAGCACTGGAAAGGTCAGATAAATGAAAAAAGAGCACCTGCTGTAAGAATTCTGTAGAAATATATTTATTTCCAATGATATCTTTAGAATAGTAAAGATACCATTGGGTTAAAAATCCCACAAGACCAAGCAGACCTGGTATCCCAAGCAGATTGACTTTATTTGTATCTTCCATGATAATTAATTGTCATCATCATCGTCAGGATCGCATCAGTTAACAGTGTTATTGCCACCGGCTCCATTACCTTCACCATCATCATCCACCCAAATGAAATAATTACATTATCTTAAGCAGGCCAGTGACAACAGCTATAATCTGGTGTGATATTGACAATCTCATTATCAGTTACATATTAATTAGCTTAAATACTGAGGACATTTTGCTCGACGGCGCTTGAACAGAAAGCCCATTCCTGGCTTTACACATCACTGTGTAAGACAATAATGCATTGTATGTGACATTATTGTTTTATACTCCATAGAGGCTGCATGTACATAACAACTACATTGTGGTAACAATTCACTTGTTCGACAGCTCACAAGTAATCCAGCAGCATTAAATATTTAGCGAGATAGAAAATGAGCATCCTGAAATGTGACATGGTCGTCTCTTCTTGGGGGGGGGGGGGGGCTCTTGCTGCATTGACAAGCTGAGTTCTGCATGAATATAGCTTTTTATAGCTTCACTGTCCAATGATGATACTCAACCAACAATCAGGCGACGCAGTGCATATTTGAGCAAGGTGTTCCTGCGTCTCGGACGCTAATCGTGATCACATTTCAACTGTAGTCTGACCCTGACCCAGGTGGCGATATGCTGTCGCTTCAAGGATATGCGTCAATACACAGCTGTTCGTTATTCCGGTGCAAAAAACAAGTAGCGGTGACACTGTATCACACAGATACAAGGCTCAGTACAGGTTCAGTACAGCTTTTGCACAAACCGCTCATTAAAAGCAAAAGCCCGTCTGTGGATAAGAACAGACTGCTGTTTTTTGCTCTGAGGGAGACAAATTCACATTAAAGTGTCCGAGGTCAGAGGTCAAAAGGATACCCTGAATTCTGTTTCTGGTCAGCGGAAACCGCAATTTGAGCCCAATATCAACAGTGCTACAACAACTGCGCGTGAAACATAATCAATGGATCACAAATTTCCTTTGGTTACCTGATAGTTTGTAGTATCCACATTAGACGAACCGAACGGGTCTGAAATGGAAACTGAAAATGCGGCTGGAATTCAAGTGAGTTCGAGTCAAACCAATTCTTGACATGTTTTTTTTTTCGTTTTGTTTTTTGTTTTTACAGTGTTCGACAAACTTGGTATGACTACTCGACTCACCCCATGACCACAAGAGAAACAGTAACAGTATTGACAACAATGCATCAGTTATAATCGCTAGAGCGTTTTATAAGACAGTCAAGTGATGCTGATAGAGAGGCGGAAAACAAGAGCAGAATGTTGTGCTGAAACTGGATGTGGGCTAAGTTTGGGCGCGAGAGGGTGTTTTAGAGCGGTCTGAAATGTTGAGCCACCCTCCCCTCTTGTCATTTTATTTGTAGTTTTGTGCCATATGGAGCAAAACAGCCAGACAGCGACTGATGCTGTGGAAACAGAGGCTCAGTCGCAAACTTCTACTTTATCTAACAGCGCTGTCATTTCAGTGACTGAGGTGCCCATTGCTTGTGGTTATAAGTTCAGAAAGCAACATATACAAGTCTGGCCACAAAGCGGGGATATGGGCAATATTGCTTCGCAACACATTCAGTCACCGTAAAAGTCAAATAAAATTAGTGGAGGCTTCAGAGATAAATGCACAATCAGATGGGGCTGTGCTGCTCTCTGAGGGTTTCCACTTCAGGGGTTTGCTGCACCTGTGCTCAGTGATGTCACAGCAGGCGCTTTTTAATGAGCTGCCGAAGACAAATGACCTGGTTTGACATCACTGACCGGGCTGTGTGCACACGTGAAACCTGCTTCGGTCTCAGCCCACAGAGAGCAGGACAGCAGCTGTTCCCAACGTGTCCGATACACTGATGGTTTACCCTCCAAATACAATACCACATATATATAAATAAGGCTTTGCTGCCACCTAGTGGACATAACCCCAGCTTGCCAGGTTTAATCACAGATACCACAATGTTTTAGACACATTCTGAGTGGATTTACACATGAGCTGCTCCTCAGCCATTCAGTCAACGTAGAAAAGAAACAAAATACATTTTTAACCACCACAATAGTGCATTTTGCCAAAAAAGATCCCTTGATTTATCATTTTTGCTCTGGAGTAAACCCACCCTTTTGTCACCTAATGTAGATATTGGGTCCAGCAGTGCAGATCGTACTATTCGCACACTGTGTGGACTTGATGCTGACACCTGTACCAGCTGCTAATGTCTATGCGCATGCGTTTAAGCACAGGCATTTTCTTTTTTTTTTTTTTTTGCTTTGGCATGTTAATGGATTTTTTATGTGTGAAAGGGAGCTCGTGTTGACACAGGAACGCAGCATTAACTGAAATCCTGAGCAAAAAAGTTGGCAACATCGAACACAAAGGCAACATAGCAGGACAGTCCCATGCTAGCAGCGTGGGTGCGTGTGTGTGCGCGCATATTTGTGTTCAGACTCTGCGTGTGTGGGGCTATTACGGGTACTGGATTGATGTCACTCTAGGCAAAAATAAGCTGTTACGATGGCTGTGGCTAAACATGCAAGCGCGCATGAGTGTGTGTGTGTTTGTGTAAGACATCATGGGCACAAAGTTCTCTTGGCACACCTGAAGCGGCTGAGGACACACTTTTGACACACTCTGAGATAATAAAACACTGTATAAATATCCGGTCACAACAAATATGAGAGAAATACACTTGTCATATTCATGAAAATAAAGAAATAAACAAGACTTGCGAGCAAGTATAGCGAGGTCAAAGCACCCTATGTAATTCAGAACCAGAGGCTCGCCGACCCGAGCTCAGCGGGAAGCAAAGAGCATCGTCCGTTTTACAAAAATGAAAAGATTAAATAAATAAATAAATAAATAAAAAAACATGAGAACTGTCTAAAGCTTACAAAGGCGTTTGGATCTTAGACAGCACTTAACCTGAAATAAAGTCTACTCAAGTATGCAGATGATATAAAAGTAGCAAATTACAGACTGAATTGTAGTTTTGTTTCTTTTGGCGGCAAAGTATTTAGATAGAAAAGCGATCAGATTTCACACTGGAGCTCACGACCTGTGACTTCCAGCTGACGTGGCTAACCTGAACACAACATACCCGAACAGAACCATCCGAGCTTTAGTGTCACAACCAAACCAAACGACAAACTGAGTGACTGAGAGTTAGTGAAACATCTTGCGATTCATTCAAATTAACACAGAAGTGTGGTCAGTGCTTTTTTTTAGTGCTTCTTTTTCTTAAGGGACATTAATGGAGACAACTTTATCTACAAGTCAAAAGACTGAGATAATGATAAATAGCTGTAAAAATAATTGTCTTTTAATCTCACATTTTCATTCTTTCTTCCTCCAAGTGAGTCATTGTTCCAGCTCTGTTCACAGAGAAACACTTGTCCTTGTTGCTGTTTATTTCCTCCGTCGGTTTTCTTCCATTAATTGCTTCGTCCATTAGTTTCCTTGTGCCCAGTTCAGCTTGATGTCCCCCAGAGCGACCGAGGATCTGTGAGCCAGAATCAGTGTGTGTGAATGTGTGTCCAAACCAGGTCAGCACTCATGCTCTACTTTATCTTTCCAGAAAGTGTCATTGACAGAACGTTCCCTGCTGTCTCCGCTGACTCCAGGCTGGATGTACAGTATCTATGTGCCTGCGTGTCACTGACATGCCCATCGTCTCCATCATCCATGAGCTGCGTCGAGGATCGTTTTTTTTGTTTTCAGGAAGCTCCTCAGGTTGAGAGATCTCTCGTTCTTTCAGTGTGCTTTTCAGTGTCGTGTTTGAAGTGAGCAGATAGAGAGCGAGGGAGACCCTTCCAATCACAAAGTGGCTGACAGTGTGCAGGGAAGGTGAGGAAGTGTTCATTAACTGCTCTAACTGCTTCTTGCTACGGTAGCAGGTTTGGTGTGCTTTGTAAAATATATGCATCAAAGCACTGATGGCTGTGTTGTCTGTGCCAAATGCTTCTCCCTGGACTGATTTTCCACGAAAACATACTAACTCGGAAAGTAGGACGACTCAATCCCAACGGATTCTTGTCCGTGCCCTTGTCTACATGTGTCGAAAATATCTAAATTTGTGTTGACTGACCATGGATCGCTGCATTTTTGGCAACGGCGGACATATTTGCTACATCGCTTTCAGTAGCTCCTGCACAATAGCTGTTATTAAGTCACATGCATCTCTATGCCGGCGAACTTTTGTTGTGAGGCGATGTTTCAGAGAGCATTGTTACTTATTTGCAGGTGACTCTTCAGGAGGAGGAGGAGGAGGTAGCAGCATAGCACAATCTGGCCAAACATATTGTACCACAGGGCAGGGCGTCCCTGATCGTTGTGATCAAACTGTCGCTTTAATTAATTTTAATATTGTAAAGTCTCATCAGCAATTTTTGTTGGCTGCAGTAAAAATACGAAGCAATCAAAAGTCAGATTTCTTCTTCTGTGTTTTTTTTTTCATTATGAGAATACCAGCTGAGTTTGAGAGCTCAAGTTTTACTTCCCATGCAGTCCAATATTGTGGACATAAATGAGATAAAGAGGTGGTTTTTCATGCCTAAACACATACAGTAGTGTGATATATAATATACTGATACTGGAGGAAGGTTTACTGGTTATTGTAATTTTTTTCCCTCATATTTTGCGAGCCTGTCTTTGAGCACAAATGTTTAAAACTGGAGCACAACGACGTAGGCAGAACTGGTGGAAATTAGCCAGGTTTTACTCTCGCTGTGTGCTAAAACCACATCCTGTGTTAGCAACCTTTCAATATATTTAAAGGCCAATTTGGTCTTTTGCTCAGGTAAACTCAATAATCAAAGCACCCACATGATTTGTTCAAGCCTTTGTATAAGTGGGAAATATCTGGTTTATAAAATCTGATCCTGGAGGAGAATCTATCGCCTAGAGGAGATGTGATATGTCGAGTGAGCGGCGCTGAAATCCAATCTAAGCGTTTCCAGGAGCAGAGAGAGGTTTATCGCATAACCACCGCTTTCAAAAGAGGAAAGGGAGGAGCAGAGGAGAACAGGAGGTGAAGTTCACGACAGATGCCGTGACTCTACTTTCGCATAACGCCCTCTCACTGATCACACAACATGTGCTGACTGCAAACACACGACGCGGCTAACGCGACGTGTTCGTGAAAAGCGATAGATGTGAGAAGGAGAACAGAGGAGGTGACAAAATGGACAGAGGAGTGCAGACAGGAGCATGAGAAAAGAGGAGCAGGGTAGAGCTGAGCTGAGAGCAATGGCTCCTCTGTTTATGGAGGTTTTTTCTATCGAGCTCCATCTCAGTAATGGATAGAGTGCTGGGGAGGCTAATGGCGAAACGCGGAGTAAGACGGCATGAAGAGGCAGGGAGGAAATCAATGGTTCTCCTCTTTTGTTATATTGTTTTGGCTGCTAGCTGGACGCTGCGTGAAGTTGAATAGGAAATCTTAAAAGACCTAAGACTGGATCTGTATGAGGGACATGTTTGAAAAAGTCAAAACTGTTTGAATGTTTCTTGGATTTCCAGATTAGATTCAAGCTCAGGACTGCTGCTCAGAGGACGTTACGTCCTTTATTCTCCTCCTCCAGTTTCTGAAAATTCTGTTTAGTCTCTTCTGAGGATCTGTATGAATTGTCAGTGTTGTGGCCATTTTGAACTCTATTTCTTCTCCTCTACTGTTGCTGTGCTGCTCTCCAATACTTGGCCCTTTTTCCACATGTTTTGACGCTGTTTATCTTTGCTTCTCTCCCTCTACGTCTCAGCGTTGTATTTTGTGTATTTTGTCATCCTTTGTGATCCCCTCTGCTTCCTCCCTCATCTGAAATATTGAGAAAAACGCCCGTCTTTCTGCATTTCATTCTCGAAATGAGCCACGTTTTTAGTCCACCTCTATGTATTTTGATTTTGAGCAAACCCGAAGCTTCGAGCATTCCTGTGAAAACACACCCTCTACCACTCAGCTGGTCTCTCCACTGCTCTCCACCCTGCTATTTTTAGACCCTTCCCACTCCTGTACTTGCATAGATGTATCTGGAAGTAGACAATCCAAACTTTTCAATCTCTCTTTTTTCCCCCAAGTATCCCATCTGTGCCCCCCCCCGTCTCTGTGTAGAGAAATCTATGATTGCCTTCTTGCCTTCACTCTTCCCCTCAGACTCCATGTTACCTTCCTGCTGCACTCTCTCTCTGAACCAGTGTGTTTCCTGCCTTTTTGCAGTGTACATGATCTTTTCCCTTTTTGTTGCTATTCTCTCCATCACTACCGCTCCTGTTTCCCTCCTTCCTTGGTATTTCTGTCTGTCACACAGCTGCTCTCACCTCTGAGGCTTTGTTCTGGCTGAATCCTTTCTCCTTTCTGTGGCTGGTATGCCGTCAACCAGCTCGGTCCTGTCAACCTCATTCTGTTCTCATTTCATATCTCATCTTCCCTCGTCCACGTCTTCTCTGATCCGCTCTTTTCTTTCTGTTCAGTGCTCTCTTTCATCTCCCTCGGCCTCTGCCCATACTTTCTCGCTCTCACCGTGTTGTTTTTCTGGTCGTCACATGTCGTCTCCGGCGTGGCAGCTCTCCTCTCCGTGTATAATGAGGACGGGAAAGAAGAATGCGTCCTGGTAGGATGGAGGACGATCCCTCCCTCCCCCGTCACCCTCCCTCCCCTCGCCTCCCCCTCCACTGTCTTGCTCAGCCTCTTCGTCCCTCTCTCTGCCTCCTCTTCCCCTGTCTTCCCTTCTCCTCACCTCTTCCTCCTGCTCCTCTTCCTCTTCGTCATCTCCTTCTCCTTCTAGCACTCCTCTGGTCTCCTCATTGTCTTGTCTCGAGCCTAACCCAAGGAATCCTCCACCTCCACCTCCTCCACCTCCACCTCCTCCACCTCCACCTCCCCCTCCTCCATCTTCCCTGCTTCCTCCCAGCCCTCCTCCCATGCTTCTTGAATGAAACAGGCTGTTCTGGCGCACTCCTCCAAGTCTCCCTAGAGAGAATCCGCTCCGACTGAGCACCAGCCTTCCTCCTATACCCCCGCTTCCCGGCCCTGCTGCCCTGATCCCTGCCACGGTAGCGTTCAGGAGGGCTGTGGTTCCCATCGGGGCCCTTAGCCTGGATGGAAGACTGGAACTCGACGTGGTCCTCCTGCATCGGGGGCAGCTCTGGAGGAGGTAAGCCGAGTTGAACACCACAGGCAGAGCCAGGGGAGGCGGGTTGGTCCCCTGATTGGGGGTGGTGCATGGAGGCCCAGAGATGGGCGTAGAGACGGTAGGGTTTGTCCCCCCACTTGTGTCCACGTCCATTAGGAGGGCTTCAGAATAACTTGGCACCATCTGTTGGTTACAGCGGATGTGCCACTCCAATTCTGTCATATCCACCGTGTTGACCCGAGAGATTGCTCTGTAACTTGTCCCATTTAGACCAATTCCAATCCCAGTTCCTCCCGGGTGGATTCCATTCTCAGTCCCTCCTTCGACCCCATCCCCTCTTCCACCCGGCCCTCCTCCACCGCCTCCTCCGCCGCTATCCTCGTCCTCCCCGAACAGCTTCTCCACATGGTAGTGGACATATGCCGTGCGATATTCTGACACAACCCTCAGCGGCCAGGACAGGAGGAAAGCAGATGCCAGCCAGAACACCCTGTGCCTAGAAAACCACGGCTGATGTGCAGGATCTGGAAATGCCAGGATGTGTTCACGGAAATCCACGTTCTTCAGGTGCATTCCCTCCCTGGCCTCCATGTAGTCGTCAAGCCCCTCATTCTCCCCAAAGAAGCGCGCTCGCTTGGAATAACACAAAGAGAATAGAGCACATTAGCATGGAGCGAATGTTGGCTAAGCTAGCTACACCTCTTCCAGTCTTCCAGTGTCAGTTGTCATTTCAGACAGCAAAATCAATGAGTGTCAAATCTGCCATCATTATCACTTACATTATAACTTACTTGGATAGAATACAAACAACCAAAACCGAATTAATTGCATAAAATGTTGATTTTTAAGCAAATCTTACCTGGGTGAGGTAGGCAGCTTCAGCTCGTGCACTCGAGAAACTAAAGAGCAGAAAAATGAGTTAACACTCGTGTTCTCGTCCCCACCGTGTCTTTCGAACAGCTGTGGCGGGCGTCTCACCTGAAACACTTGGTGAAACGGAGGCGAACAGCTGGGTGCAGCTGCAGGTCCAGCAGCTCTTTTGATACGTCTTTGACACCATAGCGGGCGTAGTCAAACTCTGAACTGGAAGCATGAGTGTTCACCCGCTCGTGGTAGACCTGAGGAAGGAAGGAACAGGGCACAGATGGAGGGAAAGAGTTTAATGGAGGGGAAATGGGAGGAGGAGGAGGAGGAGGAAGGAGAACAGGTGGAAAGTTTGTGAAAGGAAGAATGATGAAGACATATATGACCTCCATGTATTTCAGATTCAATAGAGCATATTTACTAAATAGAATGATATTTTTCTTACTGCACACAGCTGTTTGCACACAGCCCCGCAATATTTCACTACAGGAGAAATTAAGATTTGCATAGCAGTTATTTTAAAAGTTTCCAAAATTACATCTTTAGTTTGTAGTGCAGCTATTAACGTGTGTGTGTGTGTGTGTGTGTGTGTGTGTGTGTGTGTGTGTGTGTGTGTGTGTGTGTGTGTGTGTTTGGAGGCATTTCCCTCACCTGTGTGGTCGTATATGCATCTCCGTTGCGGTATCTGGTCACCTGCCTGGTCCTCCTCACGTAATGATAGCTGATGGCCTTCCACCAAATGCAGGGCGTGGCCTGCTGAAGTCTCTGCACACGCTCGTACACTTCCTGCTCAAAGGATGGAGGAATAATCAAATGAATTATCTTTCCTTCTTAACAAGGCTGTTGAAAATGAGGAGGATAGATGATCTAATATGAGAGGTTCTTGCAGAGGGGGTGCAAGCAGAAACAATTAAGTTCCCGTTGTTTGCATAAAGCAAAGTTAAGGCTGTTCAATCTAATGAAAGTCAGGCCCTGCCACTGTTTGTTTATGGTGTTATGATTTGTGTTTTAATACTCTATATACAGCTGTCTTAATCGTAGGATATGTGTCCCTGACAGTCCAGACTAGCGTGAAATCTATTTTGTTTTTGGCAGGGGCAGACAGCTAAGATGAACGGGGAGAACTGTTTCTTAGGAGCAATGTGCTCCTGGAACTCCTGATAATAAGATGCCTGAGGCGCCCAAGTCAGTGCATTTCCTTGTGAGTGGGAAAAACATTTTTCTCCCGCACTCAAATAGGGAATTGAGAGTAAAACATTGCTTTCTCCCTCTGAAGTGTAAACTTTCTGATTAAAATGCATGAATCTTAGGACAGTTTAGGGAGCTGTAATTATCCTGCATTTCTCCAGATGAGCAACTGTCTGCAGATATTTAATACGGCATCAATCTATTTATTTAACCGCTTTATTTTTGACATTTTGCTGACAATATCATGCTGGACAAGTTCCAGTGAGCAAACAGATTCTGCTGTGCAGCTCAAGGTCACAGACCTATTTCTAGACTCCTACTGCAGCAGAAGACTCCACAGTCTGTCGGGTGTTGTGTTCGGGTGATTTTTCAAGCTATTAGATTCCCCTTCCTCAATACTATAGTCGATGCTACCACTGGTTTTCACACATACCTGGAATTCAGCATGAGCCAGCATTGCCGTCTTGGAGAAGCAGTGCCAGCACTCCACCAAGTAAACCACATACAACATAGCCAGGAAGGCCAGGGGGATGTAGACGTAGCCGCTAGAGCACGGACTCTCCAAGTGCAGGATGTCATTATAGTAGGCCGCCGAGGTGGCGTCGTCGTCAGCACCAATCGGTATGGAGGAGGAGCCGAGAACGGGTACGCGACAGAGAGCGCACCAGGCGAGTGTGGCAAAGCAGCCGTACATGAGGAGGGTCAGGAGGAGGCACTTCCAGTGGGACTCCCGACACAGAGAGGAGGCCAGAGACTGCTGGACTGGCCGTTGCTGTGGGGGTACAGAGAAAGGAGATTAGATGTTACGATGCTGCTGAGCACATGCTGAGGACGGCATTGGTGTGCACTACTTCTCTGCACTGACACTGTACTTTGTATTTAATTCATTACCTACCAAATGTTAGCATGTAAGCATGCTAAACTAAGATGTAAACATTAGTATGTTAGCACTGTTAACATGCTGATGTTAGCATTTAGCTCAAAGCATCACTGTGCATAAGAGCCAAGGTGTTCCCAGCATTATGGATGTGCAATACTAAATCATTGGAGTGGTTGAGCATATCCTGTCTTGAGGCTTTAAGATATGTAACATGTATGACAAGCTGTTTTAACACTAAACATAAGACACAAATGTGGTGACAGCAGTCTGAGCTGAGCCAGTACTTTGATAAGATTATAATGAACAATACAGTTTGCTGCACAATGTTATGTCTGACAGGTGTAAAAGTCTGCAGCTGTGGTGGTGTTAGATAATGTTTTGTCTACCTGGTGACCCCCCAGCACGTTCTTAAAAATCATCATCTGCCCGTTTGGTAAACAGCATTGTATTTCAGAGCAAGTGTGTAAGCTGAGGTCTTGACCAAAGGAACGCATTACACCACCCCTTGCCCATCATAGTATAAGTGCTGTATATTACACACACACACACACACACACACACACACACACACACACACACACACACACACACACACACACACACACACTGTTTATGCCTCTCTCTAAGTGCACGCAGCCTCATTTGCACTGTTAGGACATCATATTACAGTGCACGCGCACACACACGCACACACACATATGCATTAGATCCACAGACATAGTTGTTCTAATGTGCCCTTCTTCTTCTTCTCTCGTCATCTCCGTCGATCGCGCCAGCACGCACATTCTCAGAATTGTAATGCAGCCAGCAAAGAGTATGTGAATAATTTAGATGAGAACGATGCTTCGAGACTGTTCTCCAGCTAACTGACTCCACTCAAACATCAGCAGCATATCACTGCTCCTTCAATATGTGTGTGTGTGAACGAGGGATGGAGACGGAGAGAGACGGGTAGTGCCGGATGAAAGAAGCTTGTGTACGTTGTATGTGGTGGAAACACACAGAGACAGGAAGGAAACACGGCCCGTATATTTCATGCGCGTTTACGCGAGTCTGCACATGTGCGTGTTGTTATCCTCTGCTGCGCGCTGAATGCGACAAGGCAGCAACAAAGCACGTGACAAAAAAAAAAAAAAGATTGGATGACACCAGTGTCCTCTCCTTCCCTACACCAAGTCTGCCTGTCCTGTCAGCACACCTCCCCCTCCCTCTCTCATTATCTCTCACTCCTTCAATGCAGCCACAATTTGCTATCTGCTAGCATATTTGGCTGGCTGCAACACACACACACACACACACACACACACACACACACACACACACACACACACACACACACACACACACACACACACACACACTACCTTTTTTATTTTTTTTTTAACTACTGTACGTCAAGGACATGTAGTGAAAGGCAGAGTGAAGGGCACCCACGTTCCACTCGCAACCATTACTCTGCCAAAGCCCTAAAAAACATCAAACTGCACACTTAGGGATCCAAAAATAGGAGAGATACTTTAAAAAGAAGTGAAAATTATCATTGGTGCCAATTCAATATCATCCTGTTTGCTTTCTGTCTGCCTATTCTCTCCACATCCTCTCTCCCTTCCTTATGTAATCTCTTTTTTCTCCTTCCCCGAATCTTCCCTCCCACCTCCTAAGCATTTACTCTCACATCCCAACCTAAGTCTCTCCTCCCCTTCGTCCTCACCCGCACGTCTCCTCTCTGTTACATCCTCTCTGAAAGTCTGTCTCTAAGTGGATTGATTGGGCTGAAAGTGTAGTGGAGAGAAAGAGAGAGGGGGGGGGAGGGAGGGGATGAGGAGCGTGAGAGAAACGGTCATGAACTTTTCATGAATGCAAGTATGAAAGGAAGCAAAATGGGTGGGGGGGGGGTAAAGAGAAGGCAGCAGTGACAGACTGCACCTCTCTCCTGGGAAGTCTACTGCCAAAATCCATCCTTCTCCTTCTCCTCCTGCCCTCCCTCTCTGTCTGTCTCATTTTGTCTTCCTGGCTCCAATTCTCTCCTGTCCTTTTCCTCTTACCTTGTGCAGATCAATGTGGGCCAAAAGAGAGAGAGAATATTCTAGCAATACAAAAAAAACACATGCAATAAAAAAAAAAACTGCACAGGTCTCAGCTGACATTTTCATCAAGTCTGTGCAGCCGCTGCGTGCCCAGTTAGAGGCAAATCAGGCCCAAGACAGGAGTCAAATTATTCCTGCATGCACTCATGCCAATCATTGTTTGTCAGTATGAGCCGCCCCCCTCCCACAGGTAAAGACCAGAGCTGCTAAACTGTTGTGTCACTGTAAGCCTGGAGATGAGTTTGGTTTCAAAGCAGTGCTCATTAACTAGTGGGTTTACAGAGGCAGCACACAAAGTAAAGCCCAGTGTGAATGTTTCTGATGCAGCTTACTTTCAAATATCAGTGCTCTGTCCATCCTCAGCTCTAAACAGTTTACCGTAATGAGACTTTGCCAGATATAATGTGACTGAGGGGCAATTTTGATTATCACGTAGTAGCTAATAGAGGGTGAAGTTCCACATCCAGTAATAATGCACACATACGGAGCGATGAAATGGTGTATTATACAGCAGTTTGAGCTGCTGTTGGTTCAGGAGACTAAATATGTTGGAGCAGAAGCAACTGAGAAAAGCTCACACAGACAGCTCCTTTGCTCATGTAATTATTATTGTAGGGATGCACTGGTTCACATTGTTTCATCCTGATATGAATTCTGATCCCTCAACACAGGGTACCTGCCACACTGACTGATCTGAGAGCAGTGGTCTGCATTGCCGTTGCACTAAAAATGTCTTTCGTAATAACGGCATTGACTAAGACACTGCATCAAGACGGGCATCATCCCTACAACCGATAACTGTTGACATATTTGTGAAGGTGTGTGTTCAGTGTGCGCAGTAGTCATCATTACACTGTTTGAACAATCATCCACTCTGGTTTAGATGTTCAAACTCTTAATTCACCAAGTTAGAGGTGAAATGCTGAGGCTCTAAACAGTTTTTCCTGCCGTCTCTCTCCGCTCTTGCTGGCCTCTCTGTGCTGCTGGGTTAACTCGCTGAACGGAAGTCTGTCACCGAGCAGCGGCTCTCACTTGTTCTCTGGAGGCAGACCATTAAATTAGCTAAATATTATGACAAAAATTGGGCCCTTGAGCCTAAAATAACTAGCTTCTGGTCAACATAACACCTTCTGGTGCTAAACTGCTGCAGATTGTTGGTTGTATCACGATCCTCTTTCACTGTCAGCTGCCTCTGTTGGGCCTTGGCTCTTGCGTCAGGCTGTAAGGGATCAAAGGCGAAGCTCACTCTCCCTGCAATCATTATGAAAAGACATCTATACAGCCTCGTCTGAAAGGGTGTCAGCTTTCACTCTTTTCATGCTGAAAGTTTGGACTGCCCTCCTTTCATGCTCCTTTGAAGAGAGATGATACACGATGGTCCTCACATGACAAGGTCCTCATTAAAGGTCCAGCGTGTAGGATTGAGTGACATCTAGCAGTGAGGGAGCAGACTGCAACCGAATGAATACACCTCAAACTCCCCTATGGTGGCCAGTAAAAACGTGACGTGACCTTAGCTCTCTATAGCCAGTATGAGGTTTGTCTGTTCTGGGCTACTGTAGAAACATTCCAGTGCAAAATGGTGGACTCCATTGAAGAGGACCCTCTGTGTAAGTGCTCAGTGTAAGGTAACGAAAACACAACTACAGCAGAGGTTGGTGTCGGGGTGGAAGTAGAAGGAAACATGAGGAGAAAAAGAGCGAGTTCATTCATTCATTTAGTCCATAATGGAGACATGAGAGCAGATAGAAAGGGTGCCAGCCAGACCGGACCTCCAGTCAGTCCACGTTTCCCCAGGAGATCGTACCCAATGGCAGACAAAGCTGCAACCAATCTAAACACTGATGGTGTCATTGCTCTGTATCCATTTCATTGTGCAATCAACATTTTATGCATAATGATGCATTAAAGCTAAAAGCCTGTCTATTTAACGACTTAAATTCAGCCCTCCGACATGAGACATCATCTGATAAACTTCTGCTGTGCTAAAAATACTGACACTTTGACACACCGTCTCTATATTCTATATATATTCCTTAGCATCCACAGTCACTGGAGACAGCTGCCTGACGAAGAGCCCACACAGCTGACACGAAACCTCGACCACAGGTTGTTTTTCTTTTTTGGACACGAATCAGACAAATTCTTTTTCACAAAAGCCTTTCAGAGCAGAAGATCCCGTCCATGCCGTACTGGAGTACTGTGCTGCCTCTACTGAAGCCGCTGCTGCATTAATAGCATTTGCTTCAGCCAGTAAATGTCTCTGAATTCGATCATTGGTCCATAATCTGGCCTTGTGTCGCGTTTGCTGTAATACGGTGCTGTATGCAATTCTGCCACATATTCAGTTACTGGCTCTTTGCATTGATGTGTGCACTGAAGTCTCTTTTAACTCTTGTGATTTCACTCAACTTAACACATTATTCCCCAGCAGTAGAGCGAGCTAAGGCTACACTCTGTCACTGCTGAACTTTAAGGTTCAAGGTATTGGATTGGAAGACAAGCTTCTCACTCTCAAGGTGATGCCATCCGCCACGAGCTTTCAGTATTTTCTCGCCTCCTGCATCTTTCTTATAAACACAAATGACTGAAATTCTACATCTGTGCACTGGGCAGAGGTGTTTTTTACAAACCCCTCCTTGTATTAAAGTGTCTAGCAGAGCGCTCTCCCTCTGTGTCTCTGCTCATACTGATTCAGCTGGTTAGGTGTGACTGGAGCGGCTATAATTAGCAATTCTAGCATGTGGGTGGCAAATGAAGGGAAGACAGGAAAAAAAAGTGCTGTTGAAGGCTGCAGTGCACTGTTAAAAAACGATGTGTCATTTCAACTCAATCGGAGAGAGCCGTTTCGGATGTCACGTTTCTACCTCTGCTGCAACAACAGAGAAATGATTAGCGCCCGGTGTGTCAGGAAATGAAACGTGTCACCGTGCGCTCACTGTGCTAAAAATACTCCTCCTGTGTCACACATTAATAATATGTTTTAGAGTGTGTTCACTGGAGACTAATTATCCACAAACAACAATTATCAGCAGGTAAGGTGCAGGCCACCTATTTATAAATGAAATGTTACTGAAAGCAGACGTCAGCTTGAATTCATGCCAGTTCCATTATTGTAGATGCCAATGAAGAAACCTCTCAGACGACTCTGCAGCATGATCTTCTGTTCTGTTGTCCATCTGTGTGATCAGTGTTTTTCCAGTCATTGTTTTGCCAATTTATGACAAAAAAGTCTCACTGTTGAGTCAATTTTAGTGTCTCATGACGAAAACAATAGCAAAAGAGTGAGATTACTATTGAAAGTATTCATTTCCAGCAGGTGGAAATGAAGTTTAAATTAATTGTAACCAATACTTAATACACCAAGAGTGAGATATCTGTCTAATTAAAACCTTACTTACATTATTTTGTGTATTTGCATTAAAGTCAGCAGGGAAAAAGAATAACTTGGAGAGTTTAGATCAAGTGTTTGAGCTTTGAATACGATTTGGACGTATTCTCTGTATGAAACCAGTGTTTCACACAAGACATCTGCTGTTGTGTAATGTTCTCCGTCTCACATCACCCACTCTAGTTTATCTGCATGATTATTTATTTCATGAAACACAAATTCTCTATTAGTAAACCTGATGGCTCTTCTCCACGTTGTTGGTCCGCTTCATGATGGCAGCTGGGCTGATGTTATCATCTGTTGTTGCAGCCTGCCTCCACAGCCTGCCTGCATTTGGTTCTCCATTAACGCCATCAATGTGTTCACTTGTGTGTGTGTGCACGCGTGCCGCCGCTATAGGTTTGCACCACGCTGTAGAAAATGACAATCTTGGTCTCTCACTCAGAACTGAGCTCTCCTTTTCCGTGGATGACTCTTGGGGAAATGGCAGGATGACCGAGTGGCAGGGATTTGATTTGGCTGTTTGCAGTAGTAACATTTGTCACATTGCATTTGGTTCTTAAACAGTAGATAGATGCATACATTTTGTGTTACCCGAGGGTGCTTCAACCATGGCAAACAATGACTAACAAAGCGCTGTATATGCACCTGACTATCACCAGCATCCTTAAAGGAAGGAGGAAGTTTAGCAATATACAAACGGCAAACCATTTCTTCCTGCTGAGGACGTAAATTTTGTTGAAAAATAAGTGAAATATGGGGCTACAACAGCCTTAATCTTTACATGAGAAGTTCCTACACAACAGCAGGCTCTTTTTTCCACTACAGGCGTAACATTTCTGTCAGAAAGAGGGTTGAATATATTAATGTCCTCTTCCATCATTAGATTTCACGGAGGTATGTATGAATCACAACTGTGATGTGTAATATTAATCACATGGCTCTGTTTCATTTGTGATCATGCTTGTGTGAGTGTGCATGCATTCCCATGCGGGACTGAGAGTTAAGTGAGGTAATGTTTGAGAGGAGAGAGGATGATGAAGCTGTATACTCCACAAATCTAAAACAGGAAGCAGACCAAGGGGGGAAGATGAGAGAGAGTAATGGAGGCAGGGAACAGATGAACGCTGAATTCAGTGCATTACCTTGCACTGTCTGCACTGCAGGCATGGATAAAGACAGAGGAGAGCGGCAGAGTAAAGTGGAAGGCATCATTTAGCCCAACAGGCTTAGTTACTCCACATATTATGTGCCTGGAGCTTTAAATTACTGTGAGCCTACTGCCAAATGCTTAATTCTGTCAGTTTTATTAGCCATTTCTCAGTCAGGCCAGTCTTATGTTATAAAAAGCAGTTGGACTATAAAGATATATAAAGTTCCTTTAATCACTTGCAGTCAGTGGATGAAAAAGTGAGTTTCATGCCTTGAAGCCACTCTGGCGAGATATTTAAAGCTCATTAGAGCTAAAACGACCAGTCGATTAATCGACCATTCAGTCTGCCTGTGATTCTCAGTGTGAGCGTTTGCTGTTTTTTTTTGTTTTGTTTTTTTGTGGGAAATACAAGTCTGATTAATTGACAATGAAAATAATAATCAGTCGCAGCCCTAAAGCTAGAGGAGTGTGAGCATGTCTTGCCTGACCTGTCCTGTAAGTGTGACACCAGCCCATCACCACAACACACACCACATCTCCCCTCAAGCTAATGAAGTAAACTCCACTGGTACAGACATCACACACCCTCACTCTACGTGCACACACACAACCCTGCTCGTCCTCTAAAGGTGGGGATGGTGGTGCGAACACAGCGTGGCCCACATCCTTTCTCATCAATGGATATTTTTTTCCTGGCAGCTGACTTACGTAATGTTTTGTCATGCATTACTCTTGGGTTTTTATTATAACGATGATGCCTTTGAATAAATGACGCCCTTAACCAAGTATTGGGGTGGTGGTGGAGGAGGTGGTGAACTGCTTAGGAGGAGATTTTCATGTTAAATACGTGTGTGGCAGTGTGGATGGATGAAAGGTGGTGCACAGGGAGTCAGATTCACAGCTTCATACTGGAAGTGTAAACATGAACCTCTGAACAAGATGCCATTTCCCAGAGTAATGGTAATGGTTCAGGAAGCCGGGGAGGTGTAGTTACAGCCACTGTCTAATGTACTGCAGAAGTTTGCCAGACTTTGAAGAAACCATGCTGCTGAATTGTTCAATCCTATTATAAATGGTAGTTTGGTTCATGTAAAGCAGCGCTCTGCTTCAGGGGTGTTATTCTGTCTCTCCATTCGCATTATGTGTCACAGTAGTTTTGGCTGAACTGTGATGTCATTTCAGAGGTGTCAGCTGCTAAATGGACACACTCCACTACTGACAAAGACTACAGCAGCTCCCTGAGGACTGACACATCACACAGCGTTACCAGACGGCTGGCATCAACACTGTGGCTTTGTTTTTTCTGGACAGGCGTTTAGAGTTCCCTCCCCTCTCTGTTTACCTCCACCACCGCCTCATCTCCCCTCACCCTGGAGCCAAGGTCCCGTTCTGTGTCCTTGCTCTTGCAAAAGCCGTGAAGGACTTGAGGAGGGAAACGTGACTTCTTCGCGTCAGCAACAGCAAAGACATGTTTTGTCAATGAAAGGAGCAGACACAGTCCACAGGGCATGATGTGGAAATGACGGGTTGCATGGGGACGACCAGCAAAGACATACAAACACAAGGTGCTTCTTGTGGGGGGCAAAATATGCGCAACTTTACGCTAACTGGGCTCTTTCTATCTACGCATAAACACCCGCGTGCTCGCAATAAACATAAGAAATGTCCTTTTTTACCTGCTCTCGTCCTGACCCTTCCTCCAAAATGGGCTCTTCTGCCGTGGCGGTCTCCTCCTCCGTCTGCATTTTCCCTCTTGCCACTCCTTCCTTCCTTAGAACCGGGCACAGGCAGCTCCCACCCCGGTAACGTCCGAAGGCAGGGACCTCCCCGGCGGAGCAGCGAGCTCGGTCACCCCATCCGCCGCAAGTCGGTATCCAATTTCACGATGGCGGGGCCTGCGGCAAATAAGCATCATCTACTCCGGATGTCGGTACCCCCCTGCCTTCTTCCCGTCTTCTTCTCCCGCCGGCCCGCTCAGTGTCCTTCCTCTACCCGCTCCATCCTTCGCCTCTCCGGTCAAAGCAAAATGTGAGAGAGCATCCAAAGTCAAAGCCCGTCGCCCCCTCTGTCGAACCGTTTTCGCTGCTTCTGCCTCTCGTGACACTCAGCTGCGAGTGTGCGTGTGCGTATGTGCACGTGTGCGCGCGTGAGCGACGGCGCAGGAGAGCCAACCGGAGCCGAGGATTTCACAAGATGCAGATGCACAGATAAACGGAGACGCTCGTGAGCTCAGCACGCGTGTTGCGTTTATGCGGGAAACGATGAAATACCGAGAGGACAGCGAGGGTGACTGTCATCCGTCAACTTTGTTTCGCCGTGGTTGTACCTTGCAAGCCGTGGGTCCCCGTTGACGTCATACACCAACATCCCCACCCCCATCTATTCACCTGAGCACACGCACAGGCGCGAGGCTGTCCTGTCCTGCTAGCCACGCGCACACACTCAGAGGCACGTATGAAACTGCTGCCAAATTTCAGTGTTGATAAAGATTTTATTGTGAACAGGGTAAAATATAAAAATCCAATAAAACACTTAATTTTGTGGACTAAAATACAGGAATGTGGTAGAGTAATGATGGGCTGGAGAACTGAATGATGTGTAATCTGATCGGAGACTGGTGGTGTGTATTCCTCACAGACTAGTGATGCAATTAGGGTGTCCTGAAATGTACAAAGAAAAACTGGTTCGGACATCTTGACTGTGAAATTTCTGTTTATTTAATTGGTTCAAAACACTGACCATGCTTGCTGAAGGACTGGTCAGGAGGGGACTGGGCTGTTTGTGTGGCTGTATGGCCCCCCCAGCCACCTGGCAGGCTGGAAGACAGCTGACGGACTCTGGAGCCTTTCCTCTTGCATGTACTTTTGTGGTCCTTGAGCCAAATGTCATATAACCTCTGAGGAAGGATGGGTGAAATTAATTAAGGACCAAAATCACTGTGTGTATGTTCCCTCTATACAGCCATAGCTGAGCCACTCAGACTTGTTGAATCTCTGGAAAATCCACAATAATATTTTGCATTTCAATATTTATTGAGGACAATGCAAATAGACTGAATACAAGCTGCTTTGCTCCTGAAAACTACGGCCATAAAGCAAAATGTTTCTTCAAAAGTGAAACATTTCTTGAGGCATTCAAAGGATATTAGCAGTGACAGGCAGGTAGAGGATGTCTGTCTCAGTTTGGATGATAATATCCTGGGAGATGTGCGTCTTTGGCTCTACCTGTCCTGCTTGGACTGCACTCATGGCAAACAGTTGAACCTGCAGCTCAACGTGCAAACCTGCAGCCACCTGGACAGACAGACATTAAATGGGAGATGATGTACGAAAAGGCTAATTCAGTTATCCACATTAACCGTTAATCATGAGATCCAGCTGGAAACTTACAGGCCCAGGATTGTAGATGACCCGCAGGCCTGTAGCAGGAGGAGGCTGTTTCACGTGGAATCTTACAGAGACAGATCGAAACAAACCACAAATAGCTACAGGTCAAAGTTTTCCCTTTGGACTTGAAGGTGACCCACAAATCACCTGCACCTACCCACAAAACTCATTTCTTCCTGACACACAAAAGGGTGTTTGAAACCAGCTGCAAAGCTAGCATTTGCTGGTTTTGAAGCCTACATTTACCAGTGCATCTATTTACCCATGCTTCCATTTATTTATAATCTGGTGCCTTACCTGCAGGTGTCGACACCTACATTCTTCATCCTCACAGTAATGGCCGAGGAGGTGCCCTCCTGCAGTGTCCCAAAGTCAACGCTGGAGGGGAGGAGCTGGAATCCCCTCACTACGACATTTGGATCGGTCAGAGAGACAGTTCGACACTTCCTCCTCACCGGCTCTTCCACTGACAGGAACTTGCATAGGGGACACACACAGAGTGACGTGTGAATACATGAGTGCGCAGTGTGTGACAGAGTGATGGAGAGAGGCCAGTGTACTGAATATAGATCAAGAACCCATGTTTTTCAAAAATGGGGTGATTACCAAGGGCAAGGTGGGTGACATCACTCATCAAGGGCGACGCAGCAGAGACAGAATTCTTCAAACATGCTCTACAGTGGCACATCACCGCCTCTAGGTGTCACTTTAGGACACTTTTTAATTGTGCATGCAGTGACATACTGGAGAATAATTGCTGTCACGTGAATGTTTGGGTACCTGTCGATTTGGTACGCTGCAGGGTTTAGAGCTGAGGATAGAGGTTGGTAGTCTGACTTTAGACCTCCTGGGCTTTCCAGTCACATCCACCTGGACTGACTGACACTGCCCTGATGAACCCCTCAGACTGCTTTCACCTGGCATGGACACACACACACATATGAAGACATGCATCCTGTCATGCAATTGAATATGCTCAATCCACCTGACCTGCATAACATCTAGCCTGAATGTGACCTGGAAATCCACCACCGTGAAACATATCATGACCAACACCCTTGAACGGTTCAGAAAAAAAGGGTTTGCAAGTTCTGTCTTTTGTACCAAGAAGTAGGACAGCTTCAGACCGTGCCCTCAAACTGTCCCTGCAACATTCAGTGTAGCTCCTGATATATTACACATGTGGCTAATCTGAAAATTGTGGTTTGAGGTTAGTTCTAGCCTGCACTGGCATTTGATATGTTAGTGGTGAGGGCATTGATTGGTTTTCATATAAAAGAACAGAGGAAGGTGGGGAACAAACCAGCAGTCTGAGGCGTGGGGTTGGTGGGTCGTTTTTCAAGCTTCCTGTCACTTCTTGCTGCATGACTGAGAGCAAAACACCAGGAGAGGTGAAGCCGTGTTGCAACAGCAAATGTAAACATAATTTAGACAAGCAATTTAGGCAATAAATTACTGTACATATAGATGTTCTGAGATTCACTACGACAAAGTTAAAAAATGTGTTCATTACCCTGCAGACTGAGAGGGTGTTGGGTTTAAAGGTCGCGGAGCTGCAGAACACAGATATGGTACATTATAGAGTATGCGTGTTACGAACGTGCAGTTAATGGTTTCTATGCACCTCTGCAGTTGCTGTACAACAAAATGTTTTTTTTTTCCAGTTCAATTAAGCCTCGGTTTCTCTGTAGAGATTCCCAACAGGACAGCCTTTAAAATGAGTTTCATTTCAGTGGCTCCTCGTAAATACTGACAGTATAATAACTCACTGTTGTCTTGTGGGGCATCTTTCAAGAAGGCCTCAGCACTGTCTGATTTGGGGATCGGAGGGAGATCCATAGATAGACTCCTCATGTCTGGCGTTTGGTGCTGTAGCAGGTTCTGGAAAACATACAGTGATTTGTCTCTTGCTGTACATTGTGTATTTTTCTATGTAAAATCAGAAATGTTGAATCAATGTGTAGTTAAATTTAAGGGTTTTACTGTAATGATGTTGACAAAAAAACATTTCAACATGTTAAATGTTGAAGTACCTGTTGGAGTACCATACAATACCTGGTATAATGGAATATTTTCTGGGTGGAAAAAAGGAACAATGCTCTTCTTCCTTAAAGCCTCTCGAGACGCCTGCTCCTCACATATCTCCCGTCTGAAACACACGTGTGCAGAGAAACTAGTGATGGCCAGTACTTTCCCTTTTTGTCCAGTATCCGTCCTGCACCCTTATTTTAGTCGCATGACAAATGCTTGGTGTGCTTACTGACTATAACTCAGTCGACACATATTTACCTGTGCTGTGCAAGTCTTTCAGCCCATTTTGACTCTCTTCCACTGTTTAAACTGGACAGAAGAGGGGGTTTAACAGGATATTCACACAGTTTAAAACATATTTAAACACATGGAGGTGTCACTGTGGAGACCATTACACTGTCCATTCATGCATGCCGTTTTAATCTCTCCAACCTGTCACTAGCAACTGTGGCTGTGTCTTGTGAACCATCCGAATGGGCTCCGACTCCTTGGCTGTACAGATTGACTACGTCCACTGTGGATACACAGAGAAAGAATTAGAAGAAGAGTACATTTGTTATGACCTCGTAACCTAAACTAAATCACACGCACTAATTAACATAAACTGCTAAATATTTCACTTGAAAATTGAAATTTCAGCAGACTCGTAAGACAATACATTGTTCAAACAACTGTAAAAGCCACCTGGAGTCCTCTTGTCAAAGGCATGACCTGCATCCTCTTCCTCTGCAAAGGACTATAAAATATATACAAAATAAAAATACATGCGTAATACAGAAAATATTTACAGTACATACATAATTTACATTCACATTGCATAACAAGAGCCTCATGATAACATCTTTCTGCCTGTACTATCAGTCAAAAGTAAAGGCAAGTGGGGATATAATTTGTGTGTGTGTGTGTGTGTGTGTGTGTGTGTGTGTGTGTGTGCTGACCAGAACCAGGTTGAGCAGCTCACTGGCATGAACACTCTCCTCCTCAGAGCGAGGGTCTTTAACATTAATCTCCTCTGACCACTGCTCCCTCTCCATCACACTCTCTATATATTCCTGCAGTCAAAGCCAGAGATCAACAAAGAACACCCAGTTTTTAAGAGGTCTGCAGCGCTTCAGAAAGCTTTGTTATCCTCTTATAAGTATAACCTCGGTTAGACATAATAGCACCACTGTATCGTTTTTACCCACTTACATTGGCAAATCTTTTTACTATGAAACAACTGCCAACAGCCATGGGTTCGTCTTACCTTCAGTCGTGTGTCCACAGTATTTTTGAGCTGTGTGGTGAAGGGTTGGTGCTGGTACAGTTCCCTCATCTCAAGGACTTTAGGGCAGCTCCTAACAGGCTGACACTGTGCTGCACAACCACCAGACCTCTCTCTCAGAGTCAAACCTCGTCCCATGTCGGTACCCAATGGAGCACCTGGGCTCTTCTTCTGGAATACAGAGACAGAGGGAGGACAAATGTCAAATGTGTGGCGTTTGCCTGTGTGTGGACAAAGTGTGTTACCTTTACCTCTGTTCTAGGGAAGTCATGCCAGCTGCGGTTTCTGAGGTTGGGAGGCGTGATGTCAGGGTTCTGTTTCCCAAGCAGCCACTGGGACCACACACTGCGGTGGCTGGGCTTTAGGATGGTAATGCCGAACTCATCTGAAACAGTCACAAACACAAACAGTAACAAAATTCTATTTTATGGTTATTGTGCTTCATGGTTTTTAATACACTGAAAGGGCACCTTGAGCATCTGGCAGTGGTTCCTTCAGCAGTGCTACGGTAGGGTCAGAATATGCCTTGTAGAGCAGCTCCTCCACAGTTTGAGAGCTCAGTAGTTCAGTCCCTGAGCCGTCCTCGTGCACCAGAAACAGTCTGGAACACAAGATGTGTTTTCAGAGTTTACGTGACAGAAAAAAATGAGAAAAAGCTAAAAACTGTTTTCAGCTGGTCAAAGTTTTCCATTTCCAGTGTTAAACAATAAGAAAATAAATAGTGATGACTGAATGCTTTCAAAGTTATTTTCCATAGCTGATTATCTGTAAACTGTAATAAAGAGAGTAGGCTTTAATTAAGTGTAACATGACATAAATATATGGATATAGGCCCACCTGGGACAATGTTCTGGGTGTTTTACATTAATCCTGACCATTTCTCTGTCCTCCTCCTCCTCTGGCTCCTCCTCATCCTGTTTCAGTGTGCTTGGAGCAGGACTAAAGTTCAGCACTGATGACTCCCCATCTTCCATCACCTGCGAACGCACAAACACACACACACACACACCCACACACACACACACCCACCCACACACACACACACACACACACACACACACACACACACACACACACACAAAGCTCAGAAGTTTACATGGAGAGGCAAATTAACTCACGTGGTAGAATATGATCAATAGAATCTGACACTGATGGCTCTTACTTGTATTTTTCTTAGACATTTTCACTTATTTAAAAAAAAAAATCACATAACAGCCTGTCTCAACATCTCTAGGTGCCCTTAAATTCGTTGTTTAATTCTGAAAATAGAAACTCAAGCCCAAGAAGACATTAACCTTGAAACTGACCAGGGATTACAAGAGGATTGGTCATTGTGATGGAGGTGGCGAAGCGAAGTGAGAGGCCCTGACAATCTAATTTGATGAAATGAGTGGAGTCTCAAGGTCTGATTAAAGATGGATTCAAATATATTTTTAGCTTGTTATTGTTTCTAACACTGTGTTATGATACAAAAAAAATGTCTGCTTAGTAAGCACCTGTTCTTTTCTTTGGTCGCTCCTACACTTTTCTGAAAGAGATGAGTCTTTGAGCCTTGTTACAAACACGTGATGACACTAACCCATCGCCTTACAGTCCTCGTAACTGACCTGGAAGTGGTTCCCATCGGGGTCTGTAATGTCACAGGCCACTTTGTCTGTGTGACTCATGGTGTAGCTTCCTTGCTGGATTGCGGAAGTGCCACCCTTTGGACTCGGGGTTACAAGTGGGTCAGATGAGTATACACACTTGCCATCGCTTTGGATCTGCAGGAGCCCCACGCTGGATGGGAACACCTTGGATGCACAAGCACACAAACAAACACACCTGTAGCTAATTACACAAAAAACTTACACAACAAACTCATTTGAAACATGCTAAAATCATACTGTAATAACTTTAAACATGCTATATTTGCTGTAAACCACCCACCTGATAGGCTCCTTGGTTGTTCCCAGTGATAACAGTTCCATCGGCTAAAAAGGCATGAGCCGTGTGTCGTTCTGGGTACATCACCACTGTGGCGCAGCCCTCCTTCTCCACCAACACCACCCGCTCTTTCATAGACACACTCTCCCTATCACTCTCACATGCACTCTTCTTGCCATTCTCAGCCACAAACACGCTCTCCTCACCATTCTCACACATACTACTTTCTTCTTTATCGTACACATGCGGCCGCTCTTGGTAGAGACTGGTGATCCTGGTTCCGTCTGCATGCTCGATACTTAGAGATCTGTCTGGGTTCTGGACAGAGACCACCAGATCCTCCCGGCTCAGCATCACCTGACACAACACATGCCAAGCTGAACGGGTTACTCCAAGCAATAAGAAGCATTTTTAGAATGGGACTAATTCTCTATCACAAAGTTTGAGATGATCAATGACAAAATATTGAAATTTTAACAACAAAGTACCATTGTCTAATTGTGAAACCTTGAAAACACTGACACTTTAGTCGAGACAACTGGTGACCTGTGTACCATCAGGAGTAGTACAGCACTCTTACCTCATGGGTAATGGGGTCTGTAGCCTTGAAGGCGAGGAGAGGCGTAGTGGGTATGTGCTTGTGCGTGGTACCCACAGTATAGATGCGCGCTCCACATGGAGTTGTAGTTAACCAACACCCTCTCTGTGCATCAGCCTCCTTCTCTGAGCTCTGCTCTGGACAGACACACACAAAACAAGTCTTCATTCTCCTCCCAGCAGAGGGTCAATCATCTTCATTAGAAAGTGGAGGACAGGCTGTTTCGCATTCTGCTGCACTCTAACCTTTCTTGCTGTCCTCGGTTTCTTGAGAGGTGTTTTCCTCCTCAACCTCAGAGTCAGGAAGCCACACTGGACCAGAATCCTGGCTGAAACTCACTGAACCATCTGCAAACAATACCTACAGTGCACATGTGATGTAAGAAGTCTTGATGTTTCAGCTCTGCCTGCACAACAAATCAGCGATACATTTGCTTGTGTGGAAAGCCTCTATAGATCAACATGTGAGCACAGTATGCTCACCTCTGTGGACCCGTCTCTCATGTGTCGGATCACAGCTCCCTGACTGGTGACGACGCGGGACAGCTCTTTGGAGAGGGAAGGGTCCTGAAGCTGGCCCACAACTCCTCTACCATGTAGCGGAAAGCCCTGTTTAACCAACATCCCTTGCTCTTCTGAGGACACTCCTGGAAAACATATGATGTCATAAACATTTGATGAATATATGTATGAAGTCATAAGTGGGAACATAGCCAAGAGGGCACATTTGTTAAGACAAACTTCCTTTTTGCAGCTAGAATCTATTGCAGACATGAGTGACAGATATTCTTCTGCCTATGTGTCTAAGGGCTGATGTGTGTAAGTGTGTATATACGTTCCCAAGAAAATGCATCACTGACCTTGTGTATCCTCTCGCAGAAACTGCAGCAGTAGGCCATTGGGAACAGATAGATTGAGACTGTTGAACTGCTGGCCTTCACACGCCTTAGACCAAACACAATCACACAATCACTTATCTGTATGTGTACTATATATACACATCTTCTGTTGTGCATGCATGTGCGTATGTGGAACCTGGGACTCTGGAGGTCTGGTGTGGCTGGATGGGCTGTCTGTCTCGGAAGGAACTGATTCCAGGTCTGTCCCTTTGGAGCGGTGGGTGAAGGAGGAGACAGGGATGGGGACAAAGGTGGAGGTCTCTGGGGCCCCTCCCTCTGCTTCCTGGGGACTCACTAGAACACCACCCGACAGAAACACAGTTAACACCAACTGTACTGTGAAGAAATTTGAACCTTGTTTACTCTTACATAACATGAATACTTGGAGCACTGAGATTAGACCAGCCAATATGCATATTGAACCTGTTTTCAGCAAAGATGGGAAGATTTAAACACAAATAAAAATCAAAGGTTGAAAATTGTATGTGTTTTAAGTGTAACACCTGCATATTCTCCTGTGGGGCCATAGAAACTGTATGAGAGGTGTATTCCACTGTCTAACACTGCTGAGAGGGAGCCCTGCTTCACTCTCTTCATCACCACAGGCTCTGACACGGAAAAAGACACACACACGCACACACACACACACACACACACACACACACACACACACACACACACACACACACACACACACACACACACACTCACGGGTTAGCTTGGTTTGTTCAACAGTATTATCTACAATACATTCAAATTTTGCAAGGATGAAAAGATAAAAGTCTGGACTCTGCTTGATGTCTGCATCATGATCAGCATCTTTACCTTTAAAATCTTCTTTTTTGACATTGCCTTCATTGGCTTGGTGCTGAGTGGGAGGTTTTGCTGGATCAGCAACAACTTGGTTGATGTGTGTGTAGAAATGATGGCCATCCTTCTTCACAGCCACTTTCACCAGGCTGGAGCCTGCAGCGAAAACAGTACAAAATGTACAGATGAGTGTGGAAAATCACCCAAAGTGCCTGCAACCACCACCAGGTAACACTGAGGAATAGCTGAGACACACTTTGCTTTTCATGAACAACCTCAATTAATGCAGCAAATAAATTACGTTAGGTTATGTTTGTTTACCAAATGAGAATTTATTTTCCACAACCTCAACTTTGCCTCAATACCTTCAACATAGCTGATATTCTCCACAGTGATATGTCCTCCATCTGAAGGGAAAAGGTACTGGAGACGACCCGACACATGGATCAACTTTCCATTCATGCCGTAGGCCATGAAACCCTACACATTGTGCAAATACACACACACACACACACACACACACACACACACACACACACACACACACACACACACACACACACACACACACACACACACACACACACAGATTTGTTACTTGTAAGCAAACAGAAGTGATCATCTACTATCTATGTTCTGCTGTTGTGTGTGACCTCACATTGAAGGGTTCTTCTGTGGGATGTAGTTCTCCGTGTCCTGCCACAGGAGGCGCTGTGGCAGTAATGGAGTCCTGTGTGGGAGTCTTGGCTGAGCTCTTTGCTGTCTCTGCTCTGCTCTTCTTGCCAGACAAAGGTTCACGTTTCTTGTCTGCTGACTTGGCCTCCTTCTGCTGCTGCTGCTTTCCTTTTACTATGTTCTCCTTCTTTGATTTCTTGGCCATCTCCTCCTCCTCTAGTCGCTCCTGCTCCAACTTCCAGGCCTGTAAACATTGAAAACGTCATTGTGCTTTATCTGCCACATATGCAAACCCTGTACTGTTGATTACTTCACTGTATGCTTTTGGTTTGTTCTATAAATCATGCTTGGCTATGAGATTCTGTGTGGTGACAACTGACAATATGTCAACCTGCACAGCTCTGTGAGTAAACAAAATCAGCAGGTATGAAGGGACCAGGTTTATTTCAGCCATCCCAGCAGATTTCTGGAAAGAGTCCAAAGAGTTACTGCAATACTGTTGGGAGGCCAGAACAGAGCCGGCTGTGAGAGTGAATATTCATGTGCTAGCTGGTACTGACTTTAAGGGAGTCTTTTCTGATGACTGGCTCCAGAGTGTCCTCCTCCTCTGCAGAATCTGTAGTCTTTTCATCTAATCCAATAACAAAACAAATATTGTATTTGTAAGGTGGTAAGCACGGTCTCATTGCCAGAGCTTTATGTCAACAAGCTACAGTACCTTTTGGTGACTCAGCAGGGCTGAGGTTTCTGAGCTGCAATGCCTCTCTCTTCAATTCCTCCTCCTTTGTCCAATCTGAAATGGTATCTGCGACATGCTCCAGGTACTTCCTGCCAAAATGATGATAATGGAGTTTTAAAGTCCATGTCACACTCTAGATATACAATATTCAGCAGTTTATATTGACGACAGGCTGAGGACAGACAGAAAAAGTATAGAATTATTCATGTCCTGTGAGAAGAAACACCTGAATATATGAATTTGAACTCTGACCTGAACTTGACATCAGTGTGAAGGGTCACATCCCAGAACTCCTTGCACTGCCGATAAGGGCTCATTGGATTGTGACAAAAAATGTACAGGATGTTGTTATGACTTCCTCTGAAAGTGTCCAAACAGCGGTATTCTTCTGAGGCTAACTGGAGTACCTACAGATAGACAGATACCTATTAAAAAAAATCAACATTATACAAGTAGAATTGTAAAAAGCTAAAATCGAATTGAGGGTTCTCCCTCCAAAAATCCATGTTTTTAGATTTCCATGGCATTTGATCTGTATCACACATAATAACTATGGTTGTTTATCATACATTAGATTAGGTCAGATTAGGTTTTAACACAATTAACATATTTAACAACTGAAATAAGGCAGGAACCACCCAGCAGCTACAACTGTTTCCTCATGCTGACACAGAAAAACCCTCTGAAAGACAAGATAAGACGGGTCACCTGTGGGAAGATGCAGGCATTGTGGTGTTCAGAATGGTGCCAGTCGAACAGAGATCTCAGCCTACAGCTCTGAATGTCACATAATTCCAGCTGGCAACACACTCTCCCACTGCTCTGCTGGAGAAAACATGTAAAATTGTCAGGAGGAAATACAAAATTGTGTGAGAAGATGCAGTAATTACAGCGTTGAAAGAATACCTCTGTGTTACCGAGATCTTCAGTGAGAAATGCCGCACCTATGGTTGAAATAAATCATGAAGTGTGGCACTGATATATGTACAGTTGGGAGATGTACCTTGTAATTTTCTTTGTGTCACAACATCACAGTAACTGAATTAACCAAAGTCATAACAGACCTCTAGTCCGCAGGTTATTAAGCTGCTGTTTAGCGTAGGATAGTGGGTCGTCCCAGGGGATTATTGTAGGCATCTGCTGGTGTTGCTGTGCTGGTTCCAGTGTTCCCGGTGGTCCCGGAGAATTCAGTAGCACACCATTCTGGTCCAGCCTGGTCAGTGGCATACTCTCAAACACGCTCTGATGAAACAAACGCTCCACCTCCAGCCATGACACAACATCTGCATGACACCATAACATCAAAATAGAATTACAAGGAAGAGCTTTTTCTCAAGGCACATAGACTGAGCAACGTATTATTTTAAGTGGTTCCCTGTTTGGATCAACACGGTGAAAATTTCCAGAAACTCTGAGAAAGAGCTACAGGTTAAGAAAAAACAGCTGTGTATATGCTGAACTAAGACAGGTGCCTCAGACAGGTTTCTGACCATCGGTGCAGTAGTGTTGTAGCTGCTGTTTGACTGCCATCCAGCGTGAACTGCTGTTTCTCCGCTGAGCTCCAGAGTGGATCAGCTCAAACACCGGAGACAGCCTCATCATGGACAACTCCACCTCTGCTGGCTCAAAACCCTGAGCTGCCTAAGAAGGACATACACATACACAAACACACACAGCCTATGAATACACTTCTGATGCAAAGATAATGATGAAGACAGAACCAGGAGCCAAGACTAAATACACTCTACCGTCTATTCATTTGTCTCGTTCAAATTCCACACAGACAATAAAAGAGAATCAATTACACACACTACACACACGGGCAAACATAAAAAATCTACTTGCACTGATATCCCTCAGGCGCAGTGCCCTCTCATCATGGTGTCTGATCACCAGAGGCTGCTCAGACTTCTTCTGAATCTCCTCTGGTCCAAAGGTCTCCAGTAGCTTCTAACACAGAGCACAAAAGAGGATAAATCACAGACAAATTGGTGAATAATTTCATTCTGTGCAGCGTGTCTGAACACTGTGGAGTCACGGGGGAAAACCTCAATGAGTTTTACAATTCCAGTGAAGCTGATAGTTGGTTTAACAACATCTGAACTGCTCTTTACACTTTACTCCACAGTATGCACCTCCTCTTTGCATGTATGGTAACAACTCTACTGTGATCATAGCACCTCCTGCTGGATTTACATGGTATATGTTAGTGGTTCAGTGCTCTACGGTAAATGTAAGTTTTAGTATGTTATGGCTCTTATATACAGTAATTTCAATACTTTTAACTATTAAACTAACTAGTTAACACTGTATTATTAGAATACAACAACAACAGAAGAAAGAGGAGACCAGTTTTCTCTCACATGCTTTCTCTCCGCTCAAGAAAGCAAGTATGTCACCCTCCCCCCGCCACAGCACAGCCCCCCTCCTCTGTGCGTGCTGCAGCAACAGCTCTCTCAACATGACACCAGAGCCGGTGGGGATTGGTTTCTGTGCTACATGTGCCTGTGACTGGCCCGGCCCACAGAAATACAAGCCAATTATCTCTTATTCTGCTGAAAACAGGAGAAAAAAAAAAAAAAAAAGGAAGTTGCTGCATTGGCCGGGAATCGAACCCGGGCCTCCCGCGTGGCAGGCGAGAATTCTACCACTGAACCACCAATGCTGCACATGCACACTGAGCTACTATCTGACTTTTTGTAATTTATGTGGCCAAACAGTTGAAAGACATTGTTGTGTGCATAACATATGAACGATACAAGCATTTTTCGAGATATGTGTGTTTTGGTGTATAGTCACTTTACCTTCATGTCCTCCTCATTCTGTGCTGTAGTCAACAAGCTATTTAACAAGTGGCTTTTCTCCTCTGCTGTATGCATCAGAGGCAGGAAGCTTTGGAGCATGAAACTGACCAGTCCATAGTCTAACCCAGGACTGGGGTGAGGTTTGGGATCCTCAGCCACATGGGACAGGGTGGATGAAGACTGATCAGTGGAAATCACCACCTAAACACACAAATGGGAAAAGAAGAGGGCTATAGTACACTGGCTTTTCAGTAAAAAGTCACCAAATCACAAAGTGTAAACACTCCAGATTTCTAGCATGCACATTGATCAGAGGTTTTTAGCTAGTCATGATATTGAATTACAAAATATCAAAATTACAAAAGCTTTTATCTGCTGACTATATTTCTCACACATAGATAACGAGGGACTAACTTCAGACTTTCCAATTTTTTCTTACTGCACACGACACATCCACACTCACAACACACATACAGACCTGTTCCAGCATACAGTGCAAGATCAGAGGCACCGAGCAGGCTTCAGGGGGAACCAAGTCCACTAGGGTGCGATAGTAACGCATGTCTACATCTGTAGAGACGGGAGGCTGCTCGTTCTCTGTCCACAAAGAAGAAAGACAGCCGTCATCCTCCTCTGAGTATTTAATTCAAACACACGCACAAGGATATCTTAGAAAACATGAGAGGGGGGATGATGACAGAGAAAGGATTTACCTTGGTCTGCACGGCTTTCCTCACGCACCAGCTTCTTTTTGGAGCGTGGAGTCGTGGGGAGAGGGGTGGGCACAACCTAAACATTGAAACATGGAAAGCACACACAAAGTAAGATGTTTTCATTTGAAACATTTCCGTGTGGACAGTGGTGGCACTGCAGCAAATACTGAGGGACAGTTAAGCAGCAAAGCTAAAAACTGTAGTTATAAATTAACAGGTCAGAGGAAACGCTCCAGATGAAAAGAGAGTTAAGTTTTCTAACAGTGTCCAAAGAAAATGACCTGAAAAGGATTATACTGTTTCAGTGTTTAAAGGGGGTGTTTGAGTCTCTCTGGCACCACCTAGCAGAGTGGCGCAGCGGAAGCGTGCTGGGCCCATAACCCAGAGGTCGATGGATCGAAACCATCCTCTGCTATGTCTGGTTTTTACAATATACCTGCAATCTTTGCTTTTTGGTCTATTAAAAATAACCAGCAGATTAATCAGTAATGAAAATAACTGTTAGTCGCGGCCATATTGTGTAATTATACTGACTGACTAGCAAGGATGTGTGTGTGTGTATGTGTACCTCTGCAGGCTGTGGATCAGACCTAACAGCAGTGGGTATGCTGATGAGTTTGATGCTGTCCAGGTAGTGCTGATGTTGCCTGCGCCAGTCCAGGCAGTCATAGATAAGACTGGCCACACCCTCAAAGATTTTGATCCCCTTCTCCGGCTGGACACACAGTGCACCCACACACACATTAGGAAGTTAAAATCAAATCACAGGCAACGTGAAACTGATTGAGTTACAAACATAACACAGAAAAAGAGAAAACGATAGAGAGGGAGCTTAAGAATGAATAAGTATAATAGTAGCAAGGGGTGAGACAAAATGTACAGAAAAGAATCTCCTATGCAAGAAACAGATCTATGAAACACATCTGTCAGGCCAAACTCACATTAGCCTCTGGATGCTGAGACGAAAGATCTGGGACAGTGTAGCTGAGCTGAACCACATCATGGAGCTTGGATTCTGGTGGCCCATTGTCCAAAACTGGTCTCAGACCTGACCAGAACAGATCCAACTTCCTGGCCTGCGCAGCCAGCTCTACATTAGTAAGATCCTCTGACACACACACAGGAAATGATGATGTAATGTAGATAATAACATTAAATAAATAAGGGTATACTGATGAGCATGAATTCATATAAACACTATTATGTAGTTTTGATGTGCCTTATTCAGTCTGTAAATGAATTATGTGTGATGTACAGTAAAGGCTCTTTACCTGCATCCAAAACTGGAGACGCTCTCAGACTCTGCTCATTGCCCTCACAGGAGTCTTGTCCCTGCTGCCCCTCAGAAGATGGTCCGTGCTCTGAACACAATTTGATGACATTGGACACATGTACACCTATGGCATCAAGTGCCCCAATCAGGTCAGGCTGGCAGAAGCCCAGCAACAGGATGTAGTGTTGAGGACCATCCTCTGGTTCATCATCTATGCTCAGACACACAAAACACAGCGAATTAATCTACTGCCATGACTACTTCTCCCTCTCATATACAAACACACATACACACACACTGTAGAAGAGGTGGCCGTCTTGTGCATTTAAGGTATTTTCTCACTAAGTCAGCCTTTTGATCATCATAACCCACACACACAATAGGGATTCATTTAAGTTTTCACCTATGAACTTTGGTGGTTCAACTTCATCCCTGCGCTTGAGCTTGGTCTTCTTCTCTTTGGAAGGTCCCACAGGTGAGGGTGGACCCTTCCCCTTTTTGTCAGAGACTTTGGCTCCTCCTTTGTCCTTGCTGGCAGGGGGATGGCCGGCCTTTGCGTTCTCCTCCTCAGCCTTTAAAAAATGAAGTGGAAGTAACGATACCGCAACTGGAGCCTTAGTGTAAATCCACTGCAGTTCAACACTGTTACCAAATTCTAATAATTGACGAACAGAATCACATATATGAAGAAACACTTGCCAGCTCGGCCTCCCTCCTCTGCTGATCAGCAGCTTTGATCTGTAGCAGCTGGAACTTCAGTATTTTTGCCATCAGGTCACAGGGAATCTCCTCTCCTGTATCCAGCAGTGCCTTAGCGGGCTCTGTAACCTACACAAAACACAAACACAGAGAACAAAGACACACATAGACATAACACAAACACACACAGCTTCTTTTAGACAATCAGAGGACACCAACGCACTGACAAACAGCATTTTAGAAACACTCATTCTCTATTGTAACGTAGAAATTGACTCAAGTGAAACAGGCCGAGCTTACCTCATAGAATGTAGGGATATCATCAGGTTTCTTTGCTTTGGGATTCCCCAAATCATGGATCTTTAATAAAGTTGGACAGGAAAATTTGACAAAATACAACATATTAGAGTGAACTGACACCACTTTTTGGTTCCTAATTATGTAGATGAGTAGATGGAGCAAACTAATACTTTTGCAAGGGTGCTGTCCCAGGTCAACAAGCTGAAAAGTTTGCGTAGTGGTTGCAGTACGGCCAGAGCCAAAGCCTGGATCAGGTCTTCATCTTCTGGACTTGCCCCAACCACCAAAGACACACAGGCCTGCCATGACTCCTGGAAAAGGCATGAGAATACCAAGATAATACACGCTAATGTTTGAGACGCGCATTATCCAAGTCAACAACCTCATATTAAGCTTTCACATCACATTCTGACCACTGAAAAAGCAAACATTAGTCACAGAAACACTGTTAAAATGTTGTAGTGTGATAAGTTTTACTGAAGATGAGTGCGCGATAAAGAAATACGACTTCCGGTACGAACGTCTGCCTTCGAAATAAAAGCTAAAAAAAATAAAAGCTAATAAATGTTTACTGTTGAAGTTATTTTACTTTTCTAATTATGGTGATAAATGCCACCGGAAGAATGTTTGTTTACATAATGTTCACCAAATTACCCAGTGAATTTCTTCGTGTTACTGAAAGTGGCTCAGGAACAGTTTGGCAGATAACATCCTATTTTTAAGTAAAATTTCGCGCGCGCACGTACCATTTAAACACTGCAGCTAGCTAAACTGGCAACCTGTAGAAGTTGGCTTACTGCCGTGTGTAGCCAGTTAGTAAGAACTCTGCAAGTTTAACTTTTTGTGATAAAAGAGAAACGTTTTGAACACACGAATTAAGGTAAACCAAATAATCGGTGAGACAACCAACCTCTTCAAACTGTGCTCTGATGAGACCAGCCTCCCAGTTCTTGTTGACAACTGCGGCTGCAGCGGCGTTGGGCTTTTTGGCTGAGCCCTTTTTGGCTGGCCTTGGTGGCATTTCCACTCAGTGACAATTAACTACAATATAAGAACGTAAAACGTTTAAAACAGTCGTTCAATCTATCTACTATGGTAAAACTGCAAGTCAATCATAAATTCACCCGCCAGCGTCGTCTTGTGCTTGTGTTGCCCCTGGCAACCGCGTGGACACCGGGGCTAAATTACCGATGTAATCAATTACTTCCTGTAAACTTTCAAAACAAAAGCATGAAGGCACACGCCTTTCAGTTTCAACATCTTCTACAAAAGCAATAAAGAATACGAACACAAAAAAGGAAAACACATCAGAATTATCTAAACATTTCATGTTTAGTAACAGTTTTCTGTGGTTAACTGTAATGTCAAATGCTGTTACATTGTTGTCATTCCTTTTCTCCACTAGATGGCAATGGGATCTGTGAGCTGTGAGACTCCAGACCTCCGGGGTCAAAGCATTAATCACCAAATAATGGTAACCGCTTACATAGTTTTTCATTGTTTCACATAAACTGTAATAATTGATTATCATTATAATAATACATAGTGCAGCAAAGAAAATGCACAAACTGCCCTTTAAAAGTTGAATGACTGTAGTTATGATCAGTCCAATCACTGAATAAAGCACATGAGCCACAAAACTGTGACTGATATCATGAAAGACAGCTGGTTTGATTTTATTGTCAGAATCGCTAACAAAAAAAAAAAACCCAAAAGACCCACAGCATCTCAACAATCCCTGGAACATTAGTGGCATGCCATCTGTATAATGAATGGTGAAACCATTATGTTACTGTGCCAAGTAATAAGAGAGAGGTTAAATTACAGCAACACAATTAAGAAGAGTCTCCAATTCTACTTTGATACACTCAATGAATCTTGAGTGTAACATGAATCTATTTTGGACCATAATAATGCAGAACATATGGCACAGAAGGTTTAACCTTGGCCCGGTTTATTTAAATAAAGGGAGATTTTGAATTGCAATTAGGTGAATACTGATGTGGAATGAATGTAGAGATGCTGTATTAAATGAATGATAATGAAGGGTGAAGCTTGAAAGAGGTCGTGGCCACTTTAATTAGGCCGGCAAGAAAAACATGGCCGATGATTCTAAAGCATTTCCTGTTTTACTTTGAGTTTCTGTGCAACCCAGATGAAATTTCAAGAGAAGAAATTATCGGCAAGATTGACATGAACCATTCCCAAGGGTCATCAGGTTGCTTTTTTCATGTTTTCCTGAGGAATTTGTTTTGCAACATACGCTTCAGTCTTTATACAATAAATTCCCGTTGCATCATGGAGCTTAAAAGCTGTACAGTCTCACTGAGGTCTATTTGAGCCAGAAAAGATGCCTTATTTAATATTCATGACTCAATACAGTAATACACTGGGCCTCTGTGACTGAACAGCACTGAATTCATGGAATGTTTTTTTCTTCATTCATCGGCTCTCATTGTAAAGAATTTCATGCACCACATCTCTGCGCCAAAGTCATGGTTTGGCACAGATTTCCGATCAGTCCCTTTGTTTTATTATCGCAAGGGGCCATTGTCATGAAGGTGATTTCACCCAGGCAACAATCTACTTCCAGCAGCTCCCCATAAAAGGTCACAAGTGAGACAACGCCCACTTGTCAGATGCCAGAGAAATCCATGCTTGAAGCCAGCAGTGCATTAGTTATGGAGGAGTCGTCAGCTCCCAACCTTCCAGGGGCAGTGTCCTACGAAGGTCACACACCAGCCAGATAAACAGTGTTGTGACACTTAAATAACACTCTGTCCATGCTGCTGTGAATAGCATGGCAACATCTCAAAATATCCATATTTTTTTAGGAATACACTTCTGTCAAACATGTGTGTCATGTGCCTGTTAGGGCTATTTTGTTTCATTTAACTGGAGTCGTAACAGCTTATTTAAGAACTTCATCCACTCGCCACTTAGTTACTCAAAATGATGCGTCTAACGCGAGTTAATAATACATACTTGAGCCACTAAAATTAATCTCCATAAAAACAGGACACCAAGTTCCTCTTAGGAAGGCACTGTCTGTACTTTACACTGTGTTACACACAAGGAAGGAATCTGTGATCACATGCAGCAATCAATGTAAATCATGTTCTCACATATAAATGGGTATATTTAGACGATGGGCAGTCAGACTTCTTTCAGATATCAACAGTTCATAAAACATCGGTTGTGATGTGCTGAAATCACTGTCAAAGGCAAGAAGCTGTACAGAAAACACCATGAATGGCTTAATTTCCTGTTCCTATAGAAATTGTATACAGTTCAACAATAATAAATCGATAAGAATAACTTTATAATGAGGCTGCATTTGTGCACAGAGGCGCTTTGAGCTAAATGCTAACATAAACATGCTAACATGCTCACAGTCACTATATTTACCACGCTCACAATCTTAGTGTGTAAGCATGCTGAAAAAGTAACAAAAACATATGGAAATTATAATAATGTACAATGTTTGGCATTTTGCTTGTGTTCCTCTGTTACTGCTTGGTGACCACAGTGATACACCGTGGGTTACTCCTGCTCTCAGTGCTGAGGTGTTTAAGTGCTACTTGGCAATGCAAAGTAGATTTTAACTTCCACTCAATAACACTGCATGCTCCCAGCTCCAATGGCAGCATGAGGCCAGTGAAAGATTTGAATTTCAATACCCAGAAATCATGTGACGTAACATCAGTAAAGAGCAAACAGCAAGCTCATGTTTACCTATCAGATCAGTTAAAGAGCCCAGCTTTTACATTTAGTAAGACTGTGAAATAGCAAATAAACACTTCTGATTTAGTTCAGAACACGGGCTTTCGTATGGCACCTCCATCTGGCAAAATCTCATATTTTTTGTCATCTGTTTTCTTTTTTTTCTGGTGTGAAAACTTTGGCTATGTGCTACCAAAGGGAAATAGAGAATGAGTAAACAAGGATCTATTTCTATATCTATTTATAGCCATTGTACTTTTTACTATAAATACACTATAGTATATATTTAAAGGTAAGTACACAAAAGACTGGCTGGGAATATCTTGCAGATTTACATAAAGAAACCATGATAATGCAAAGAAAAACATAACATTGTTTACATAGATTATACACAAACAGTCAGGAGACAGATAAACATATCTGGACCATGAAACAACCCCAGGCCCAGTGTCCCAGTGCGTGTACCCTTTAGCCACGTTCCTCAGATTTCCATCTTCTCAGAAAGAGGTTGTTCTGTGGGTCAGGAGGAAGCATGGGAACACGCCCAGATCAGAATCAGGAGCAAACAGGCCTATCCAGTGACTTGGACACCCTGCAGGGATGGAGAGGGGACTCAAAGGTGGTAAACATCTGTAGGCTGTTGAGGCCACAGTATGTGCTGTGTAGGCAGGGGGGTGTGTGTGCCATGAGTTTGATCAGTGTGATGGACTCTGCAGCTGTGGCAGGGAAGGACCTGTTTCACAACACAGCACTGTCACCGAAACCTGTGCGGCCTGAGGTGAATCATGTCGACACTGAGAATCTCATGTACCACCAATGGATTCATGAGCTTCAGTGAAGACGCTGCCAAGCCGGTACAGTGCAGCTCAGACTCTTTTGGATGCAGCAGTGTGAAAACTGGCCTTCAGTACTTTTCCATGAGGCAAGAGGCTAGATTAATAATGTTGGTGTGTCCTTCAGTGGGAGCATTTGCTGCCTCTGCCTTTATTTGGTGGTGCAGCAGAAAGCAAGGAGCTAATACACGGTAAATGGCACATTTTAAAGTACTTATCAGTGAAGATCCTCGTTAGGCTGAGCTGGTTGATAAAATTCAACAGCTGACAGAAGGCTTAGCTTACTTGGCTGCAGATATAGAACCTGAATAACAAGACCGGCCTTAACGCTCAAGTGCTGGTTTTTAAAGGAACAGTTTTGGAAAATTGAGTTATTTGCTTTCTTGTCAAGAGGTAGATAGCAGCAGCCAGTTAGCTTAGCTTAGCTTAGCATGAACAGGGAGAAACAGCTAGCCTGGCTCTTAATAAAAACTGGTTTCTGTAACAAATGGGATTAAAGTAAAATAGGCTCTAGAAAGAATAATCATATAGGAAGTTCTCTTCTTCTCTTGATAATTTGGGTTGAGTTCAAGGGTTTTTTTGTCCAGTCTGAATTATTAACTCTACACGTTAATGTTAAACATGGTAACGTAAGCTAGATGTTCTATACAACATATGTTTTTGATATTCAGTACAGCTGAGTTGTACATTTACCAGCAAATCGGCACAGACAGATGCTCAGTGCTGACCCGCAGCAGCACGGCAGGGGAGATGGATCAGGCATGTGACACTGGGTAAATGATCACTGGTGCTTTGTCCCGTCACAATCACAGTGATGCAACTCGCACAAGCTGTTAAACCTATTGTAACCACGTCATCCTGTTTATGCATGGGCATCTCACTGGAACTGGTAAAACTTTAACACAATCAACACAAAGTAGCACACGGTTAGGTCAATATCTTACTCTATTTTAGCCTCAAACCGTGCATTTACCAAGATGAGAGGCCGAATTGGAGAAAAAGGTCAGGAACACAAATGTCATTACTACAAATGTCCCATGCGAGTGCCACAATCTTTACTTCATCTGAATCTCATGTGAACAGCTCACAAGCAGAGGCCCACAAAATCACTATGGTGGTGCCTCCGTTAAAGACCGTGAGAGAAATGTCACACAAACTCTGCATTGTAGCACAACAAGCAGCTGATGTGCTTATATAAACAGCGACAGCAGTGCGTGTGCACAAAATGCACTACTTATGTGCCACCTTGTTCAAGCGATTACAAAAGTTTTAGTTTCTATGAATTATCGAAGCCAAACGTGCAACATGTCCATAAAGCTGTTTTACAGTGACTGCTGGTGGCTTCCATGATGTCAAGATGAACATTCTTGTCTCATACTAGCCGGGACCACGCATAATAAACACATCGCACTCTTGTAGAGATCTTATTGTACTGGTTGCATGTAAAAAGCCTGCATTGTCCTCCTGTCGCCTGCCCACTCGAGGCTCCAGAATATGCACAGTAATGCACTGTCACTGCTGAACAAACAAAATTATCTGGACAAACTGCACTGAATCAATCGTAAAACAAGGTTTAAATTTTTTATTGTCCAATAGACAAGACTTAATTTCCTTCAACAGGAAGTTCAAATGGCATTAAAAAAAAAAAAAAAAAACTGTAGGGAATTAACCAAAAATCACAAATTAATAGCTGGACCTCCAGTAATTCCTTTGCACATCCCCGTTAATAAATTACCTAAAAACAAATAAGCTTTTACATTTGGTTGAACCATCCTTTTAATTATCTATAAAGGCTCTGAATTCAAAAGGCGTGTCTCGGGCAGGGGGTATAAAAATAAAAATGCAATAAAACATTTACACTAAACATACACAGAGCTGTGATCTAAGTGAAAAAACGTACATTTCTATGACATTTAAGGCATCCACATTGCCCTAGTGTGAGAAGCCCACACCATGACAGCAGCATCTTCACAGGACATTCAGTCTGAAAAACATCCGCAGCCCTAAATACAGCATTACACAGCTAGCTACATGGCCCCCAAAGACTAGATTTCAGTCTCCTATTCAAGCCTAGGTGTGTTTACTGCTGCTGAACACATTCAGTGTATCTGGAAACGTGTCGATGCATCAACAAAGTGGCTAGTGTCTTTAACAAAAGTGTCCCCACAGTACGTCCCTCTCAAACACGGTTTTACATTCATTTGCAAAATTGACATTTTAAAATTGTGTCTGAGCAACAAATGCTCTGATTAGGAAAAAAAAGAAACCCCCAAAATATTACAATTTGGCTGATTTAAAAAAAAAAATGCACTTTGAGGAACTCTGAAGCCAAACCCAGAACTATCAGGCTCACTTATGCGTAAGCTTACATCCCAGGTTCCAAACTGAACCCAGTTGAGTCGACAAACTAAATCGTACAAAAACACTGTAGAAAATGTGACACCGCTGGAGTGTCATTTACATTTGGGCAGAAGTGCGTTTACCCACAGGAAACCCAAGATCCCACCCCTCCCATAGCTCAGCACTCCTCTACCACGGTACCAGCCGAGGAGGAGTACAGCTTTTTCTTGACAAGCCGGAAACCTGGACTCAGTTTAAGTACGTGCCTGAAAGTCGGGGCAAAGCAGGTTCCCATAAAGAGGAAGTCCCGTAGGCTGGGCCAGGCGGTGCTGTCCTGCTTGAACACGAGAGTCAGCTCAAACGTGGGCACCACGGTGGCATCGTACACGATGCGCTCCAGCCGCTTGCAGCCCTTGTCCAGCTCCAGGTGGACGTAGAGGACGCAGCCTCGCAGGCCGCAGGGCTCGCAGGATGCCAGCCGCAGGACCTCGCGAGCTATTCTCCGTGTGAGCTTCTCTGGTACCAGCACAGAGGAGCAGTGCAGCGTCGTCTTCTTGGCTCGTGACAGGCAGTTTTCAAACATCTTGGCCAGCTGCTGACAGGCTCGGTCTTCGGTGACATCCGCGTTCCTCTGGGGCTCAACAAAGCAGTGATCCCAGAAGTCAAGCTCTGGGAAAACAATGCAAATTCAACATTTAGGGACGAAAGCCAGCTTTCTAATGTAAATAAACATGCTAACTGCAGAACAATAAGTGGCTTTTTCAAGATGCAGACATGCACAAATCACACCCAATACTGTTGTTCTGAGGTCTTAAACTACAAATATATGCAGTGGTTGAGGGAATTAATCTGTTTTGCATCCTCTGCTTGCAGTGTGGACACTCTCACATGAGAAAAATGAGGATTAACATCACAGAGAGACTGCTAAGCTGTCCAAATCCTTAAGACTCAACCCAATTACAACATAGGTGTTGCATTACAATATTTCAGCTTCGGACAGGAAAAAAAAAATCCTGTTAGGTTTTTGTCTCTCAGGCAGGCTGCTGCTGTGCAGACAGGCTGAAGGGATGACTTCATCCTCTGTTGACTTCCCTCCCCCCTCCCCTCCACTGCTGCAGCCATGCACCACACAGGCATAAACAAGCACACAACTGGAAGTATCCAGCAACTAGCAGGTTATCTACCTTTACAGTCAAAAACACAGAAAAGGCCAGCACGCATACCTTTCTCAATGCAAGCCTGGTCATATCTCCGGTCAACCAATTCCGAGATACACTCGCTGCTTTTGGTCTTTAATGTGCTTGTGGCAACCATGATTTCTCCAGGAGTGGACTGTTTTCCTGTGGTTTTAGCAAAGCTGCCGGAAAAAAAAACGCCAGAAGAAGAGAAAGAAGAAGAGTCAGTGCAACAGTCGTCGATAGCTTAATAAGAGACAGGTGGCTCGTGACGGAAACCACAGTGTTCAAGGATGTAAACGCTTCAAAAGGGTCAAAATGTAACGCTAGCCATTAGCAAGAAAAGCCTTCACCTCTCCGACCCCCACAAAACTGAAGTTAAGCGCGAGCTGCTCTACTTTATCGTTAGCTGTTCGTTTTTAGCCAACAGCCACCTGTTCTGAATATGAAATGACTTACCTTAAATATTATTTAGTGCAAAATAATTCAGTTAAACGGCTTCTCATAAATAAATTCATACGCGCACGCCGTTTTTCTCTCACACTGACACACACACAGACACACAAACACACTGCAGAGGGCGAAAAGTTCTGAGGATTATTTATACATTCCTCCGACTCAGCTGACTCGAGGGTTTGACCAATCAGAGGACGCCTCCCGACGCACAGCGCAGCTCTTCTCGGATAGGCTGCGAGGTGGCATTTAAATTAAATAATTGACCAATGCTCGGGGGGAATGTTTGTGTTGCTACATGGACGAAGTAAAACACTGGCTCTAGCCTGTGAGGTGCTGGGGGATTAATCCACCTGTTAGCGGTTCATCCACCTGTTTGGTAGAATCATATTACTAATTTTAGAATATTGAACCCACCAAGTTGACCACAAGTAAACTATGAATGGCAAACACGAAGTTCAAACCAAGTTTACCCAACTGTTTAAAATGAAATACAGAATGACAAATCGTATTTGAATTTTATAATTATGATGTTATCATATTGGTCGTGTCACAAAAAGACATATTTACTGTCAGTATTCAATGCCAATATTCAAAATAGTCATGAAGCTGTAAAAGATGCTGTACAGGAGAAAAATAAGATTTTTTTATAGCATTCAGCAGCTACTACATATCCTATGATGCATTGACAGCGTGCCAGTGGATATGCTGTTTTCAAATGCAAAGGGCACATGTTTTTATTTTATTGCTGAAGATACAAAACCTTTGACAGGAAACACTGAAGTTCCTAATTCCTACCTACAATAAACATCAAACCTCAGACATAAAATGTTGCATTTCTTCAAATTTTAACGAGGACTTGTTGAAAAGGACACCGTACAATTAAAAAAGTGAGGCATGGGCAGCATTTTCAGCAGAATTGACACATTTAGTCATGGTACTGGTCTCGAAATAAGAAGCAGAAGTATGAATGTGGAGTTTCTTGGCTTGACCTCAAGGGATCTGCAGCATGTAAAAAAAATACCCACAAATAGAAGTTAAGAGAATGAATGAGTGGTTTTCACCTCTGACAGACATGCAATTATATGCAAAACAAGCAAAATATTCTTCCTGATGGATGTCTAAAACAAATCCAAACAGACATCTGTGGCCCATTCCCGGCTCATCGTCTTTTACATAAGAAGTGAGGAAGGCCCTGCTTGACCAGGTTTAATGAGCCAAAATGTCTCATCTTACTGTATTTGTATGTGTATGAGTGCGTACATTTGGCAGGTAAAACACCGAGCACAGTTGCTCAGCTCATCAGCAGTTCATCCTTCATCACACACGGTCTCACCAGAAATTTTCCCCAGTAACTGGATCTGCCCTCTTACCTCCAGCAGCTCTGCTGGCTAAAGGGTAATGGAATACAGTGGACGAGAGAGAGAGAGAGAGAGAGAGAGAGAGAGAGAGAGAGAGAGAGAGAGAGAGAGCTTTCCTCCAGTCACATGGAGAGAACCAGATATGCCTCAGAAAAAAGTCACATGCTTTAGTTAGTATTACTGCCTTTGTGGAAGCAGGCATACATTGTACTAAGTGCTAGACAAGCAAGGTTTTTGTTAAAGTGATATGCAAATTACTTTAATTTTAGAAGGGGATAAAATTACGACCACAGTTCAGAAATGCATTGCGTCAGCTGTCATTATGACAGCAGTTTTAATGAGGTTCTGACCTAAATTTCTGTTGAACATATGTTGCTGAGAAAGCAATGTTTCAGACCCTTTAGCCCACATTTTACACTTCATCATAAAAACTTAACAAGCAGGAACGCTCACAATCTATGCAGGTCAACTTGAAAATGGTGTCAAATTCAGTATTTTCATACCCTGTAAAAACCTAGAATGTTGAGCGTGAGCTTCACTGAAACATTCAAGCCAACATTTGCTGTGAAGAGGAAGAAAACACTAGTTGACAGAGTGCCTGAAAGCTGTCCCTGTAGTGTCCATCTCTTATCTGCCCGTGCTGTCATAATGCCACAGTGTGGGTTAGCTGTGCAGCCTGGGCGAAAATATAGTCCTGCACTCATTACAGCAACGATGCATGAATAAAGCAGTATGTTCTAAGCAATAAAATGAGCATATGTAGCTGTGAGAGCAACATTACTTCATGCAGTGGCAGACTCAGGCTGTTGGGGGGGCAGTGGGAAAAAAACACACAAAGGGCTTCAGCTGCTTGAAGTGGGGCAGCAGCGTGCAGAAAGTCGTGATGCACTTACGCTAAAAAAGCAAAAAAAAAACCTTTTGTTGCATGTAGCGCATCCTTTATCGTGCTGCCCTGCAATCCTTTTTAAGTGCACCCATTAGTGCACTATATCACATTTTCTGCACTGGAAGGGCACACTAGAGGGCAATTCATCATATTTTCTCAACTGGAAGGGCTCCCTGGCACGCCCTGCATCATGTTTTTTCCACTGGCAGGCACATTAGCACATTTCCTTGCACACTGGGCACAGAGGGCATGCTATGTTTTATTTACCAGGGACTTCATGCATAACCAATGTTAACAAGTGTAAGACTGCAGCAGTGACTTTTATTTACACAGTTGTGGAGCTTTCAGGGATGCAAACATCCCTGCAAAAATAATGTTTTTTAAAGAGATAAATGTGCAGAATGAGAAAGTTCAGTAAACTCTGGAAAAATGGAGAGAGAGAAAAAAAGCAGAAAAAACCCTTCAAACTCATGCATTTCAGAAACTGTCAGGTCTGTGGAAGATCAAACCATTTGTTGTTGTCAGTGCTGTGGGGTTAGTTTCCTGTGACTCTATGTTCTGCCTTTATATTAACTTCAGCTTCTTTTTATGAGTGGCCCCATTTGTCTGTAGCTTTCTGTGCTCCTGACAGACCGGCAAGCTCGATAAAGACTCTCAATTTGTGTTTAAAAGTCCAGTAAATCTTTCTCTTTTGCAATGACAATGCAAGCTGAAGTAAAAGAGCAGAGACTAGGGTAGTAACGTGAAGCACCTTTTACTTTTGACCTTCACTCCCCGTTGGTAAGGCGAGTCAAGCAGGATCTGCTTGTGAATTCGTTCCATGCACCAACTCCTGTTTCCCTGAATGAGGCAAAAGATAAAACGTGTTGTGTTTCAGGTTACTAATCCATCACAGTTCACATGAACCTTCTGTTATCCCCCGCCAAGACCCCTGGAATGCCAGGCTGGCACCACTCTCCGCTCAGTAAAACGTGCCTCTGGTCGCCCCCGCCTCCCACCCCCATGAAATTTAACAACAGGAGCCACTTTGCTGAGTTGCATTTCTCTATCTCTGCTGCAGATAACTGGTTGCATGTGCAGGAGTATTCCTTAGACATCACTGACATACCTTAATTAAGGAAGTTCGCTAAAGTTAAAAGTGGAAAAATGTATAATAATGTGTTTTGTTTTTTTACTTTCCTTATTTATCATTTATTCAGATAAATCATGTTCAGCTCGTGTTTTGAATGCAGGACATTTTCAATGCAGGACGAATTTGTAACAGCTTTTAAATAAGTAAAATATCTGAATCCTCCTTCGCCCAGTGCTGGTAGCTGAGAAAGCTGTGTAGTCCTGGCACACATGAGCAACATGAGGCGGTAGAATAATCCATAACTCACTGAAGCCAATAGACTCTATTTGGCAAGCGCAACAGCCCCAGTGAGAGACATTTTCTCGGCAGTAACACCACATCTCTCATCTTCTTGTCTAATTAGGAATCATGCATTAAAAACAGGAAATGTGCAGTAGCTACACCAAGCTAATCATTTTTAGCTTCCGTCTGGGCCCTCCATTGTGTTGCTTATGAATTCAAGATGATCCGAGGATCCCATTTTCTAATGGAAACTTTAACTAACTCGAGCTGCGTTTTTCTACCGAGAATCACACCAGAGGGAGCAATTTTCATTGTGCTAGAATGTCAGCTTGGACCGCTGTGCTGCAAACATCACAGATTCAAAGAGCTGATATGTGGAAATGACCTCCATTAGCGCTCTGAAGCATGCAGCAAACAATAGTTCTCAATCAATGAGACTGCTGTCTTGCAAAGGAAATATACAGCAATGTTCAGAAAGAAAAAAGCCACTCGGTTGACACGAATTGTGAAGGTAAAAATTATATTGATTCTGGTCCAGACAGAGAAGATAACTGGTCTCAAGAGGGAAATGAAACACAGTAAGAGTGAAACTGAAGGAGCCTGGCGTGACATCTTGAATGTAACTCAGCCCATGCCACAGCTGGTGTTGCATTATAGTGGTGTGTGATGGGCCCTCAGCCAATCTGCTCACTGTCTCTGACTGACCCCATCTGTTACCCAGTCCCAGGTTACAAAGGCCACAGGTCAAACCAGTCCTTATAACCCTGCGTGTGAGTCAATTCAAAACGGAGGTCAGGGCCATAACATGGCAATAAGTCATTTGAATTTACACTAAGAAATTTAATTAGTTTTATATATATTAAAAAAAAGTCAGTGTGTACAGATCTGGTGCTGTTGGTTATCTATCCTTCACTGCATGGATGAGGATCAAGCAGGGAGACAGATTGAGATTTTGACACCGGCTGTCTAAATCTCACTCCTTCGTCAACAACCTCATGAAACCTCTTTGCAATAAACACTAGCTTATGAACTGGGGGCAAATCCATGCTGTGCTGTCTTTGTGTTGACTGTTTGCTCCCTCTAGTGGTGCATTGCTGAACTGGCACTATTAGTGCTGTTCTGGGTTAAATGCTGTAGATTACACCTCACTGACAAGCAGTTCATAGAAAAACATGGCAGGTTTCTCTCAGTCTGAGTGGGCAGAATCACCAAACCCAGGAAAGTCCTGCAGCCATGTAAGAAAAAGGCTACAAATAATGAATATATGAGGCTTAAAATGCCATTTTAGAGCTATATGATTCAATAATCTACCACTGTATGACAGTGTTATTAGGTTTTATAACTGGAGAAAGGTGATTTCAAAGCTTTCAAATTCCAAGTCGACTGTGATATTAAACCAAACTAACACATCTCAGATAAGTTTAGGATAACATTTTATGAACCGAGGCTGCACAACCAAACCATTTTCTTGTGATTTAATGAGGAAACTGAGAACAACAAAGTCCAGCCATAAAGCAGTTCCAGTGTCTTTAAATACAACCCTCTGCATCGGGATTGTACTGACTTACATGTACTTAATCTTTGTGCTGAATGTTGCTTTTATTGAAGAAAAAAAGTGGTGCAGTACTGTCGTGCAACAGAAATGTTAAAAAATGTTTGTGCTGGAGAAGCTCGGTGGGATATTTTAATTACCTCCTTTTAAGAAATACTTTTCTGGAACACAGTGGAGCCTCTTCTTATGCCATCACACACATGCACACACACAAAAACATCATAATCTACAAAATAGTTCACAATCAAAGGATAATTATAAAACTATGAAATGAATAGTAATTTATTACATCAAATATGTGGTGGATCTGAGGTCAGTGCACAGTACAGAAAATGTGTTTTGTGGCCCAGCATGGAGGCAGAAATAAGCTATGCAGCAGGTTTATCTTAGTCAACAGTATCCTGAAATAAAGAGTGCATACATTAAGTTTTCATTTACTATGTCTCACAGGCAACCATTTATCTGCTCAGTTCAGAGATTTACTGCATTAAATTCACTTTCTCTGAGATTTATGATCACGAACCCTGCTTTGTAAAACTACTTTCAGCATATAAAATCATACAAAAAAAACCCAACAAAAACCCAAAACACTTTTCTGCTCCACAGTATTTCACAAAAATCACACACAAAAAAGAAACATCTCAACAGTTCCTCCAGACCATCAGTGTGTGGGCGACAGGTGTGACTCATCCGCTGGCCGATCTTGATGTTGCTGCCCTTATTTCTTCCTCTTTTTTTTTTTTATCTGGCAGCAGCTGAAACGTGCAGAACAACAGAGGGAACTGATGAAATCACACGAGGATCAAAACACATCTGTGAGATCAAAAAACCTGACCTTCATCCTGCCTGAAAAACTGTCAGAATAAAGCTCTGGTGTTCTGAGAGGATCCTTCCTTTCGAGGCAACACTAGACGGCAGTGCTGCATCGACTACGTTCGGCATGTGATCAGGGTCAGGACAGCGGTGCTGAACTTTCCCGCTCGTTCTCCAAAGGGTTACCTGAAACCAGTCCCTGAAGCCGAGCTGCCTATAAATGTGTGAAATCATTAAAATACATTAAATCTAAGGCTGCTCAGAAGAGTCATTTTCATGGTGGTACTTGCTGATACGGACTTTTTTAGGCTATTAAGTCATTAAAAAAGCTGTTTCTTTATGGTTAAGTCTGTAAGGTTTGGCCTGTCTGGAGTGTGGTGCATATGAGTGACAGGTTTTGCAGTCAGATAAGAATTTCTAAAGCTGCAATCCAAAGAAATCCAGTAAACTGTAACAACATAAACACTTTCTTCCTCAGCAAAATTCCAAAGGCATGACTCCACTTCCCTCTGAAGCTGGCAGCCAAGCCAAGGCGTGATTGTATTAGGGAAGGAAGGCAGGACATGTAGTGCCCAGATTTTTTTATTTTTTTTCATGGGTGGGGTGAAGCGGTACCGAGTCTGTGTACAAACCACATATGACACATGCGCACCGGTGGATGTGCACATACGTTCACCCCAACAACAAACATGCACACGCCCACGGGGTCTGGACCACGCTGACATTTACTGGCTGCACAATAGCTCCTGTCCAAAATAATCTGTGTTTATGTTAGGAAGTCCCTATCTTTCAAGGCCTGCTGCTTGTTCGAGGGTGGGGGTGCGAAATCACAGGAAACACCTTCTGTTGCCCAGCAAAGCCCCAAAAGCCCATACAGTACAATGAGATATTAAAAGCCTGTAACTTCCCTGGAATAATTGCAAGTTGGTGTCTGGTGAAACAGCTTTACCGAGCTGATGGAAGAATGCACAAACAGAAGGAACTCAGGAGGAACTCTCGCAGGAAATAGACGGAGGGCAGCTCACCATTTTCTTCTCCACCTGATGATTTCACTCCGAGGAGCATGACGCCATCTTTGGTGCTCTCGGGCCGGCTCTGGAAAGATGCGCTGTGAGCGAGGGAGAGAGGAGAAAGGGATGAATGCTTAAGTCGCTCACACACCATTTAAATACAGTCCGTAAGCACAAAGTTCAAACGTACTTCTCAGTTCCAGTGTCGATGGGTTCTGTTGAATAGAAGGCAGAGAAGATGTTTGATCTCACTCAGTGTCAAAATATGCATCTTTTCCTTTAAGTGATGCATGAATATATCCAGTTTAAGTGTTCATATATAAAAGTCAAACAAAAAGCCAGTTGAGAGTTGACAGTACAAAGCTGCGCTGTGTATTTCTACATGCCTGTGTGGTCGTGGATCTTCTTGCATTTGAATTTGAGGACAATGGCAGCAGCAGCTCCAACCAGGACGACAGGCAGCAGAATCCACCACAGCCTTTTGTCTGAGGGTGAAATGAAAGGAAACCGTCATCCACACATATTTCACTTAGCTTGACAGTTTCATGTGGAACCAAATGGCAGATTAGTGACGGAGCAGTTTGAGCTCCTCAAAGTTAACTTCGAATTAGCATTGAAATGGCATGCTTTGTGAGGCTAATCTGTCTTTAAAAGATGAAATGTCGGGCATGTGTCATATTATTTTTAGGTCAGGTTTTGGTGAAACATGTTTAGTGACGCTAGCAGCATAGCTCAAGGGATAGCAATGCCAGCTGGTTCACCACTTTGAAAATGAATGGAGGTGAATTTCTGCCTTCAGTGTGTGACACTCGAGTAAGGTTCAGGACAGTACCTGATTGTGCGGTTGCTTTCTCATTACCGCCAGTCTGCGAACCTTTCAAAACAACAGTTTTTGATTAGCATTGTGCACCTTGTTTGGTTGAAATGATGTCATTCATAACTTCATATGCAGTATGGATATACAGCATAACTTACCAGCACCGCTCTTTTTATCCTTCTCATTCTGATGTGTTGGCGTCCCTGGAAGTGCTATTATCATATTGAAATGAATGAATGAATGATTCAAAGAAAACATACAATTCAATCAAGGTTTTAACAATGGCAGAATTAAGAAGGAGTCTGCAAAGATCATAAATCTGATGGTTTTAGAGAAAGACTGTTTGGGATCATACAAGACAAAACATGTACAAATGCATTGTGTGTTCTGTACCTGGGGGAGAAGTAGCCATGTCTGTGGAAAATAAAGATCAGGGTGTTTATTCGAGTCTGTTTCTTACACGCTACCTCCCAGAAGCAACTTTTTTAATCACTTGGCATGATTTTGAGACAGTGATGTTATTTTATTTGGTACATACCTTTGCCTGTGTTTGAATTTGCAATGGTGTCATCCGGTCCTAACAAAATTCAGACTTTTAATTTGAAATACGGCTTTAAACACAGTGTCATCTGATTTCACAAGTCTCTTCTTACCTGGAGTATTATTTATTGCGGGCTCTGTCTTAGAGTGGCCTCCTGTCTTAGTGGGGTGAACAGATCTTGGGAGCAAAGTGGGATTTGTCGGATGCAAAGCTAATAGACGAAAGGAAAAAAGAATGTCAGCATTAAAAAAATCTTGGACCCAGTTTTGACACTTTCACTCTGCAACCATCACATCATCAAATGCATGTGTGCAAACCCAGTCGAGTATGTAGAATGTGAATTAAATTCAAAAGAAAGTCTAACTTTCATGCTGTGTTTGGTCAACAGCTGGAGGTAAAATGACCACATTGGTGTAGTTTGTCTTCTCAGTTGGTTGAAGCTGAGGCTTTCCTAGAAAACAAAAGAAAGAAACAGTAATTATAGAGCCTTTTTTCAGGAACATGGCCTAACTGGTCTTTTGCTGCTTGAAGACAAAATATGCCCACGAAAGTATGAATATGCCAAATATGCCCCCCAGTAAGTATCTCCCTATCTCCACATTGATCTTCAGTCCACTCCACTAACCACTCTCTGGAGTTTTGCTGGTGCCATTATGGTGAGCAGCTGAAGCTACATGGGCTGGTGTTGGTGCTGCCTTCGTGGAAATTGCTCCGGCTGGTACTGTTGATACATGCGGGCTCACTGTTGAGGCTGCCGGTGCCGTTCGGGCTGCTGGTGATGTGTTTGCGGATGCTGTTTGGACTTGTGCTTTTGCTGCATTTGGGTCTTCTGTTGATTTTGCTGGTGCTGCTGGTGCTGCTGGTGCTGCTGGTGCTGCTGGTGCTGCTGGTGCTGCCGGTGCTGCTGATATACAAAACAAAGATATACTGACATAAATAGCGACATAGGATTATAGAATAAATAAACCTGGAACCCTTAAATATTGCTGTAATAGTATCAGAGGAATCTGGGCTCAACAAGGAAAGATGAGGGAAACACACTTCAATTACACCTGGACCCAGCAAAGCTCCCACAGAGCTGTTTGTCTCCTGCATAAGAAATTGCCTTCATTAACTTTGGCACTTCAAGGAATAGTTGTTAGTCTGACAGAGTTAGCAGAGACGATTAGGCTTACTAGAGTAGTCTCAAGTCATTTTGCACGTTTTGCTTCCTGCATGCCACTTAACGCTGTCTGCGAGAAGCTTTTTGCGTGTTCAGGTGCGATTGTACGGTGGCCCCAAGAGTCAAATTACGACAACAATTTCAGAAAACACAACATTTCTGAAAGTACCACATTTCATGAAACACGATGACATTTCACAGGAGAAAAAAAAAAACATCTCAGAGAACATTTTGCGGAAAGGGTGGGGCAACACTTCTTGTTTGTGATTGGGCAGAACCCAAGAGAGTTTATTCATGCTGCTGTGATTGGTTGTGTCACAGTCTAACAGCTGAGGACACTCTGGGCCAGTGTTAGCACGTGTTAGCACGTGTTAGCACGCCATCTCCTCCGGCCATGTTAAGATGGCCCTTCTGATGTCACTTTTTGTGCATCAGCTGATATGAACGTTTTAAATATTCCCTTTTTCATTTCACTCCGCTTCCATCAAAGTCAGTTTGAAATCCGAGCAAGGACGCTGCTGAGAGTCGCCCACAACGTAAACAGGAAATTAAACTGAACTGTCGCCAGCGACTTTTGTCCAATCATTTACAAGAAGTGCTCCCCTACCTTTTCCGTAATCTGAAATGTTGTATTCTCAAATCCGGTTGTGTTACCAGGATGACGACGGTCATCTGACTGTGGCCATTTTTGTTTTGGGTGGTGTTATTGGTGGTTGTGGTTACCTGTGTCATCTGACTCATTTGATGAAACTGTAAAAGAGAAACACAAGCGTTTGAAATCAGTAACACATTCATGCACAGAGTGGTCTTGAAAAGATTTATGAGCCTTTTCATCAATCTTTATTGATCGCTGAAGTTTCAGTTTGTTGCCATAGACTCATTTCAGTCACATGTAAGCAGCACTGAAGCTCCAGCATCGGGCTCACAGTCACTGCCACAGTCAGACCTCCCTGCTGGCTCTTGTGCTTTACGTCCTCACTCTCTGAGATCAGTGCATAACATATAAAACTCCACAAAAGTGCAATCCAGGAATTCAGAATGCATCTTTCATGAAAACACCGGAATCACTTTGTCTATGACAAACATTTCCTCAGACAGACTCTATTTTGGGTTCACGGTTGCACATTTGCATCATTCCTGTTTGGCACGGCTTTAAAGCCCAGAGTATGGGAAAAAGGCATGCCCCCGCCCCAAGTGTCAGACGGGGGATGAGGAGTGGAGATGTTGCTGGAGGTCGTCTCGTGTTGAAGTGGATATCCTCTGGTCGAAGCGCTGCAGCAGCGTGAAGCTGCATCCTGTCCCAGACACACTATTGTTGTCTCCTGACCTGCGTGGCTGAGCTTCCTGTCTTCACCGCTGTCAGCTATGATGCCATTCGACATGTTTCACAGCAAAGCAGTCGGCGAAGGAATGAGCCGCACGTTTCAGCGAAGGCCGCATGCAGCTCTGTCCGGCTTCATGAGTCTCATCAGGAAGGACCGGCAGCTGGTTTTGACAGAGCCGATTTAAAGACTTTTGAGGTCTCAAATATTTTAGATAATTTGAAACAAATCCAAGACAGGACTTAATCATTTCAGAGTCACTTGAGTCCACCTCACGCCCCACGCCCTTTAAGTCATGCAAAAACAAGGCCGAGTCGGGTTTCATGTATTTCAGAGAAAGTGACAAGTCCTGTAATTTTTACTGTGTTTTTGCCCCATGGTACGTTCTTGCCTTGGGCTTGTTCTTCTCTCTATCCATGTTTTTCTGACATGACTTGAAACTTGAATAAAAATTTGATCGCAAAAAAAAAAACAAGTCCTGTAATTAATTCAAGGCGAGTCCAGGTCAATCCCCACTTTGGGGGAGAAGTCTTAAGTCAAGTCTCAGCTCCTTCAAGTCATTTGAGACATGTCCAGTTCAAGTCTCAAGTATTTTGGAGCATCTCTCATGCCAAGGCACAAATCACTTGGAAGAAGTCTTCAAGCCAGGTCTTAAGGATCCTGGACCAGATTACACGTCAAGTCTCAAATCCTGTGAGTCATTTGAGTCAAGGTCTTCAGTATTTTGATGCAAGTGGCGATCAAAAGTCCTTTGAGTGGAGCCTCACGCCATGTCTATAGTCCTTTGAGACGAGTTCAAGCCAAGTGAAATGGTGCAATATCAGTATCCCTGATGTGGAATAATGTGTAACTCAACAATCGTGCTTTTTTTCTTCACAATTGCAAGTCAAATCTTTTAAATTCACCATTAAAGGGATACACTTGAAGCGTGTTTACACAGCTTTGTCCAGTTCTTTCCCCACATAACTCTGTAATATTCAATAAATGAGGCTCTGCAAGGCCTGTACAGTCTTTGTCTAACACGTGTCTTCAGTGCTTGAGTCTCAAGTCAGTCAAGTCCCTGACAAGTCATTATTTTGGCGACTGAAGCTTAATCCAGTCTGAAGAGAAATCTTTCTTGCTGTGGAAAAAACAGCTCATAAAGTTGAGTAAAAATGCCTCCGGCCGTAGCCAGGGCGAGGGTGTTTCCTCCAGATGTTTACTGCTAAACGCTGGAAGTAGATCTGGTGCCAGCTGGGACGTTTCGGTCTCAGGACAATGATCTGTTGTCTCTGTGAGAGAGGGAGCAGTTTGGTTCCCACTGGCTATCTGCTGTTAGATCACCTATCTGCCCAGTGCAGAACAGTTAAAAGTTCTTTTGGCTCTGCGCAAAGAAAACAAACAAATCAAGTGCCACCCTCTTTTTCCTTTCAACCAGCAGACACTCGTTTGTCACTGTGGAACTCAGGATTTTTCATTCCTGAGCTTCTGATTTGTGCTGAATATCTGTCAGATCTTTTTTTTAATTACTTTTAAATAAAAAAAAAGAATTAAATGCAATGAAAGCAGGGGACAAGTGAAGGCCTGCACATCATACTTAGATGCAGTGACGCACGCATACAGAGACACACACGCACACACAGAGCTTATCTCAGCCTGAATTAACGGAAATACACTCTTTGAGTGGATGTCTCTGAGGTTACGTTCAAAGTGTGAGTGTCTTTTGAACAACACTGCGATCTTTATCTTTGCACATACCAAAACAAAACTAAATCACATGAGGAAAAACATGACCCGATCCATCAGAACATCATAAAAAAAAGATGCATTTTCTCACAATAATACAATTTTTTTGTCTTATAAAGTTGAGTTAGAAATGTTTGCCATGTAATGATATTAGCGTAAATTTGGTTACACAAGTAGAAAAAGGATCCCATTTTTCTCAATCCTCAGAAACAGAGATGAAATAAACTGATCTTAATAAAGCAGAACTGAAGAAGACGTTTGAGGGCCCTCAGCTCTGATTTCACATCTAACAGCATTCATGTCAGTCAAAAACAGTTGAATGGTTTCCCTCACCTGGTGTGAAGACATGGACAGATAGAAGCAGGTGGAGGACCAGAACCCTGACGGTCTTCATGTTGATTCTGCAGCCGTGAACTCTTCTGACTTCTTCCTCAGACTCCAACTGAGTGGCCAGTGGAGAAGGTGTCCGAGCTCGGTTGCTCCGCTGCTGATGCTTATTTTGGCACTTCCTTTAGATAAAGACGGGGAGGAAATACACTGGCTTCCCTTCCTGACGTAAAGTGGGTGGCTGTGGAGACCAGCGTGAGGGTGCAAACCTATGTGTGTTTCGCAGCACTCTCAGTTCGGTGTATGAATGCATTGTCAACTCCCATCACTTATTTTTTTTTTCCTGCTCTGACACCGCTTGACCAGTTGGGAGTAGAATGGGACTCACCCACCTACATAGATGGCGCAAAAACAATTTGATATGTGATCACTTGAATATCACTCATCCACAGAAAAACAGGAACTGCTCATCACATGCAACGCGTTTCAGATCCATGCACGCGGTCACATGCACGCATTACAAAATTATCACAACACTGAAGCTTGTTTTGTTAAATCCTGACTGGAAAAGATGACAAAGTCTTGAGAGCCCACGGGGAGCAGCTCAAACAGCATCCGTGATGTTTTACTATTCTTCATTGTTTATGAAACAATGCCTCCAGAAAGCATGGAGACGGCCTCAGATGGGGCACCGTGCACACTGTGGAGGCTACTGAAGCTAGTTTCTACTTATGAATCAAGATGTTTTTCCTAAAAAAAACCCCAAAACATGTTGTCGTGAGACGCCACACAGCTCCTGAAGTAAGTGACGGCGGACATGAGGCTGAGAGGAGGGTCTCTGCTGCTGAACATTAGCTGATTTCACTGTTGATTTCATCCCCTCAGACACCACACTCAGTCTCCATATTATCCCTCCGAGGCCACAAAAATCAAGCTCCTGCTTTTTTGGCCCTCCCAAAAACAAAACAGGATGTCAGAGTTTACTTCCTTTCATTTGAGCATTGTGTTTGATTTTGACTGAAGAGACCAAAAGAAATACACCTCAGAAACAGGACAAGAAAATGTGGGCTGCTTAGGTAAACTGCACACTTCGTGTATAGAGGAGGATTTAATCAATGTGGACAGCTAGGTTGGATTTTTTAAATATTTTTTGGGAGGCTATGGCTCTTTCAGAAAAGAAACCAACAAAATATGCAAATGAGTAAGAAAGTGATCTCAAAGTTAATTGACCTTAGAGTGAATCCGATCAAATGAAATGAGAAAAACCTATAAAAACATTAAGTCCTCTCCACTTTAACCTCTCATTTCTTCTTCGTGAACCGGAGGAATCCTGCAGATCTCTGTCTCTTATTGACACAGGTATGCTTGCACAATCTTGGCTTCGTCTTCACAGTTTAATCAAAGAAGTCACTGAGGTTGACCAAGAGGAAACACCTTTGTTGCAGAATTGCCAAGGAGCAATTTCCCTTTTATAATAATGTGGCCAAGTCAATGCCAAAACCCGGTTGAGTCTGTACACAGCAGAGCAAAACAGTGTGACTAACGCACAGAGCCTGAGCACACAGCGGCGCAGCATGTAGTGAAGGAAGGCCTCTTCAAGCTCTCGCCTGTCTGTTTTGACCTCTTCACCTCTGAGGTGTGAATGAAATATTGTGTCTCTATTGTTAACATCTTTGATTTCCCTGTTGGTTTGAATCACGGGTGACGGCGAGTGCGCTTCCTGTAATTTGCTGGAAAACACAGACCGTCACGTCGCTCTAGAACGCCGCTTTGTTCCCTCGCAATGCAAAAAACGGCCGAAGGAATATGTGCGTTGTGCATTTGATTTTATTTTACATGGCTGCATATTCATTGGTGGAGGACCGTAGGACATCCTGAGTCACGCATACACGCACACACATACAGGAGAAGCGGGTTCATGTCAAGTTGAAATTCATGCACATTTTTATTGAACAGTTATATAAAATACTTTTCATAGTTGCAAGTGCATGCCTCATCTGCCAACAGTTTTGAAGTTAAATTACAAAAGCAAGGCTTCATGTCGTGTAGTGAATTACTTGGGCACTTAAGCAGTTCTTAAAAAAGATCAAAGTATTTTTTTTTTGTTTCATCTTAAAGTATTGAGCAGTATCAAACCTGTAACTGATATACAAAGCAGAGTTCCAAATAATAATAGTAATAATAATCAAATTACACTTTCTGTGGCACATTTACAAAACAGAACAAAAACCGATTTACCTGTTATATGACACAAACAGCTAATCATGCATTTTTGAGTTACACATGTAACCACACACCTCACAAGAATCGTCAAACATGCTTAATTGGACTGTGTGCACTTACAAGCGCAGGTTAAAAATATGATTTCTCATCCATCTTAGATAATTAAATGCTTCAATTACAAAAGAAGTTGAAGGCATAGAGCATCATGGTGTTAATTGAAAGTATGCAGGTATATCCAGTATATGTTCACTAAAGCGCAATATATTTCAAAACGGGCCTCCACAGCCAAGGTATTCAGATTTTCTATTTCCTTTGTTTGATTTTTATAAAACATGCATAGGCAGACACTTTAAGTTTATTGTATTCTTTTTTTTTACACAATATAGGTTCTCTATTTTTACTTTGTTCGCAATACTTAAAAAGAGAAAAATGAACACTCAATTCCAGCAAGCCACAATAAATCTACCCCCCCTCCCCTTCCGAAAGAGACAAAAAATAAACATATTTGCAAATGATAGATAGGTATATGTAAATTCCAGTTATGAAACTCAAGAAAATAGGTATTCATTACCGAGTTATTTAGCCATTATACAGAAAAATCAGGTCAAAGCACACACCAAAAGAACCTGAGGTAAGCATAATATGTACAAAACCATAAAACGTTCCATTATTTGGCATTTCGACAACATTGCAACATTCTTTTTAAGACTGCCTAATTAATTTCAGAGCTATTTTATAAGAGTAGCAAAAAAAAAGTTATCAATAAATAGTCCTTATTTAGTTTGTACACCCTTATATGTTAAAAACATCATCTCATGTTCTGTCCTTTAGTGCTGTATTTTTGTAAACGTACAATAGTTAGTAAGAAGTTACACGACTTTTCCATTTCGGTGTAAATGAGCAAGGGTTCTTTCAAGGAAAAAAGAAAATAAATCACCATTAAGATCTCTCTCTAACCCCCCCCCCCAACCCTCTCTCTGACATACTGCGGTGTGGTGGAGAATCAAGCACAATGAAGGCCCGACTGTTCAGAAATGTGAACCGGCAATAACTTAGCAGATTTGACTATGAGCTAATATTTTGAAGGCATATCCAGACTAGCAAGTGAGATGCCTCCCCCCTACACTCTCTTAACACTCCCCCTCCTTTCCACTCTGTCACCCTTTGCCCCTTTTCTGTGGTGGCGGGCCGTGATGAGGCTGAGGGCGGGGCAGCCCCGTCGGCCAAGGTGGCGCCTGCTGCTGGCCTTCACTGGATGTTGCCGCCACTGCTGGTGCTTCCCTTGGCGTCTGTGCCGTTGGTCTCCGAGGACAGGGCCTTGTTGAGGGAGTTGAGGCTGGCGTCGGAGGGCAAGGCGTCTCGCCGTGGCGGCATCCTCTCGTTGATGCGGTCCAGCCCCTTCGCCTCCTCGAAGCTGGTGATCTTGTGTTGGGGTGAGAAGCCTTTGATGGCTGTTGAGATGCAAGAAAAAAGGGGAAAAAAGGGAGAAATCAGGAGCGATTTTAGAGGGGAGAGGTTCAATGATTAAAAGAATGAGGGGGAGGGGTCACACTTGCTCACATTCACCCACACGTCACCAGATTTGGCTTATCTTTGGTTTGGTCTTGGTTCATTGGATTGTTACAAGAAAAAAAAACAAAACCTGTTTTACTGAGAAAACGACATCATGAAGACCGCATCTGAGGAGCTGCTGGCTAATTCAGCTGCAAGTCATCCATGAAGAATGAGTAAGCGAGGGGGCCGTTAACGCTAACGATAACTGCGTGATGTTGATCCCTGACGACCTGGCTTTAAAGGAATAGTTTCACATGTTTCTTTCTTACACAGGGGCGGATGAAAAGATCAGTTCGCTTCAACGCTGGGAACGAGGAGGCGGCTAACATGACTCCGTCTGAAGGTAACATAATAAGCCTACGAGCACCTCTGAAGCTCACTAATTAACATGTTACAGTGCGTTGCTTTAATTTCAACAAAAGCCAAAATGTAAAAATAACAAGTTGCGCTAGATAGACGTCTTTTTACCACTTTGCTGATGTTAGCTTAGCTAAGCTAACGAGCTGCTTACATGAGGTGACATCAATCTTCTCATCTTAATCTATACAAGCAAGTCAATAAGCATATTTCCCAAACTGTCAACCTATTCCTTCACCTGAACATAAAAACTCTACGTATGATGCAACAGGAATCAGCTTAGCTACCTCTTCGACCGCTGGTACAGCTGTTTAAACGTTCTGTTTCTAATCACAACAGCAAGTGTTGCGCAGCATTATTTACATATTGAACGTTTAGCGGTTCAATGACAGATGAACGGTTACTATAAAAAGGATATAATTCATTTTCATGAAATGACAACACATTTATCAGAAGTTGCAAAATAATAGAACTGCACAGACAAAAGGATTAAAAATGCTTCTAGGTCTATAGAGGGGTCTCCTGGCATCAGGGTCGACAGGTTTTCACTGTGCCATCAATCCATGATTTAATCAGTAGCTGGAAAACAGACTTCTTAGCGGACCATCATGGCCATCTTGTACTGCTATTTTGTAAACCTTAAAAACTGCTTGCACAGTGTAACAGCATGTGTTTAAAATTTGGCTAACAATAAGGCACATTCCAAAACACCTGAGGACCCCAAACATCCAGATCGCCCCTGCACGTCACAGACTTAAAAAATGACAAAAAGGGAGGAAGGAGAATGATCGAAGAGACAAAAAAAGAACGAGGGAGCGAGGAAAAGAAACAAACACTAGAGTGGAGCCCACTGAGACATTCACTTCCACAAAATAGAACCACGCTGAGACTGAGCTCACGTACAAAGACACTACAGAGGTACTTGGGGTGCTAACGACTTGTTAAGTCTGCTTGGAGCATGCAGCAATTAAGGGATCACTGGAGGTTATGAGGGGTGGAGGTCACAGTAGGAGTTAGACTGAGGTTCAAGAAAAACCAGATCAAATTCAAGTGAACTGAATAATGGAAGTGGAAGAAAAAAACACCAGCGAAATGAATAAAACCAGGCTGATCAACGCTGTTTCATTCACTTCAATGGGACCTTCACGCCGCAGCGTCCTTATTCCAATATTCAGCTTGATCGAGTTTCATTTCAGCCCATTTTTAACTACGAGAAGCTTAAAGTTTTGTTACTTCCACCTTTCATAAAGGCCGGGGGTCTTGATGGTGATAAATACTATGATTGCAAAGAAGATGACCCTTTAACTAGAATGAGTGGGGGGATCATTTTTTTAGAGGACAATTTGGGGAGCGTGGAGAGGGGCGTGATGGGTAGCGTAGTTGTGTTGCTGCATAGCACAGGTCAGACACAGGTTATTAGCAGCTCACAGGAAAGAACACGACACAGCAGGGCCACAGAGGATCCACATGGAGAGAGAAGCGGAGAAGTGTCTCGACACTACAATGGACTGTCCTCTATGGGGCTAGAGAGGAAATACTGGACAATTCCAACGTAAATAGCAGCTGGCAAACTACTATTTAGCTCGCAGTTGAGGTTGTTCTTGCGCCAAAGGCGAAGTCACTAAAAATGCTTTTAGGGAGAATCCAATTTCAAAGCCTCCTGTGGAGCGTTTGTCTCCGCTAATTCAGATTCAACTCTACAGAAAACTGGAGTATTATTATATTAATGCAACAGCAACAACAATGCACAACTGCTTCAGTCGTTTCAAAGGGGAAATACCGTCGTGAGCTTTCATAGCAAGACTTCACTGTGTTGTGTGAGGGCAGAGCAGGGGGTACATTACGAAGCCTCAGTGAAATGATGATGTGTGTAACCTTTAGGACCGTACTGTTGAGCACTGTGACTTATTCTAAGATGATTTCTTCTTTGTCTGCATTCTACAGGACAACACGGTCCGACACTCTCCTCTAAATGACCTCAAACACATTCAGGCATTTCTGTAAAACAGCACATAGCTCAGGCCAGTTTAGTGGTCGAGCTCTGCTCTGCAGGATGCATCGTGCTGGTCCAGCCGGCGGCTCTGGTATCTGGCAAAAGCTCAGCACAGCTGCCAGATGACCTGATGACGGTCATATATTTACACCTCCCACAGCGTGTGAGTGTGAATGTGCATTTCCTCAAGTGGAATCTCAATCCTGAACCTGGTTCGTCTGATAATTACCCACGAAAATGCATAAACAGTCATATTAACCACATAAAATGGCATTATTATTTTCAGCTGTTTGAGCTAGTCTAGTTAAAATACAGGTGGGGGTTTCATTTTTTTTGCTATCTTAGAATATCGTGCAGACGCATTTGCTTTGCGCTCACTCAAAATCACAGTCTGATCTGTGATTTTGAAATCTGTGCTATGAAATCCGTTCCCCTTTAAAACGTGTGACCACAGGATTTCCCAATTACTTACGTCTTTGTCTCTGTTAATACTATGCCACATTTTGTTAGCCCAAACACCCAACACACTCTATTCAAGCACCAGCGAGATGGATGAAAACCCAGCGGAGCCCCCTGTCTATTGCCATGAAAAGCAACAGAAGAGGGCAGCCAGACCCATTTACCTTCGTCAGCCTCAATAGCTTCAATAGTAGCTGAAGAGAAGAAGAGGGGGGTTGCAAAACGAATGAGAGAAGTGAGCAGAGGAGTTCATTTTGTCCCAGGAACAAGTCAATGAGCAGCAAAGGCAGCCAATGCCGACAACAAAGGTTAACGTCATCTCCACATTTTATGACAAAGGACACAAGGATGTTAGCAAAGTGGGGAGAGGAGGAGGAGGAGGAGGAGGAGGAGGAGGAGGAGGAGGAGGAAGAGGAGAGGGATGAGCCTTAGCTTTTTGATGAGTTCCAGATCTGTAAAGGGAAGGTGACGCATGTTTGTGGCAGCGAACGACCTCGCGGAGAGGACCGCGTCTTTGAGGTAACTTGGAGGAATCGATGGTAGAGAAACAAACGAATACTGCACACTGACAGCAAATACAAGACGACAAAGCTGGAAATATATTAGTTCTTAACGATTAGGCAAATAAGAGCGTACATGGAGGAGGGAGAGGATGGAGAACGGGTAAAAGTTGGAGGTGCGTGTGTGACTGCGGGTTTTATGGCTTAATTGTTAATGTAAAATCGATGTAGACACATGGAGCAGAGTTACCGCCGTGTGCAACATGAAGCAGCATCTGGAACTGCAGGATTAGCAGCTTTTGATATGACATATCAAAAGTGCTGGCTTATTTTTGTGAAGTGTGAGAGGGAGGAAATAAACCTTTGGGACATTAACCACTTACCAATTTCTTTTTACAGTCATCCAGAGATCATAAATTAACATACAGTACAACTGTGTAAATCAGCTTTACACAAAGACAGGGATGAGGCAGAAGGTGACGGCAAAGTGACGGCTACACAGCGCTGAAGGCTACAGAACACACTGTCATGAGGATAAGAAAAAACTTACAGAAAGGCACGAGAGCAACAGACTGTAAACAGAATGGCTGATGGAGTCAACATTACAGTAGAAGCACACTGTGGTCTGCCTGAAGGAGGGGAGCAATGTGATTCTACCAATGTTGCAACAGGAATCTCTGAACATCACTCTGCCTTCACTGGGGTTCTCTTTAGGGTCAGCTGCTTCCACACAAGTGCTCTTTAACTTCCATGTTCAAGGATCATCCTGAGGACCACCGTTTACGTGCAGGCCATCAGCAGAAACACAATTCTAGTGGATTCAAACCCAAAAATAATCCAAAAATACAGCTAATGCTGGG